>NC_081216.1:4979660-5290410 GCF_902713425.1 Acipenser ruthenus | reverse complement strand
ATGTAAACAAAACGCTGGGGTAAATCACATAAAAATAAAATAGAGCAACACTTAAACGCTGTCTTTACTTTTTTGTTTTTTGTTTTTGTTCAAATGCAGCTCCCCTCGTGTATTCACAGCTATTAGTGCATATTGTGCGTCACAGTTGACACAGAAGTAGGGTTCTGAACATAAATAATCAGTCAAATGCTGCAAATCCATAATTGTTTGTGAGCAATTTATTACGCAATGTTTATGTTCGGAAACAAACAAATGTAATATTAATTATCATGCTAATTATATTGTTTGAAATATGTTATCGTACACAATATATTAGTATTGCCAATATAGATATTTTATGCTATGTTTTAAAGTGTATGTAATGCATATAAACTAAATATATACTGACTAACATCTTGGTTATAAATATTTAAAAGAGGTACAATTTGATTCGTTGCTACATCAACGTCTGGAGTCTCCATTGGAGATAGCGCTGTCAATCATGGTACTGCACCCGGGGTTTAGCTTCACAGACTGAGTTAAGGGTGGAAGAATGAAAAAAATAATAAAAGTAAGTGGTAAAAAATGAAATGAATAAAGTCAGGATCCACAAGAACCACAAGACATAAGTAACCCACAGTGAATGATTAAACTGATGAATACCCACTAAGTTACCCTTGGTGGTGGAGGCCGGATTTGTTGTTTAAACACACTGCCGTTTTGAGTTATTTTAGCGCCGTCTATAGGTAAGTGCAGCTGGCAGAGCCTTGTTTAAGTTTTGAGGGGGTGTGTTTTCTTGGCCGTTTCAAAATGGATCGCCACGGCATTTCATATGGAGTTTATGTTGACTCAGAAATGTCTTCATCTAGACAATGTGGGAAAGCTATAAAAAAGGCCAACAAGATGCTTGGTTATATTGTGAGAAGTGTTGAATTTAAATCAAGGGAAGTAAATGTTAAAACTTTACAATGCAAGAATATTGTGTTCAGTTCTGGTCATCTCGTTACAAAAAGGATATTTCTGCTCTAGAAAGAGTGCAAAGAAGAGCAACCAGAATTATCCCGGGTTTAAAAGGCATATCATATGCAGACAGGCTAAAAGAATTGAATCTATTCAGTCTTGAACAAAGAAGACTACGCGGTGATCTGATTCAAGCATTCAAAATCCTAAAAGGTATAGACAATGTTGACCTGAAAAAAGAAACAAGGACCAGGGGTCACAAATGGAGATTAGATAAAGGGGCATTCAGAACAGAAAATAGGAGGCACTTTTTTACACAGAGAATTGTGAGGGTCTGGAACCAACTCCCTAGTAATGTAGTTGATGCTGACACCCTGGGATCCTTCAAGAAACTGCTTGATGAGATTCTGGGATCAATTAACTACTAACAACCAAACGAGCAAGATGGGCTGAATGGCCTCCTCTCGTTTGTAAACTTTCTTATGTTCTTATGTTCTTATGTTCTTATATGCTCCGTGTCTGTGTGACAGAGAATTTTTTTTGTCAAAGTTTTGTGAAAATCTGTGCAGTTATTAAGTTTACAGAAACTAGTTTTAACAAATTCTTGCGCTAACTCAAACAGCTGAGTGTTTAAACACCATATCCGGCAGACGCCACTGTGCCCTTACCCGACCCATGTTCTGACAAGGCTTTCCATCACACGCTGCTTAACTGGTAGAGTAGGTGGGTTCACTTCAGACAACATGTGTAGTCACCAAGTCACCACTGGTGGCAAATTAGGTATCTTACAGGGGGAAAAAACTGCAAATAAAAAGGCTGTAAACTAGGTGATATAGATATAAAGAATTACTACTGCTAGTAATAATAATATTTATTATAAATGTTTTTTAGTCTGAATATTGGATTAAGACATAGGGAACTGGTGAAGATCACTCTGGAAAACCATGCAATCCTGAGAAGGATTAATAATCAGAAGCCTATCTACAATCACAGCAAATGGATAGATAACTTTCAGGTAGGAAACCTAGACATATTGTTTTACTGGTTAAAAATGAGAGCGCATGAATTGCACTGTATTTGCGGGGAAACTACACTACTTTGTTACACATGCAATTTATGCTACGTATGCAGTATGTAAGTGTTCTACACAAATACTGAACATTACCAGGGATGGAAATAAGACTGCTATTGCATAGCAGTTTTGCCCATTCCAGTTTTCTTACTACAAGCTTGATTAGCCTCAGTCTATAGGTAACAAGCTCAGGTGTGTCTTATTAAACCGCTATGCAATGGGAGTCTTATTTCCGTCCCTGATTACCTGTGTTACCCTAGTGTCCTTTTTCTTGGTAGACTACACGAGGATACATTGCTAACATCACAAAATATCCTGATGTTTCAAAGAAAAGTGACAAGGTAAGGGAGCTCTTTTTATGGCGTGTTTGAAAGTTATACGGAAAATACTCAATTGAATAGAGGATGCATCATGAATGTTCATGGAGTGCTGTAGTTATTCCACGAATGAGGATAGTCGAAAATCTGACCATTTGAATTTGAAGAAAGGCATGAAAACTAGGAATATGTTTTTTTTTTTAACCTAGTGTAGTACCAGATATCCTGATTTAAAATGAAATATATGTTTGTAATGTACAATCATTGTGAGCGGTTTGTATTACAATTACTCAGATATTGTGGTGCAATGCATGACTATGACTGCTCTTCAGTTCTAGTTGACGTACGTAGGCCAAATAAGCCAAAGTGTCTTTACGTTAGCAAGCACCAGCGTGTAGACTGCCTTGTATTGGGTGGGCAACCTCAATCCTCTGCAAAAACACTCCGGCTGATCCAGCCTGTGTTACTGTTGTATTGAGAACTAAAGAGCAGCTCCTGAACTCAGAAAAAAAAAGAAAATCTGAATGATTGTGAATATCATAAAAAGTAAAGGGTCAGCAAAAATAAGAAAATGCAATTTAGATACATTCTCAAAGTGTCATTAACACAATACCTTTTTAAAGTACTTACAAGCCCCTAATATAACACCTTTGTTGTTTTGTTTCTTGTTTGGCAACACACTTGGGTGCAGTTTTTCCTTTAAAAAAAAAAAAAAAAGTGCTAATGGTTGGAGTAAAGAGATTTGAGGATCCTGACTCTAAAGAGAGGTGGTATTTAGGTCTGCCACTGTTTAGATCACTCAAATAGACACAACAGACAAATAAACAATCATATTACAAAATAATCCTGCTTTTCTTTGTAGAAACATGACCAAAAGCGCTGTAGTTCCTTTACCCCAGCGGAAAACTAACGGGTGCGTTACAAGAGCAGGCAGCGCTTGGATCCCCTGGGATTGATAATGCTGAACGACTGTCATTCTTTAAGATAACTGCTGCACAATGAATAAACTTACTCTTCCAGCTTTTGTGTCCTTTTTAAGTATTCATATGGAAAAAATATACATGTACCTGTTCTTGAAGTTTACTTAAATGTATGTAGTTTAATTGCATTTGCATGAGAAATACAGTTTCTCACATTTTGTCATGTGTTAAATATTTATACTTCTACCTGTTCCAGCTAACAAAATAGCATGGGGCCAAAGTTAACTGACTGAACATTTAGTAAATTGTACTGCTCTCTTTTTTTTTTTTTTTTTTACTTAAAAATTTGACGTTCCAATCGTGATCGCTTTTTATGGAAATTTGTTAAAACCAAATAAAGGAGGACTCTTGTAATTTTGATTGACTCATCTCAGCCAGTACAACTGCCAACCCCCCTTTGTGGGACTGAAAATGAGGAGGAGATCCGAAAATGCAATCAAAAGTATGTCCCCGGTTTACTGTGTGATTATTGTCTTGTAATGGAAATATGCTGTATTTTCTAATCTCTGCTGCTGTAGGGAATTACATTACAAAATGCAGACTGGATATGTAAACTTATAGAGTCTTAATAAAAGCATACATTTTAGATTTAAGCAAAAGGATTAATAACTATAATCAGTATGTTTAACTGTGGGTCTGCTCTATGTCCTGTCGCAAGGTTACTTGTGGCCACAGCATGCCCATGGGCTGCCTAACTTCATAAACCACAAGCAAAATCTAAAAGCAGAGTTTACTTTATCTGTTTATCAAAATTCTAAGGTAAAACTTGTAAGAAACTAAGTAAGCAATAGTCAAATTAAGCATTAAAACTCAGATGAAGTGGTAATACATCAAAAACGTCTGTTTTGCTTTCGAATATAGGCCTAAGCATTACATTGATTTCAATAATATTTATTTTCAGTAGTCGGCTATACTGTACATCAACGCTGTATTGCTATGTCCTAATATGTTGTCGAGATACTTACTATACATGTACACCTGAGATTATGCTTTTATTTTCAAGTGATATTAAGTGGCATGGAAATCAGTTCTATGACTGATAAATGTGAGTGATATTAACCAGTGAGAGAATAACCCAAGTGATATTATCTGGCGCTTGTCCCCAATGGCTCGTTAGATCTTGTCTGCAACATTTCAAATTTTCAATGTGGTGATAATTGACAGGATTTTACTGCATAATGTAATGAGGGCCAGGTTTGGTATTTAATGATGATTAGCGAGATTGCTTTTTACACAAATTTTTATTAGCGTAAACCACCACGCTTTCAGGCATGTCTACGCATAATCCTAACGTAAAATCACAATTATAGTCTTATAGGAGACATTGTGGTCCAGTGGTTAAAGAAACAGCCTTGTAACCAGGAGGTCCCCGGTTTAAATCCCACCTGAGCCACTGACTCATTGTGTGATCCTGAGCAAGTTTGCGGTCCATTGTCAGACTGGGTCCGACTTTGCAATTATTCCTCACAGGTTCTTTGTCGGACTGGATCCGACATCATTATAGCAACGCAATAAACGGGTGTCTAGTCGTTTTTTCTCCAGAAAAAGCCGAGAAAACCATTCAATTGCTGAGTGGGAGCGATAGGAGCCGAGACAAGTCGAACAAAAAAAAAAAGAGGGTATCTCATGAATAGTCATACATGGTATCAGGTATCAGGTAACGGGGGCGGTCGTAAGTAAACAAGTTGGCTGACTGAATCAGCGCACAGAAAACACGGACATTTGCAGAGCTTTTTTGAGATGTTATAGTAATAAAATAATGACTTGGATCGCATTATTGAGGAGTTTGGTGATAAAACGAGTAATCCGGAGATGATCGATCGGTATGTACAACTATTATTATTATTATTTATTTCTTACATAGGTGAACGCTATAGTAAACAAAAGGGTGGGGCGGGGCTGGAGATGCCTAGTGGGTGCTTTGTTGATATGCAGGGCCATTTAAACCCGTTTGACTGTGAAAAAAAATACTTTTAAACAGCGCGTCTAAAATTAATTAGACCTGGCGTGCCTGATGAGCAATTAATAAATGGACCGCAAAGGGTTAACCTCCTTTTGCTCTGTCTTTCGGGTGAGACGTAATTGTAAGTGACTCTGCAGCTGATGCATAGTTCACACACCCTAGTCTCTGTAAGTCGCCTTGGATAAAGGCGTCTGCTAAATAAACAAATAATAATAATAATAATAATAATAATTGAAAATAAATTCTTCTGGCAGTTTACATTTATTTTACTATAGACTTTTTTTTTTTTTTTAATTAATTTAGTCGTTGCCAATTATTTTTTATTATTTTCTCCCAATTTGGAATGGCCATTATTTTATTATGCTCAGCTCACTGCTACCACCCCAGACTGGAAAATGTACCGACAGACTGGAAAATTGCAAACGTAATACCGATCCACAAAAGGGGAGACAAAACCGAACCAGGTAACTACAGACCAATAAGCCTGACTTAAATGTACTTATGAAAACTATAGTAAGATCCAAAATGGAAAATTACCTATATGGTTTTAGGAAAGGGAGATCGTTTCTAACGAACCTCCTTGATTCTTTTGAGGATGCACCATTGACAATGGATAATTGCAAAGCATATGATGTGGTTCATTTAGATTTCCAGAAAGCTTTTGACAAAGTCCCACATAAAAGATTAATTCTCAAACTGAACGCAGTAGGGATTCAAGGAAATGCATGCACATGGATTAGGGAGTACCGATTAGAGGAGAAACCTCAAAATGGAGCGCTGTAACCAATGGAGTACCACAGGGATCAGTATTAGGTCATCTGCTCTACCTAATCTACATTAATGACTTAGATTCTGGTATAGTAAGCAAACTTGTTAAATTTGCAGACAACACAAAAATAGGAGCAGCAGCAAAAATGATCTAGACAGCATTCACAACTGGGCAGACACATAGCAAATTACATTTAATATAGAAAAGTGTAAGGTACTACACGTAGGCAATAAAAATGTTAATTATAAATACCATATGGGAGATACTGAAATTGAAGAAGGAATCTATGAAAAAGATCTAGAAGTTTATGTTGACTTAGAAATGTCTTCATCTAGACAATGCGGGGAAGCTTAAAAAAAAGGCCAACAAAATGCTCAGATATATAGTGAAAAGTGCTGAATTTAAAATCAAGAGAAGTAATGTTAAAACTTTACAATGTATTAGTAAGACCTCATCTAGAATATTGTATTCAGCTCTGGTCACCTCGCTACAAAAAGGATACTGCTGCTCTAGAAAGGTGCAAAGAAGACCCAGGGGACTTTTTCAACCTGAAAAAAGGGTCACAAATGGAGATTAGATAAAGGGGCATTCAGAACAGAACATAGGAGGCACTTTCTTACACAGAGAATTGTGATGGTCTGGTGTTGAAGCGAACACCCTGGGATCCTTCAAAAAGCTGTATGATGAGATTCTGGGATCAATAAGCTACTAACAACCAAATGAGCAAGATGGGCCGAATGGTCTCCTCTCGTTTGTAAACTTTCTTATGTTCTTATGGTCTTAAGAGCAGGGGAAAAATCACATAAAATATAAAGCTGCACAATATTGAAATGGTGAGGCACATTTGGTTGTACTGTAGTGTAGACAATACCTGGCCACTATATTAGGACCTGTCTATCTGACTGAATTCAGCAGTGCTCTGAATTACAGATGCTAATTTAATTTCTCATATAAAGCTCCCACAGTTGCAGGTCATCTTTGCGGCTCAGGTCCACCCACAATGCCAGCGATGGCTACTTTCAAGAAGATAATGCAATGCACCCATCCACTGTGCCAGAATTGTGCTTGAATGGTTTGAAAACATGACAGTGACTTGAGGCATCTTCTATGGCCACCACAAACTCTGGATCTTAATCCAACTGAGCATGTGAGATGAACTTGAATGATACATTCAACACAATTCTCTGCCTACCTCTCTTCACCAATTGCATGAAATATTAATGACTGAATGGATTAATATTCCTCAAGACATCTTCCAGCATCTTGTGGATGCCAAGTCAAGTCAAGACTGTGATCCATGCAAATGGTGGCCCATGTCCTAATAAAGTGGCCAGGCAATGCATTTTACACATCCCTAATTGCTAAAGCAGTCTTCTCTGGGAATAATTTTACACCAGCACTTACTTTACAGCAAAGGACACACCACTGACATTTCATGTCACTAATAGTTTACTACCGTAGTTATTAAACTCACTTACAGATTCTACACTAAAATCATTTTACAAGCTACAGTACAAGTATACAAAATTGCAATCTTTTGACAGTCCCCTGCTTGACCTCATAACAGCACAAAAAGGAATTAAAGGGCTCAAGAATCCAGTGGATACTTGGACCAAACTGGAAGTTGCAGAAACATATTTTTGGTAGCCTCTTAATATTGAAAACTTCAAGACGCCACTGGACATTTCACATCTTATAATACAGTTTATACAAGCATACAAGGACAGTTATACATTTTCATGCTACTGGCTCAGTAATTTCAGAAAGTATCATAGCAGAACAATATAGCCTACCTTATTTTCAAAGTAGTCCGTTTACTTAAGCATACAGTATTTTTGGAGCTGTTTCATTTAGTACTATACACGGACCCCGGTGCAGAACTGTTTGAAATATCACATACAGATATCAAAGCAAAGATTGTTCTTCTATTATCCTGTCTTTTTTTATACAGAAGTACAAAGAGGTGGGCTGTTTTCTTTGTTTTTATGTAGCAATGAAGACAGCTAAGTAGTGAGAAAGTAAAAGTTACAATGTTTCTATGATGAACAGGGCTAGAACAGAAATTGCTTACCATTACTGTCTCCTGTGTACTGTAACCTGAAATAGCAACAGCATTGTGATAATGACATTCAGAGCCATAGTTACAAAATGTCCACGATTTAGAAAATGAAGCGTTTTAACCACTATGCAAAAGAGGCTCTTCTGCATTCCTGGTTATAGAAGTTTTAAGCTCATCTTATCTCAGCAACAGGGGACAGAATCCATAACAGCACTGCACCGCACAACATCACCCGTTACACAAGATACATGCACAGCAGCAGATCTTTATGATTTGTTTTCATTTGAGGAACAAAAAAGTGTATTTAACGCTGGGGTAAATATTTTTTAATATGTCCAGTCTTTGTTACCCATACATATTGAATCTGATCTCCTGGGGGAATCAACCATGTCTGTCATTTAATATGTTGTGATATACGTTCTTATCAAGAGAGTACTTCCTCCTCTGCTTTGGTCATGAGTGGGAGAACAATCTTAGATGTCACCGTTTTCAGTGATCTATAAACCAAACTGCAGTATAAACTATTCCAGTCTTTCAGATAAAGAAATGCATAAATTGGACAGTAACACAAGGTTCCATCACTTGTGTTCCTTGGGTGTCTTTTGTCCATTGAACTGTAGAAATTCTGCAATGTTCACATTTTCATCAGATCTTCTGACGTGAAGTCACATAGTATGGAGTTATGAATTATAACTACACTTGTATGTATTGTCCTGTGCCTTTATCGTTATTTAGCAGCACACACCGGCTACAACAACTAGAGGGTCTAGAGTAGGGCTGAGCCTGAACCTGAATTTTAAAATTTGGATTTGTAACTATTTCTTAATACACATATTCACACATTATATATATATATATATATATATATATATATATATATATATATATATATATATATATATATATATATATATACATACATACATACAGTGCATATATATATATATATATATATATATATATATATATATATATATATATATATATATATAAAATCTACCGGTATTGTTGGTAAAGCTTTAACTAATTTTGACCATATTGCCTAAACCAGTACATAGACTGCACAGGTAGAATAATTGTTACCAGTGTGTGAGCCCTGCAGGGTGACTCGGAGGATGGAGTGACTAGATTGAACAGAACAGCTCAATGCAGCAGCATTCTGAGGCAGTTTAATTTGCATTTATTCATTATTGTTCTTATTATAAAGCTACAAAGTGGAAAGAAGTGCAGGAGATGCGGTTACTCCTGGTCACTTGTTTCCCCAGCTAAATCCTATTACAAATTACTGTTCGGAGTCCAAATTAAAATTAAACATTTTAGCAGAAACTCAGCTCACCCATAGCCTAGACCTAACATAGTGCATATATGCGACAAACAAAAATTGAATAAAGACTTTAAGGTACTGTACAGTGCCCCATACACCTTGAAACATATGGATAGATTAATGAAGGGTGCTTCAGTAAATATTAGCTTAATAAGGGTTGAAAATTATATTAAATATTAAAAATGTAAACAGATAATATTTAAGTGAACATGACAGATGTAATACTAATTTGTATTTGTTTGAAAAATAGATCACTAGCTTACAATTTCATTTCTTTTTACTGTACCCTAACTCTTATGATGTTTGCAATAATTCAGAGTGGCTCTCTATAATAACTCAAATACTGTGATTTTTTAAATTAAGTCTGTGTCTCAGTGCAGGAGTAACCCGTGCCATCAAATGAACTTTACACTGCTACGCACTAAATGGTATAAAGACGCTTTGGCTGATCTAGCCTACATTACATACGTCTACTGCAGGCAACTGCAACTGAAGAGCAGCTCCTGAACTCCTAGTAAAAGCATTTTAACTGATAAGAACCATTAAGAATTATTGCAAACTTCAAAAAAGGCAACAACAGTAAAACAAAAAAGAAATCTGAAGCAACGTATTCTTCAAACCCTCAGTTGTGATATAAACTGAGCCAAGATCACAGGCATCTTTGAACAGTCAAAAGTGGCTCCAGCTGTTGATCCAGGATCATGAATGCATAGCAGGCAGGCTGCCCTGTTAGTCTGTAAGTTTACACCAACTTCAATATCGTTTCTGCCACAGTATTAGGACTGGCACTGTATTTTTGTTTGGATTGGCACTGTATATCCAGTAACACGTGTACAGTTCAGCTTCCATTCTGAGGTTTAAAATGAAAAACACCTAATTGGCTTCTATACAAAACGGGTGTGTTGACTAGGTCCTGACCCAGCTGCATGGGACCCAGAAGGGCTCTCTCTCCAGTCTCTCCAAGATGTTCTTCAATTCAGAGCAGGCACTCTGGGAGTTGTCTTTCACCAGCACTTTATCCACAAGGTGACCGTACTGCTTCTCAATAAGAGCTGCCGACTGACGCATTTCCTGGTACTCTTCATCCTAAAGGAAGAAATTCAGACATTGTTTGTAATACCGTGGCTGTAAAATAGGTGTTTGTGTGAGTGATGTGGGTCTAATAGCTCTCTAACTTGGACTTCGTCCCACCATATTTTTATTAGGTAATGTTATTATATGGGTTGAATATATCTACCATCCTAAAGTGTCTGAAATCAGTTCTGCGCTTATTTTATACTGTTATTTGAATTTGCATTTCTCAATTTTGGTGCTTATAAAAAGTTGCTGATTGAAATCCTCTTTTGTTAAATTTTTATATGCACCATAAAACCAGTTTCTAAAACTCTCATCCTGTTCCACCTGCAGTCTACAACCGGACCCAAAAGTCAAAGATGACCTTTCACTTAATTCGTCAGCAAGCCATTTCCCCTTAAATTACCTTGTATATTTCTTAAGTAAATCCTTCTGATAATTCGCCACATTTGTTAATTCGTAATTCGACACCTTATGGGAATTATATAGCATACATTTTAGTGCAACTACCGAGGGATAATTTGCCGTACCCCAGATGTTTTTGGCTACTCTGGAGCTCAGTACAGTACCATATTTAGCAAGTTTATAATCTGTTTAATGAACCACATACTACCATGAACAGCTAGCTGAAAGACATAGAGAAAATCACTAGTGTTGTTGTTGAATACGCTTGGGGGTTTACAGTGAAATGGAAGAATGTCTTTTGTCGTGGTTTCATCAGGCTTGTACCATTATTTTCACTAAAGCCAGCCAACCTGAATACAGCACTGTGCCATGCTACTGCATGTGTACTTAATGACTCAAATAAATTCAAGGTTACTGCATTAAAATTCCACTTCTGTTTCGTATATACCCATATGCAGTATGTTCTATACCCATATACAGTATGTTCATATGTGCACAACTGCTGGCAAATGACATTGAAGACGTAACTAATATATAACCAATTCACCATAAACAAAGAAGCTGAAAATACTGAAAGCTTTGTACCCTCTGCCATGTACTGTAATATAACTAAACCTAAAATTACCTTAAGAAATATTACACTATGCAGTTGTAGCTGTAGAGAGTTTTGTTTCAAGATATCCCAAAAAAGGGGTGATGTTATAAAAAAAAAAGCTATACAAAAACACTGCTATAAATAAATTATACGAAAAGGTCTAAGTCAAACCCCATCCACAGTAGGTGCTGAAATACCGCCTTAGAACATTGTAGCATGGCGATTTGTAAACTTTCTTATATATATATATATATATATATATATATATATATATATATATATATATATATATATATATATATATATATAAAGAACATTTAATTTATATATATATATATATATATATATATAAATTAAACATTTCATAATAGTAATCTTATTTCAGATGTCATTCATTCTACGAACAAACGTCTTTTACTTTCTGTTTCTTCAACAGAGAATTAGTCGATATCAGGGGAGGGTTCAGACAGCACATTATTTTGATAACGTTATTGACCAATCATATAAATCCATAGGCGGATAAGACTGACTGATTGATTTGAAATTGATTGGCACCAAAGCTGCCAAAGAAGTATGGTAAAGGTTATCTATTGCTATTGGTTAATTTTGAGAATATTTTAATAATTGTTTAGTTTCTGTGATGAGACTGCTTTCTAATGGAACGCTAGTGGACAATGTAAGTCCCGGTACCCAGTGTTGACATTAAAATAAGTCCCGGTACCGAGTACCGGTGAGTACGTGCAGAATTTCACCCCTATATATGGTATATTCACAGCACTATGTTCTGCCTAATATTTCTGGTCTGCAATCCTTCAGATTGGTTGTCACCATCTCTGCCAGTTGTAAAGATGGGGCTGAGAAGAGTCACAATTAAAATCGATGTGGTCTCTGATGTTGGTGGAAATGAAAAAGTGTGATTTCAAATGGTTTTCAAGTCAATCCCAGTAGCAGATGGAAATGTAGCTTGTATTTATCCACAAAGCATGACAACAAGCAATGGCCAAGGGAGCAATCCTGTGAGCCTGTCTCAAGTCTGTCCACCTTCCATCTTGTATTGGAGACCAGGAGAGATTTGTACCTTTCACACTACATAACTAAACCTGTGTTAGAAATCGAAAGGGTCAGGATGATCCAGGATGTCCCAGTTTGTTAGGATTCAATTTCGGTCAGCCCTGGACTGTTCTCTCTCGTACTCACCACTGATCGGACGTGCTCTCCTGTACCGGAGGAAGTGGCCGCACTTCGTCTCCGATGGCCCTCTGGTACTCGAGGCTTCACAAAGATCACATAGGGCTTGAATTCTGCTGTTCGCAAGCTTTTTATTGCCTGAAAACACACAAACAGCTGGGGTGAGGCTTAGTTATTAAATACAATTCTACATGTTTTAAGTGTGATAAACAACTCAAAGTGGTGTGTTCACATAATCGACTGAGGATGTATTTAATTGATTCAGCACATATTGTTTATCCGTAACAATCATTCTTTATTGATAGTATATATCTATTATTAAAACATATAGCTTACAACTTACCTCAGGCTGCACATCCACCAAACACATCTTGTTTTTGCTGAGAACTGAACGTATAGCCTGTAGGCTCATCCCATACTGGTTTTCTTTGTAGTCTCCATACTCGACAAATCTAGAAAGACACATAATACTGAATAACCTAGAGATCTTGACCAGGGATGACTTTTATTTGTTTCACAGTAGAGAAATTGGATATCTACTGATTCACAGATGTATCTGTATTATATACTTTTGGCTGTAAAGGATATTTATAGCAACTGCTACAGATTATACAATTTAACACTATCTACAGCTAACATGCTTTTTAATATAAGTTATATATTGAGGATACTCCAGAAATGTTTGTGGAGTAGAGTAGTTATTCCACAAACGACAAAGACTGATCATCCAGGGAGTGTTTTATGCATGGAAAATGACATGTGTTTAAACCTAAATTGCATTCCTTAAGGAATTCCTTGTGTTAATTGAATTCCTTATTTGGAGCAGAGCGATTCAGCCAACGATTCTGTTGTTGGATTTGAATGAATGTAAGATTCCAAGCACACACTAAAAAATCAGGCATACTACATTGTTTTTAGCTGGTATTGTTTACCATAGCTCTCTTCAGTTGATCTAAATGCAGATTCAATTATTAAAATAGAGAATGCTGACAAGAAAGCAAAAACCTACCCATGTGGAACAACTGCAAAATCAATCACTTAGAGGAACAGGCAAATGAGGAATAAATGTTACCAGAATTTCAGGGAGTCAATACCTCATTAGGCAAATACGTGTTTAAAAAAATAAGACAAAATCTGCAAAATATTGATATTGGATATTTTAAATGAGCTGTGCATTTTTTTTATTAATTATGGTGACAAACAGGGTGTTAAAATTGTATGGGATGGTATTGATTTAATAACAGCGGTAAGTGTTGAGTGCTCAAAATAAAATAATCTATCTATATGGAGTAAGCGTTTAAACAATTAATGCAAGCAAAATTCATTTAACCTACTTGTTATTTTGAGTGTCAGCTTCAAACGTCTGCTTGGAGACAAAGTGATATTCTACCCCCTCTTTCTCGTGACTTTTTTTGGATCTTGTTGTATCTGTAAACACAAGGGAAATGTAATGACTGTAAAGTCAAGAAACTCAAACACGCATGCGTTAGGAGCTCAGCCTTGTTTCAGTGGTAGTTACCAATAGTGTTCGAGCCAGATAAATGTTAACCTCTTTTTTCTGTGGCTTGCTATTGAGTTTGCCTGTACCTCAAACTGCCTCCCTGCCCATCTCTTAGTGCCTGCTGAGAGATGTCAATATCTTCCCCAAGAATGCGGTGATACATGCTTATGATAACTGGTTTTATTCTCTAATAATATCTTGTTTTTAAATCACAAGAGCTGTCCTGATGGAATAAACATGCAAAAGCTGCAATAAACTAGGACACATACAGTAACATTAGAAACATGTTGTAAATGAAGAGTGTGTTGAAGAGCCAGGATTTGGGCTCAGGCCAGTCAGAGTCAGGAATGATACATAGTAAGAGATGCCCCATATTGACAATTGTGGTTCTATGGATTACTGGAAATCCGGTTTATCAAAACCACAGTTTGTTGTGGCCAGTATTTTGTCTCATACCAGATTGACTGAGCAAATGACGCCAATATTATTATTATTATTATTATTTATTTCTTAGCTGACACCCTTATCCAGGGCGACTTACAATTGTTACAAGATATCACATAATTTTACATACAATAACCCATTTATACAGTTGGGTTTTTACTGGAGCAATCTAGGTAAAGTACCTTGCTCAAGGGTACAGCAGCAGTGTCCCCACTAGGGATTGAACCCACAACCCTCCGGTCAAGAGTCCAGAGCCCTAATCACTACTCCACACTGCTGCCAATACTGCAAAGCCACCACTATCTCCAGTACAGTGTAGAATTTAAGTAAAATGCATTTACGGAGTAGCTTCCCATTTTAAAATACAAATTTCTCTAGCTGCATTTTTGTTTTTAATAAATCTCACCACGACACAGCATCTGAAGGCCTACACATATAATTCAGGGACTGTGACAGTTGATTTTGGACTAACCATTACAAAGATAAGTATTTGTCGTATCAAAGTGGAGTACAATCTTCAGTTGTGTGATCAATAATAAGCTATATGGTGTGAAGGGTGTCTCTTATTGTATAAGAGACATCATTTTGCACAATTTAAGCAGCCAGTGCAGCTTCACTTCTGCTGCACAAGATAACATCTCCTACACAATAAGACACTATTGAAGTTATTCTTGCTATGGGTTGTCCGAGTGGTTACTAAAGTTCTAAATATATTCAACTTTAAACTAAATCTAACACCCCTAGTTTCCACAAAAGCATACAACTCTTATAAAAGTCGAGTATGCACACATGCTAAACTGAAGATTATAATTACAAAGCACTCCCACAAAATACCAAAAACACCTACCCACTGGCTATTAACAGACATCTGAGTTTAAATACCAAGCAATTATAGTAAACATGCAAGTACTACAGTTAATATTGGGGTATAATATTGGAAAATATCAATGTGTGCAGTTCATAATTACTGCATAATTAATATAACTATAAATATGAATGGCTGTAATTTATTCTAAAATATTCAGTATCAGTATTATGTTAAATGTACTTACATGCAGTTACTAAAACAATTGCAAGTACTGTACTTACAATGTAACTGAAAGCATTCTCTAGCACTCAACAATGTAACTAGTCTTCCTGCTGTACTGTTTGATACAGTTTTTACATTGTCATGCAGTTAGTCAATCCCTATAAGCTCAAAAAGATTGTGACATGCACATAGCAGTGGATAAGTCTCCTTTATTTATAGATTTTTTCTTGATAACCACGCTGTACTGTGTTGGAATTCTTGACCTTCCTAAGAATCTTTTGCAACTGATTAATTAATTACTTAAAAATTCATTAACATTCATTAATGGACACTCACATCACCTTTAGATTTATGGAGTCTTTTCTACAACAAAGAGAGCAGCTCAGATTAATTACCTACTGTGAGTGTAATTAAGAATGTTCTGTTACAAATTGATTTCACACCCTGCAGCTATTCTAAATCAGCTAAAAGCTATGAAAATAATATTAGGGCCTGCCTCCCAAATACCCAAATATATAGAGTCATTTATTGTTTCAGTCATCACACCCTGGGGACTTTTTCAAGCTCTCAAACATGTCTTCTCTCCAAGTACAGCTGGTTCTGCAAGTGACTCTGCAGCTGATGCATAGTTCACACACCCTAGTCTCTGTAAGTCGCCTTGGATAAAGGCATCTGCTAAATAAACAAATAATAATACAAATAATAATGTTGATTGGTTACACCCCGTGCGAACAGGAGCAGTTTAAAGTTTTGGGAGGAAAAATAAAAATAATAAAATTTAAATTTTTTTTTTTTTTTTTAAATCTTTACAATAACAATAGTCTTCCCAAGCCAGCTTGGAAACCTAATAATAATAATAATAATAATAATAATAATAATAATAATAATAATAATAATAATAATAATAATAATAACCTTAACATTAATAATAGGGTTCCAGCAACTTCATTGCTTGGCCCCCTAATAACAACAACAAATCACAGGATGCAGGCAGGTCTTCCAATAAATGATCTGCGATATAATATCCTGACCACCCTGTTTAAATCTTTTATTAAAGAGTAAGTTGCAGTGTTCCGAAAAATATAGCATTACACGTCCCCACGTGTTACTACAACTGTTTAAATAACATACCTATATTTTTTAAAGTAGGTTTCAAAGCTTTTTAAAAAAAATGTCCACTCTTGTGCACTGATAGTGTAAGGATTATTGCCCACATTGTCAAACAGGTAACACAGAAAAAATGTTCCATGATGTAGTATGGAACAGAAAAGCCAGAGAACTTGTTACTTTTTTTTTTTAATCACTATTCTTGCAGTGATTTAGAGGACAGATCTCAAACCTGAGTGCACTAGACTGGACATTTTGAAAAGCGCTTTGAAATCGACTTTAAAGTTACAAGTGTAAAAAGCTGTCAGGATGTTAATACTGAAAAGAAAATTACAGGTACGTTATGTGGGGACATGTAACGCTATATTTTTCGGAACCCTGCCACTTACTCTTTAATATACAAGGTATAAACACAGCAAGTTTCTCACTCACGTGGCACTGCTACACCGTAGTGTTGAGGGTTCTCAGCAATCACCTTCTGTTTCAGTTCATTGATCCTTGCTCCCAAAGAACCTGGATATTGAACACAATTTGATTATTTTAAGTGCTTTCTTCAGGAACTCAGTTTCACTTGTAAAAGTATTACCTGACTGGTATCTCTAACATGTTTCTCTTGTTCAGTCACACCATTGCTACTTACACTATCCTGTGAGATTTATTTTAGATTTTTAGTTTATTTTGAAGCATTGCACATTAAATTAACCCCAGCTCTAAAGTGTTCCAATACAAACCAATAAAGTGTATTGAAGACCCAAAATAATGAAATAATGAAAGGTTTAACATTCAGAATGAAGGCGGCACTGGCTAGTTGGAAGTCAAAGTCACCTGTGTTTACATTTTTGAATAATTATTATTTTAAATGAATTCACCAACCTCTAATGTTTCTCTACAGTATAGTATTCACAGCCCTCACATTCTGCCTCCATATTTACGTTCTACAGTCTAAGATTTAAAACCTGCCTTTGCATTGGGCGCTCATTAGGTAACTTCCCACAGTGAGTTTTTCCAGCCCATTATCCTAACTAGGGCTGACAGAGTGCTTTCAAGTTAGTTCCAGTGGCAGATGGAAACTGGTATCAGTCATTTTATTATTTTTTTTATTTGGAATCGCCACTTATTTTTCTGATCTTCTCCCCAATTTGAAATGCCCAATTATTTTTATTTCAACACCTGCCACCCCGCGCTGACTCGGGAGAGACAAGGAGGACACACGCGTCCTCCGAAATGTGCGCCATCAGCTGTCCGCTTTTTTTCACTCTGCAGGCCCGCCATGCAGCCTCCACAGAGCTAAAGCGTCGGAGGACCACACAGCTCTGGGCAACTTATAGGCAGGCCTGCAGGCGTCTGACCAGTCCACAGTGGTTGCTGGTGCGCCGTGAGCCGAGGACACCGTGATCGACCTAAGCCCTCCCCCACCTGGGTGGCGCTCGGCCAATTGTGCGCCGCCACCTGGTAACTCCTGTCCACGGTCAGCTGTGGAATAGCCTGGACTTGAACCGGCAACCTCCAGGCTACAGGGGGTGCATCCTGCACTCCACGCAGAGTGCCTTTTACCGGATGTGCCACTCGGGAGCCCCGTCAGTCATTTTTATGGCGAGATCTGATCAGGTGTAAACACCAGAGAGCACATTAGTAGTTGTTTTTGTTGAATTTTCTTTTCTGGTTTTAATATTCCATTATACAACAGAATTACTATCCCACATCAATGCAAAGACAAAGAAAGCAGCAACCAAAACACAGGACTGTAGAAAAAGAGTGAGAGGAGTGAGACACCACAGTGAAGCAATGGAACAGAATGGGCTTGTCCACATAAGAGAATGCCCTGCCATGCTTTCTGTAATGCAAGATCCCAGAAATAGTTTTAACCTTGTCCGCATGAAAAATGGAGTAATCAGAATCTAGCGAAGACTGTTCTCTTAAGGGGAAAGTTGATGTGTATACAAACTATTTTTCCCACTACACCATATTACGTGCCCATCGATCACTAATCATGATAACATACCAATCAGGAGGACAAGCCGGGGACGTTCATTAGGCCTCTGCTGGTACCTTGTGACCTCTTCATAGGTCAGCAACTCCGGTTCACTTGGCTCTGCCTGCTTGGCCTCGTTTTGAGTGTTCTGTCGCTCCTTTCTGCTCAGACGAAAACTTCTGCGCAGACCAGCTGAGAGAGAGAGATGAGGTCATACAACGGTTTCAAGGAAATGGCCAAATCCTGAAATAACCCATTAATATTTGTGCTAAGTATTGCATTGCATTGTTTACAAGAAATGCATTCCATTACCTTTGCAGCGTCACGTATCACAGCGGTACATTTTTAAACACATTGCAGACTCTTGAAATCACCTGGGAAATACATTTCCTGGGATCATTAGCCAGGATAAAAATTGAGGATCGCAGTGTATTCAGATCAATTCTGGTTTTCTGTGCCCACAATACGCCACTCAATCTGAGCATCAGCATGGTTGCAGGAGGGAGCATGATCACGATACACTGTGAATGTTTAGAAGAAAAACTCTTTGTCCTGGCAAACGTTCCAGAGTAAAGATTGAAAAAAAGTAATTCCCTAGTTGATTTACCTATAATGATTAACCTAAGTAATAATAATAATAATAATAATAATAATAATAATAATAATAATAATAATAATAATAATAATAAATTAACAGATCCAGTGTACGACACTCATAATTTTCCTCGTCTCTGGGTCTACTCAGTCAAACTTCCAGATATAGCCTCCAGTATCCCCATCTACATATACAATGCATGTAAAACTTGATAACATTGTAGTGATCTGTACTAAGTGTTATGTGTTGTATCGTTTTATGTGGTTGTTCCGTGTTTTGTCACTGTCCTGAGTTCCTGTGCATGTGAGCGAGTGCACCTGTGGGGTGGGGGGGAGCGTGATCGAGTCGTGACCCCAGTGTGCTTGTGAATGTTGTCCAGTTGTGTTGTGTTTGTCCCTCGTTCGATTTGTGGGGTCCAGTAATGTGCCTAGTTATATCTACATTGTATGTCTGGTTATGTCTAAATGTTACCTGTTTTCGCAGAGTTTTTCTGTATAAAGGGGCAGCTTGCACACTGCTGTGGGATGTGTTGTTGTGTGCTGACCGTTGCTGAATAAAGTCTGCTGTTTAGTAAACAAGATCTTGCTGCGGTTACATTAGTGATCAGAAGCAGGACAGAACAAAAGCGTTGAGTGTGAAGACAGGAAGCCAAGGGGAGACCTAACCGTAGCCGACATGCCGTTACTGCTGAGAGGATGCCGACAAAGGAACGGAATGTCTCCAGAGAGTGGTGACGGGATCGGGTCACCTCGCTGGATGGAGGGGAGCAGAGGCAGATGGAGCGGAGACGGATGGAGCCCAGCGCCCCGACGCAGAATGGCAGGGCTTGTCCAGTCAGCGGGAGACGGTAGAGATACACTGCACCTCTCATCCTAACAGACAGTCTCAGCACAGAGGACACAACAGTACAGCCGTGGGGGCAGGGATCCAACCCCCCCAGAAGCAACTGACAGCGCAGTGACCGTGCCCGTATCTTGACGGTCGCATCCCGGGAGAGCCTGTCACCACAGCCGGGGGGATGAGACCCAGGCCCCATCTGAAGTAGCAAACTGCGGACACAACTTCCAGGGGCCAGGTACAGGCTGCCAGCGTCTGGCCCAAGAGGAGTTCATGCCTCTTGCCCAACCTTGCGGCAAAATCCAGATCGTTTCAGGACTGTAGCATTGTCACTTTAGGAGGGAGCTGTGTAGCGATCTGTACTAAATGTTATGTTTTGTGACTCTGTTCCGTGTGTTGTCTATGTCCTGAGTTCCTGTGCATGTGAGAGAGTGCACCTGTGGGGTGGGGGGCAGTGTGATCGAGTCATGACCCCAGTGTGCTTGTGAATGTTGTCCAGTCGTGTTGTGTTTGTCTCTTGTTCGATTCGTGCGTTCCAATAACCTGTTTTGTTATGTCTACATTGTATGTCTGGTTATATCTAAATGTTCCATGTTTTCGCAGGGTTTTCTGCATAAAGGGGCAGCTTGCAAGCTGCTGTGGGCTGTGTTGTGCAAACGCTTGTTGAATAAAGTCTGCTGTTTAGCAAATGAGACCTTGCTGTGGTCACCTGGGTCCTTATTTCCGCTTAACGTTACAATATTTAGTAAGCTGCATACAGGCATAAACAAGCCCTCTGGAGAATTGCACCATAGGAGAGTAAAATGACGTGGGCCATTATTCCCATTTCTATAGCGCAACTCAATTTAATTTCTACAAATTCCATTATACATTCTGATGTAAGAAACTGAGTCAAGTAGACAATGGCTTCATATCTTCAATAAGCCCATATAGATAGGGTGATTTTCAAAGCTCAAAACTGGTGCACATTGTTAAATAATCAATACGACTATTTAATCCATTTAAATGAAGGCTATTTAATGGTTATTTAAATATTCATCAGTATTTTTTTTTAAGCAGCTAGCTAATTTTAGTACACTCCTGGGTGTATAATGTGTGGCTAATTAGTTTAACTTGCCATGTTGTGTTATACTTATTGCTACTTTTTTAGATTGTCGTTAAAAATACATTTATATTTTGGCATTTCTTTCTTTCTTTCTTTTTTTTCTTTCCATCTTTCTTTTTTTACTCACTGCATCAGGATGGCTCTATTTGATGTTGTTGATGCAGTTTAACCTGGTGGATTCGGATGCTTGCAACCTCTCGCTGCTCTGCCTACTGTCTAGGTTAAATCCAGCCAGAACTGCTACAAAATGACCGTATTACACATAATTGTAGACTCACCCACGCACTGAGGAATAAGCATGTCTGTCTGTGTTAATCACTTTATAAAAATAATGTTCTTGATTATTTTAGTACCTTTTAAAATTTTATTTAGTTTTTACTGCAGATGCGGTTGTTTACGTTATTCTGACAAAAGGTATTTGGAGTGTGTTGCACTATAGGAAGTGGCTGAAAACTGGAACTTTTTAAAGATTTTGAGAAAATATCGTACACAGGGACTTTTGATGGAAAACTGGGACTGTCCCAGCTAAACTGGGACGTCTGGTCACCCTCTATACTTGTCTTCTGAAAAGTCAGATTAAAAGTTGCTTTACGAAACAGATCAAATTAGATTATAAATCAGCGGCTGTTTTTACGGATTGTTCGTGTTAGTTATAGAATGTTATTTATAGTGTTATTTATACTGTGTAGAAACTATGTTGGTTCTGGGGAAAGGTTAGTAAGGTGGGGTCCAAAGATATTAGGTATATTGGCATAGCTGGTATTGTGAATTTAGGGATTAAGTAGCAGAGTTGCAAGCTAAGTATAGGGTACATATAGTATATGTTCTTGGTCTGTTAATAATTAAAATACTATCAACCAGAACCATTATATATATATATATATATATATATATATATATATATATATATATATATATATATATATATATGTATATGTATGTGTGTGTGTGTGTGTGTTCTTGGCATATAATTTATGCATTGAAATTCTTACTGCTCCATTCCCAGTAATGACTGAAGCAGTTCTACAGATGTTTTAAACTTTTTGGCTAATGCCTTAAAAGGTACATGTTCCCATGTGTTGCTACAACTGTTACCCGTTTTAATATTTTTTTTTACGTTTTGACCACTTTTTTAAACTTTGAAATTGCATTCCCTGCCTCAAGATGGCTTCACATGTACCTGCATGGACCTCTCAGAACTACATTTCCCATCATCCTCCTGCTCACTTATGTAACAGATTTACCAGTGAGCAGGAGGATGGTGGGAAATGTAGTTCTGAGAGGTCCATGCAGGTACATGTGACGCCATCTTCTGGCAGGGAATGCAATTTATAAGTTTAAAAAAGTAGTCAAAATGTAACAAATAAATAAATAAAACAATACACACACCTCACGTAAACAGCTGTAGCAACACATGGGAACATGTAACACAATAAAATAAAAGGTCCTTATGTACCTTTTAAGTATTATAATTGATACATTCCTTACATTTACATTTTACCAAATGTATGTGGAGGTTAGTATGTTACTACGCGTTATCTTGACCATAAACCCACACTAATAACTGCCCAGTTCCTTCATACTGTAGGATCCAAAATTAACTATCCACACAGCAAACCATGGTGCATTGTACAGTGCTTTATTGTGTTATGAATCTCACCTATATACTGTCCATTGAAATAGCTCTCACAGTCACAGTCTTCTGAAAGGAGTCAAGAAAGGAGAAAAGGGACAAGCAGAGTATCAGAAATCAGAATACATGATTGGATATTTATGGGTTATATTGTAGATTATTCAACATAAATTGAACCAAGAAATGTGAAAACGTTTAATTGAAAATTGCTACACTAGGAATGTCCAGTAAGCATTTTTTGTTTTGTAATTAAAAAGAAACCTATAGTATTAATGTTACCAATATTTGTTATTAATTGATCAAGTAAAGTACTATCCAGAAATCACAATAATTCGTCCTCCTTTTCTTCTGCTGAAGATGTTCTTGTTTTTTTTTTTGTTTTTTTTAAATACAACACAGTGGGCTCTATTCACAAAATGTAAGGATTGTTTTTTAGCAGTGTTTGCCAACATTCTCTTAGGCAAAGCAGTACTCTTTAAAAGGAGAACATCTAAACCTCTCTAAACTCTTATAAAAGTTTACCACAGTATTTTGCATATGTATTCATGCTTTTCCCATGGTTATACCATGCACTTACAATAGAGAACCCTGGTTTGACATGTTCATGATATGCTTTATCATACTTTGCTGGTCAGTGATTAATTATGCTTTGCCATGCTTCCACTGTGCTTTTACTATGGTGAACAGCTGATATATATGACCTGCACGTTGACCTTTAACCTTAAAACAATCCTTAAAGTTGTGTCAGCCCCATAGACCAGATTTAGCAAGGTCTTAATTCAATTTTGAAGTAAAATAAAACATAATAAATATGGTCCAATGTATTAAACATTTCTGGTGCCAGTATAAACAGGCAAAGAAAACATTTTGTGCTCAATGGCCAGTGATAATGTTGTTATTTTGAATATGAAAATGGATATCACCCCTTTATCTAATTTATCTTGGCACTTTCAGTTAAAAAGTGTTGGACCAGCTTCTGTTTTTAGTTCTCTAGACATCCATTGCAAAACAATTCCAAGCACATTCAACCTCTCAAAGACCCCTCTGAAATGGACATGCCCCTATCTTACTGTGAACCTTCACATGCTGGTCAGTTTGTTTTAAAAAAAGCCTGTATTTCAGCCTCAACCTTGGATTACGAGCAGGGTTATTAAGTGACATTAATACAGGGCTGTGTGTATCACAAACAGATTAAAGCATACTACATGCAACACAGCAAGAGGTCCACAATCTCTCATCTGCTCAATACATCATCCAGATTATAAGGCTTGTTATTTACAACTCAATTCATAATCCAAAATAATCTTCTATTACACGAGATTACATAAAATCCATGTTAAAAATATTCTATTTATGTGCAGATTTGCCATGATTATCAAACCAGCTAGCCTGAGCAGTAGATCTATTTTAAATTGCAAATATTCTCATTTTGATGCAATATAATGTTTATATTTGTATACATCCCTTGTAGTCATTGTATTGTTTTACACTGGTCAGTTTGCTTCTTGTTCTTTGTGCTACATGTGTGAGGTTTGACATCTAAACGTGGAAAAATAACATTACAGGGCAATTCCATGATATCGTGACCATGGCCATGAAAAAAAAAAAAACATAAAATATCTTCCTCTATTTTATAAATATGTCACATTTTGACTCTATGTGTATGTAATACCAAGTTACTAATATTACATTTTATAGGATTAAAGGAAAATATTTTACAGTAATTCAAAATAATGGTGTTTAAATAAAACCAAATGTCACATCTATAAAATTTTCTTGGTAAAGTTTTTATAAAAGTTGTATACATTATATTTTTTTCTAACTTTTTCTGCAAAACTAACTTTTTAAAATGTATGTTATGGAATAGAAATGTTGACCCTTTCTTAATAGTAAGTGCCCATATTAGCGTTATGGACGTGACTGTTCTGGATGTGACAGTTATGATGGACGTGATTGGTAGTGAGCTTGACGAGATTGCAAAATAATCCCATGTTTTATCATGCACAAGCACAATATTAATTGTAAGCACTAAAGGCCACCATAGCACATTGTCCCGAGACCATATAAACAGATCACAATACAAAAAATCATGCCGGTCATTTTAATAGGAATTTAAGTGTTTTCTTTCATCTGCTAACCTTACATTTTTCTGTTCATGTTATCGCTCCTCCTTAAGTAAAGTGTCCAGCACCATGCAGTGCCGCTAGTTAAACTGACAAACTTAGTGGCAATGTGCTAAAAATATGTGTATACTGTAACGTTTACTTTTAAATGTTGTATAATTTTCATTGATTTTAAGATCGCCCAAATACATGGCTTTAAACTGAAGTGACATCAGGGTGTTAGTTCAGTCACTTCATTCAAAGCACTTGGATTTCACTTTTCATTTTGAATCACATTATTATAACAATTCAGGACACACTTCAAGAATTAAAAAAAAATATGTATTTCTTTACCAATTTACAGTGATGTGAACCAATCACATGACAGGGCGAGACTATTGACCGATAGTGTAAGGATGTCAGGGCAATAGTTCAATCTATTATTTCTCCTATGATGAGGTTTTAACCAATCACAGGCCATGATTTACAATCACTGGTTCACATATATATCAACATTCTTGCTCCCGATCTGTAAGGGCGCTGTATAACAGGACCAGAGTGCCTCGTACTGGTTGGTCTGGCAGTTCATTCCAGGGTCAGTCAGAAGCCAGCCATCCAGGAAGGAGTCACAATGCCCAAAAGTCATCTAAAGTGGTACGTGATGTGTCAGTCATGGATTGGAGGAGACGTGACTGAACTAGCTATCACAGGGGGCATGACTAAGGGTATAATTGGGGAGGTGACGATGTAATCTGTTCCTTTGATGTGGTTATGAGAATGACCGAGAAAGGAAATGGACTGTGAAAAGCGTATCGTGAGTGTTAAGTGTTTTGGTTGTTTATGGAAACTAACTGTCTGAGTTTGTCACTGTTAGACTGCTAACACGAACAGGGAGCTGTCACTCCAAGCCAGGATCAAGCCCGGACTACACTGCACGACTGTCACTGTAATTACCTTGCACCGCACCTGCACTCAGAGCACTCACTGTCAGGAGAAGTGACCGTGTCTGTGTTGTGTGTTGTTCTTTGTATTTCAGGACTGAACTCCGTGGTTTATACGCTGGCAATGCACATCGTTGTGTAGAGCCAGCATTATTATTTAACGGTCTCAAGCAGAAAAGAAAGAAAATAAAGAACTGTTTGAATCATGAACTTTGTGTCTGTCGTTGTTGGAGCACCTGTATCACCTGTACACCTGAACACTGCAAACCACTCGATCAAACTCATTTTCTAAGATTGTATGATACGGTTAAATGCATATCGGCTAAATGCATCATTCGCTTAATTGCATGAAGCTGAGCGGTCCTGAAGTCCATTGTACATTGCATTTTAATTCGGATAACTACATAATGCAAACAATCTTGTACATTTTTTTTTTACTTGTGCAACTTTGCAGTGGTCTTCTTGTGAATAGTCTTTTTCTTTTTAGAAAAATTAATCGTCTGTTTCCAGTTTAAGTTTGCAAAACATTAATGTATAATTAATGGTAAATGTACCTCTTTTTGACAATAGGAAAACACCCTTCAGATCGTAATTGATTGCACCTGTACCATAATCTGACAGCGCACCACTTGCAGTCTGACAGCGTACCACTTTCTGACATTACACAAGTCACGTTTTGGTATGCATACCACATTCTGACGATGTACCACTTTCTAACACTACACCGGCTCTATAGTCCAGATCACGGCTTCTACCAAAGTGAAAGACAAGTCCACAAACTTGAACTTATCTAGAAGCTTATCTATAAACTTCAGGTACATTCAAACAGTATTCAAATTCCAATTCCAAAAGAAAAGAAGATAGTGACAGACAAATTGAAAAAGGCATGCAAATAGAATAATATAGCTAGAAAAAATTAATCGAAAATCTTTTTTTTTTTTTTTTTTTTGTATTTTTATTTTTTTATTATTTGTGCATTTTTCCTGAGGGATATCAGACAACGTCCGTTTTGGAAACTGTTCTCCCAACATCTACTGCTAGTTGAATGACAATTGATTTGAGTTTGTTTCAAGGACTCGGACTCAGACTTGAGACTTGAAATCAAAGACTCGTGACTCGGACTTGGACTCAAGTGACTCGGACTCAAGGTATATATATTTATTTATAATCCAGGGCTCGTAATGGAACGTGAAACAAGCAATGTGATTGTTCGGTATTATTATTATTATGATTATTATTATTACTACAGTAATCCGTCACATATCCACCCTAACCGTTTATCCACCATGATCAATCTCTTCAGTAACGTTAGTTTATTATTGAACAGAGAAGATTATTTCAGAGATTGTAGATCCTACCAAAGTTTTCGTACACTGTGTTGTATGTGCTCTGTGTGCAACCATTACTGGTAGTGTCACGTGAGCTGTTCAGTGTGTTGATATATAAATAAATCCTGTTTGCCTGTGGCGTGTATCATCCTCAACCTCTGTCTCTGTCTCCTGCCTGTCACTCAGCAGCGAATGCATGCACCCACACGGCAGACGACTACTCTGTCACAAGCATTAATACCCTGTATCTTTCTAAACAAGGGATTTAGGGGAGTAAAAAAAGCTGAATCTCAAAACAATAATTGTGTGAATATAGTAATTGTTACAGCTGTGTATAATGGTATTTAAAACAGGATTAATTTATCCGACTTTTTACATATCTGCCCTTGCTCTGGTCCCACCACAGTCATATATTACTGTATTATTATTATTATATTTTTTGGCATGGCTCTCGTTTTTTCGAAGCCCAGGAGAAGCAGACATGTTTATGCATGTTCTATCCAAAAATACTCTTTGCCTTTAACAACAAAATCCATTTTGTATATGAGACTGAAGAAAGCCCTTGAGCTTTTCATCTCATTTGAGAGATACAGTATTGCCTCCAACAGCACGGCACTTCTGCACACTTGACTGATGAACTATGTATAACCCAGGGTAGGACTATTAAAATACACTGGTGGCGTGTTTGCTGACAATGTTATTATGTAGAGTACATCAAATTACCTGCAACAAAGAAAGGTCCAGGTAAAAACAGTTAAGAATCAAAAAGCATGTTCAGTTTTGTATTTTAAAACAGACCGGTAATCTACCGGTAATTAGCTTGAGCGAATGTGTAATGAATGTATTAGCTATACCATATTACAAAATGACTTCACATTCGGTGTTATAAAAAGGAATGCGATAATAATCTATTTTGCTACATTTTTCAAGAAAGACACATTTATCAAAATGGGTCGATTATTTTTGCTTTCTTCGTTTTGATTCTAAGTAAGAATAGGATTTGCAGACTACAAGATCATATTGCCAGGAGTTTGATGTATAACCAAGGCCCATATTGTAATAGGTTACTACTGAACCAATAAATCATACAGCCCATTTTTATCTTGCTATATATTTCTTATTACACGCTATCCCGTTTTTTAATTCTATTTTTCCTTACACATCATTTCCAATGGAAATAAATTAATAGGCTCATTTAAGCTTGTCTTACGAGTTAAGCATTAATAATTGTCATACTTATTGGTTGCACTGTATGCTTGTATGTACTGTAATGTTTTTTTTTTTTTTTTAAATAATTTATTTCTTTGTCTCCAAGTCAATATTGAATAAGGGATTTTGAATCAACCATACGAAGTCTTTCAGTCATAGCTGTACCAACACTTAGGGCCTTGTGTAGCTAGCATATATGAAAAGGCAAACCTTATAGACTGCAGTGCCAGCGATATTCATACACTATGCACTCACCAGTAACAGACTACCTATTATTGAATCCAGTGCATACATTAACATATTGGCTTGTAAAGATCTATAAATTCACCCTGAATTGAATGCCAGATTACATATGCTACTGTTCAGAGAACCTTAAACTTGGTACAGGTTTTAATTATTAGCTTGACTAATGTATCCTTTTTGTTGTTTAGAATCAATGTGTATATCAGGGTGAGTGAAACGTGTCAGCCAGGGTGTCCTCGGCTCAATGTGCACCAGCGACCCCTGTAGACTGCATTGTCCTCCGACACTGTAGCTCTGGGCTGGCTGCATAGCTGGCCTGCAGAGTGAAAAGAAGCGGACGGCTGACGGCGCACGCTTCACAGGACAGCGTGTGTTCCTCTGCGCCACTCCCGAGTCAGCGCAGGGGTGGTAGCGGTGGGCTGAGCCTAAATACAATTGGGCATTTCAAATTGGGACAAAAACGGGGGGAAAATGTATTGGCGACTACTAAATTGAAAAGAAAAATTTAAAACAAATTAAAAAATATATACATTGATGCATTGCTATAATGTATAGGAATTATGTTTTAGCTTTAGAGAGTGATATATTGGATGCTCTAGGATTTAGTGGTGGGCGTTTTTAGCTTTTTGCATGCATGGCCTAAGGGCAAAACATGTTATAACTATAAATATATTGAAGCGTTAATGCTGTTATACTTGTGAAGGCATTGGAACACACAGGCTGCCTATTAGCTGGGATCCGAAGTGGTCTGTAAACTACTTGATCCATTATTAAGCATTAAATAAACTGAAGGGGTACTAATACTACTCTGATTCGTTAAAACTTTAAATTGAATGAGTCTGTATGATTTTCTTGATTATTTAAAAAGTTGTTTTGGCCCTGCAGCTGTTCTGGTCAACAACAGCCTTGGCAGTGACACTGTCCTGTCACAAGCCTAATAAAATATGAGTCATTATGCTTGTGCTTAAAAAGCTATTTAGTTATGTGACAAAGACCGAAGGTATTTGAACTGTAAATTTCCCTCCCGACCAGAAAAGGTGCTGTGTAAGGCTGGTTGTATGTGTTCCCCTCGATTGGTGGCCTTGACGGTAGGTGGAAACCGGAAGTCGGCCATCTTGGGAAAAGCACGTAGCTGCAAGTACGGGTCAGGCGACGATTGGATAAACCATGGCAATGGGCTGATTGCAGAGAGGAGTTTGGTGGTACAAAGGGGAAGCAGTTGCGTGAGTATAGCCCCTTACGGTGACAATTCTAATCTGCCGGAGAGCTGTGTTTATTGTTTTGTGTTACAGATGGGGAGTGAGCGACCCAGGGGCTGCAGCCACAGAGCCAGCACGGAAACCCTGAGCACCATCCTTCAAGATACAAGCACAGCACGTACACGAGCACCACTTTTCCCAGGACCTACAGAGCTCAGTTTTGTGCACAGAGGATTGTGGTTTTGGAGTGTCTTTTTGTTTGGGACTGCAACCCGCCGTATTGGCTTCCCCTATACCATTGTTGGTATACGGGCGATTGATTTTATTTACTTTCTTGTAATAAATATGGATGCTTTTCATTGAGTACTGTTTGGACATTCACTTTGTACACCGCACCACTCGCATCCTGTCACAAGTTATCTCATGTAATTCATTTTAAGCTCATATCAATCTGTATCATGGTAATACAGGTTAAGGTTAGGGATTGGATAGGGTTAGTAAAATACAACATTACCATATGAGAAACGCTATACCAGTCATAGTACTATTGTTTTAATTTTCTTTTAAGGATAAAATTCAGACTATTCAACTTCAAATACCCACCTTTGTCACAAGCTTGGTCATCTACGGTTAGCGATAAGGAAAGAAAAGCACATGTCTATAAATTATCCTAATAAACTTGGCACAGAAAATACAGTAATCTTTCACAATATCTGTGGAATTTGACATAACATGCATATAGCTATTCAGAATTTGTTTGTCAAATTTACCAAACCATTTGTACTATATTATCACAAAATGATTAATTACAGTAAAGGGTTAATGTTAATGTGAGTCATACTGCATTTTCAATTACAGTAATACATGTTATGATAGTATGTTATGTATCCTTCTCTAAAAAAAGAAACATTCTTTTTTTATTTCCCTTACTATTTTAGATTGCTTGCAGTCATTCCTAATGGTTCTGGGCTCTGTTGAGTTATTATAATTGTTTTCTCAATCTGCCTTTACCTGGCATTGCTTTGTACTCGTCTGGATTATCATAAATGCCAGAAATGAACAGCCTTCCTTATTACATTCAAATCATCTGTCAATGTGACGTTTCATCTCTATTAGCCCCACCTACTCTACATATACAGATAGCTGGTGCTGACAGAGTTGAAAGGTTACGTTGTCACTTGATTTGAATGGAATGAGGAAGGCTGTTCAGATGTGCTGTATGATACAAGCAGATTTGCACCCCACTCAAGGTCAATGTGATATCTGAGTGTTCATACAGCACTCAATAGGATATTATACAGTAAATAGATAACTGTAAAACACTTTTTTTTTTCTTTCAAACGTGGACCTTGGAGAGAGTACCAGGGATCTGATACTAAAAGGACTATCAGATAAACCAGTGCTCATTTGTAATATGTAATGTATAGTTGACAAATAACAAATTATCATGCCCAGTGGTTTGGATTTAAATGAAGAATCAGATTAAAGAAGGATAAACCACCTGTTGGTTTATCAACTCACCCATTCCACAGACCTCCTTCGAGGTATCGCATCAGATTATATCCACTGGGATTAAATGTATTTGCTTTTATAACTGTACTTTTTGACAAGACATGTGAATGGATTAGCAGTAAAGAAGATTTAGTGATTAAACTGGATTTTTGTTGGAGGCCCAGCTATGAGCATCTGGGAAAATAAAGAAAACATGCAAATGAAAAGATTGACTTACAAAGTGGATGTTTTGGAGATTTGGGGTTTGGCAGAGTGCCCATTTTTATTCTGTAAATAAAACGCCTGTGTGAAGAAAAACAGATTTAGCAGTTGAAAATATGCGAGAAATTACAGTGGCTTGTGCACATAGTTTTGTATCTTTAATAATTTTGTATTTATTTCAACAACAAACCCTATCCAGGTAACACAGTTGATGTTAGAAGTATTCAAATGCCAAATGTATCCTTGGTTATATTGTGTAACAAAAGAGTATATTAATGACATTTTCAAAATGAGCAGCTCTACAACAAAAACAAATATCTTGTTTTTAATATTTATCCGCCACAAAGTCTAATTTTCAAATATTATTATATTAGTAGGCCCAGAACATAATTCTGAATCAGACAATCTCAGAACAACTACCAGCAACAAAGTATATCTCTTGAAAAATCAGCAGTCTGCTGTGAAAGATGAGTGGAATACTGTTTCGTTTAAATGTTAAAAGAAGGCCTAAACACTCTGATTTGTAAGGCTAGGGAGTGCGGAAGGTTCAGTCAGCAAATTAGCAAGCTCTATATAAAGTGTCTAACTGTCTGTAAGAAAATGTTTTTAAATTGCACAAGCTGTCCTGGCTGAAGCAGGTATTTATATTAAGATCCTGTGCCACTGTCTGAGGACTAAATTCAAATGTGCATCCCTCACTTGCCTGTGAGGGACAGGCAGTAAGTACCCTCACCTTTCCTGGAACTGCTTTGAAGGTATGAGCCCAGCTCGTAGGTTGCTGTCCCCAACTCTCTTGGCCTGCCACCAGGTGGGGTCATCCTGACTGACTACCTGCAGGATGTCACCCTTCTTGAAGGGCAGGCCGGCCTCCTGGCAGGGCGTGGCTTTGTCCTCCGCAGGGATGTAATCAAACAAAGCGCGCATGTGCACCTGCGGAAAACAAACCCCACTCTTTAGCCTACCTTTTGCATACAGAAAATTATTATTTCCCCAATAAATAATATACATGTATATAGCCTATAGTTACCCTAAGTTATCAGGAAACGTAATTTCCACATACACCTGGAGTAGTCTGCACTTCATTGACAGTGTCAATCAATCAATCAATCTTTATTTCTTATATAGCACCTTTCGCTATAAATCGTCTCAAAGAGCCTTACAGATAAAAACAACAAAAATCAATTTGGAGAAATAGTAGAAGATAAGATAATAATAAAATACCCATTTAAATTACATACATTAAAGTAATTAAAAAAAGCTATTTTAATTATTAGTATCAACTCTTCAAATATTTTCACAATTATCTTGAAAATTTATTTTAACAGTAAATACAAGTTACACCCCCCCATCACAAATAAATAACCAGTGTTGAAAAAAGATAAACAAAATAAATAATTACAATTTACACATCTGTATTCAAAAGCCTGTATACAGTAGATATTACTGAGCTGTTGCAATATAGGTATTGCAACAGCTCAGTGCCATTACCAGGTGAGCCACTCATGAATCATTTTCTTTATATGCCTTCCATCTTTGTTATATACAGGCACCAGGTATTCATAAGGCATGCATTATTTGTTATAATAATACATGGTGACAGGGGCGCGCACAGGAGTTTAAATTTGACAGCAATGGGGGGGGGGGGGGGGGGCATTAAACAAAATACATGATGTGTGTGCGTGTGTTGATACGGTTATATAAATAAAGAGCATTAGACTCACTCAAAAAAAGAGCATTAGACTCACTCAACATTTCAATGAAAGTCCATAAGCCATGGAGTCATCTGGATAAAGGTTTCCACAGCCTCCTCTGTGTTAACACTGTTGGTTAAGTCATTCTCTACTGCAAGAATTAACAGTTGCTGAAGACAAACTTGTGTCATGCTGCTGCTGTTTAACACTGAAACATCTTTCTGCAGTTGCAACTGTAACAGGTAGCGTGGCCAAAAGCACCAATAGGTCGAATACATCAGGATACAGAAGCCCCAGGTCATGTTCTTCATAGACCTTCATGAGCTCTGGCAAAGACATTGCATTGTCCGATTCCCGAGTGTTTAAAATAGGCTCAGTGTGTACAAATAAATCACACTGCATTTCAGGAACTCTGCACTGAAATTCTTGATTCAGCGTAACAAGTGCTTCTTTCCCTTTTAGTAATGTCGAGTTCCATGGAAATGAAGTAGTCTCACTCAGGATCTGCAGGTTCTGAAATTCACAGTTTATTAAGTCGGACTCTACACTGGGCAGGTAAAAGCGTGCTGCTTTGCCAGCCAGTGCTACTCTCTGTCTCTTTGTTCTTCTCACTCCAGCAGCAGCCTGTTTGCCTCAGCAGCCCACTACTTATCCCTGCATCCAGGGCATGCCCCCGGTGCACCAGCCACCAGTCTCAAGCATGTACGCTTTCTCGCTGTCGATCCCCTGATGGTTGCAACATCTCATCCCTTGGTTTATGCCAACAGTGTTGCAACTGGGTACCACTCGCGCGGCAAGCCAAGCTTCGGATTGGTGGCAATTCTCCCTTCTCTGACGTCCCTTAACACCTGCTACAATTGAACTGTTGTCTCTGGGTCACAGAACCTTCCCAAACATGGTTAAAGGAGACCAAGGGTGGTTACAGTATATTAACAGTTTTCATTTTTTTTGCAGCAAGATAGGATGCTGTTTTGAGTATTCCTGTACTTTTCTGATCATATCGTCTGTCAGTCTCACTTACAGTCAGCACTTGGATATCTGTTACCCAGATACACGTCAGTCTCATTTTACCGCCTTGTATTAAGAATAAAATCAATCCACAAATTAATGCACTTACCCGTCACACGTGATTTTTTAAATCTGTGATCTTTAGTTGTTTTTGTGCATTTTCATTTGCAAGTGGTCTGTGATATTAGGGCCTATCAAGCACTATATTCTGCAATTTTTAATACTGACTTTGGATACAGTTTTAATTCTGGAAACTGTGTTTTTTTGCTAAATTGTATTACTTTTTACGTTGTATGCAGTTCTGTGCATGTAAATCCTTGCAAGAAGAAGACGATGCAGCAACGACAGCAACAGTGGATCTAGCCAGTTTAACTGTCAGCGCTGACGACGACGTTGCTAAAGAAGAACTAGGTCTGGGTGCAGAAAGAAAACAAGACTAGCCTCCAAGACCACCATCTAGTCCCACTCATAACCCTGATCCTGCTGTGCTTACCTTCAGTAATGATCCAGCCAAATGGAAAGTGGACGACGAGTCACTTCGCATGTACTGGATAGAGCGGAGACCCGCTGATTGCCAGAATCGCTGTGAGAGGTATGTGGCTTCAGAAAGAAAATGCGAGCAGGGTCGAACTCGACACATTCCAGTGGTTGCTGTACTCACTGTCAAAAGTGTATATTTTGCTTTGTGTGCAAATTATTTTCATCAAAGAAAAGTGGATTGACTGATTCAGGATTTGATGATTGGAAACATGCTGCTATCAGTCGGGGAAAACTTGCCAGAACGTGATGTATGCTTATGTGGTGTACGAGGCGACAGGAGGCTGGGAAAATTGGCACCTCGTTGGAAATTCAGCTCAAGCAGGAGCAGGAATAATGGCAAAACATGCTAAAACGTGTTGTTCATGTAATCAAATTCCTTGCTGAACATGGCCTGGCATTTCGTGGGGATAATGAAACTCTAGGTTCACCACATAAGAGAAACTTTCTTGGAATTTTGGAGCTCATTTCACAGTTTGATTCGTCCCTGTCAGACCATCTTGCCAGGTTTGGATGTTCAGGAAGTGGAACTTCATCGTATCTTTCGTCTAGTATACGTGAAGAGCTATTTGGACTGATGGGGAATAAAGTCAAATCTGCAGTTATTCAAGCGATTAATGAGGCAAAGTATTTCTGCTCGTCTTCATTATGCGCTAGGTAGATGTGACTGGGGCTCCTGTTGAACGAGTTCTGAGTTTCCTTTCAATCACTGATCATTCAGGTGAGAATCTCGCTGATGTCATCTCAAACTACTGTAAAGAAAATGAAATTGACTTTTCACTGCAGAGGCCAATCATATGATAATGCAGCAAATATGTCTGGAAAATACACAGGTGTCCAAACCCGGCTAAAAGAAATAAACCCAAACGCTGTTTACATCCTGTGTGCTGGACATTCATTTTTTTTTTTTTTTTTTTTAATTTTTAGTCATTGCCAATTAGTTTTTTTTATTATTTTCTCCCCAATTTGAAATGCCCAATTATTTTTTTAGGCTCAGCTCACCGCTACCACCCCTGCGCTGACTCGGGAGGGGTGAAGATGAACACATGCTGTCCTCCGAAGTGTGTGCCGTCAGCCGCCCGCTTCTTTACACTCTGCAGACTCACTGTGCAGCCGCCTCAGAGCTACAGCGTCGGAGGACAACGCAGATCTGGGCAGCTTACAGGCAAGCCCTCAGGTGCCCGGCCAGACTACAGGGGTCGCTGGTGCGCGGTGAGCCGAGGACACCCTGGCCGACCTACCCCTCCCTCTCCCCGGATGACGCTCGGCCAATTGAGCACCGCCCCCTGGGATCTCCCGTCCACGGTCGGCTGTGGAATAGCCTAGACTCGAACCGTTGACGTCCAGGCTATAGAGCGCATCCTGCACTCTTGCGAGTACTTTGACTGGATGCGCCACTCGGGAGCCCCAATGCTGGACATTCTTTAAATTTGGTTGGAAACAAGGCAGCTGAATGCTGTGTGGATGCCATGTCTTTCTTTAGTATTCTAACAGAAATATACCATTTGTTTTCCTCTTCCTCTTATTGCCGGGAAATACTTCATCAAACCTGGGGAAAAATGGGATTGTTGTCAACAGATTGTCAGACACAAGGTGGTCAGCAAGACACGATGCTGCTAGGGCATTTAAGAAAGTATATGTGCAGATAAAGAATGCTCTGGATACAGTCGCTCAAGACAGTGACCATCAACCACTAGAAAGTAGACACATGGCTAAACACTTTAGATGCCAGATGGACCACATAGAAACAGTCATTCTAGCTGACTTGTGGAATACAATCCTAGAGAGATTTAATGTAACAATGAAGTCAGTCCAAGCAGAAGACTCGAACTGTCACTGGTGGTTAAATTACTGGAATCTCTAAAATCATATTTTGAAAACATTCGTAATGATTTTGATGATTATGAAGAACGTGCCATACAATTAGCAGTTGTGAAGACATCCCGGAATGTAACGCGACAGGAGAGACGACTGCCCAGTGCTCTGCAAGATGGACCAAGTCACACTGAAGTCCGTCTCAAAGGCAGAGACAAATTTCGCGTTGGATACCCTTTCAACGCATTGCCAGCTCCGAACAGACGCCTATGTCAATGTACACAACGTGTTTGGCTTTCTTGAGTTTCAAGACATGTCAGCATTCAGAAAAAAGCTACAGCCCTCATGTCCACTCATCCTTCAAATGTGGATGGATCTTTCCCAGCAGAAATGCTTCACTTTGCTGAATTTGTTATGGGTGAAGTGAAGAAGACGGCTTCTGAACTCCTTCGCCTCATTTTAAATGCCCTGTGCTTGCATTACTTTGCTTAACTTCAAATCCACATGTAACTTTTTTCAGGTACATTTTTCCAGTTGCAACAGCCAGATTATATCCTGGTTAAATTACATGAAAACAATCTACATGTGAAACAAAACATTTTGGCGTTTTTTCAGAAAATTCCAGCCAAGAGGCAGCTTCTGGTATTTTATAACCATGCTGCATTAAATGAGCGTAATTTATTTCCAGATTTCCATTACATGAGAGTAGATGTTCATGCTGATTTGAACTCGGCTCTTGCCAAGTTATTTTTGGGGATACCTATTCAGCACAGGTTGCTTACAATATGCAAAAGCTCTATGTTAACTGAAAAGGGCAGTCCATGATTAGGATTACTAGTAGAGTACTCGATTTGAGAAAAGCCTTTGGCACCTGTTTCAGTCGCTACACATTCGGTTCTCATGCTGATAGGTGCTGCACTGTCCTCCGTCGAAACATGTGCATGAAAGTCTTGGTTTTCTTCGGTGGAAGCTGAGGAGGATCCAGGCTCTTGATTATCAGACGTCTGACCCTTTGGTGTTTGTGACATTTTTTTAAGACACTTCTTACGTCCATCGTTGCGATTTGTTCTGCTTTTGTTGTAAAAAAAATGTGTTGTTTTTCCTGTAATTGTACTACTGCAGCTGGACTCTAACGTTAAGAGAACACGAATACATGCACGTCCTTAACTGCATGTTATGAGGAAATAGATTCAGTTTGTGAGTGTCAGTGACAGAAAGGGCAAACGCAGTACATTGGTAAGCAGAAATCAATATTTTGGAGATGATTATTGGAGAGGCCAATGCCCCTGCTTGCCCCCACTTGTGCACGCCCCTGCATGGTGATAACAGGCAGACACTGCTTGAGTGTACCATGATGTTAGTAGCACATACCTTGCTCTCCTTCAGACGGTCCTCCTCTTTTATTGCTGGGATTATTTTCAATGTTATCGAGCCCTGAGACTGAGACTGCACAGAAAAAAATTAACATATCGAATATAGAAAGAGTACAGAAAAAAACATTAGCACAGAACTTGTTCAAACTGCCTTGGAGTCCAGCGCAGAGCAACCAGACTAATCCCAGAGGTTAAAGGAATTAGTTATGTAGATTGATGCTCAGATTTATTTAGCCTAGAACTTAAATGTTCTCATGAATTGAGTTCCACCACAAGGCTGGCATATTGTAGTCTGCAATTAGACAGGATGCTGTCATGTGACTTGGCTTTGGTCTGTCTAGATACTTTTTATGGTTGGCTCCTGCAGCATTACAAGCACAATGTCTATGAGTATATGTGTTCCTGACATGACTGGGTTCTTGTTTATTTATTACTCAAATTTATATTTTACTTCAACAGAAACATTCAAATGATCATTACAATAGCATCTGAAGCTATTTACCAAGATTTGACTGATTTCATCTGGCCTCTTGTGGACGATTAGAATTCCATTGACTTCTCTGAATTCATCTCCAACATGAACCAGACCTAGAAACAAACAAACACAAACAGCTAATTACGTTTATATTTGAAAATGTACTTCAGAATAGAGCTCAGTGTTATGCATTTTGCATAAAAAGAGACAATATTACAATAGAAAAACTTTAAAATATTGTTTCTTATTTAAAATTGTTTAAAGTTCTACCAAACCCCATAGGTTTTTTTAAAACTTTTTTTGTTCTTTTTTTTTTAATAATTTAGTTGTTGCAAATTATCTTTTATTATTTTCTCTCCAATTTGAAATGGCCAATTATTTTTAGGCTCAGCTCACCATTACCACCCCTGCGCTGACTCGGGAGGGTGAAGACGAACACGCGCTGTCCTCCGAAGCGTGTGCCGTCAGCCGACCACTTTTTTTCACACTGCGGACTCTCCATGCAGCCACCCAAGAGCTACAGGGTCAGAGGACAACGCAGCTCTTGGGCAGCATACAGGCAAGCCCCCAGTCGCCTGGCCAGACTACAGGGGTTGCTGGTGCGTGGTGAGCCGAGGACACCCTGGCCGACCTAGCCCTCCCTCCCCCCGGGCGGCGCGTGGCCAATTGAGCGGTGCCCCCTGGAAGCTCCCGTCTACGGTCGGCAAAGGAATAGCCTGGACTCGAACTCACGACGTTCAAACTATAGGGCATATCCTGCACTCCACGTGGAGCGCCTTTACTGGATGCGCCACTCGGGAACCCCTTTTTTAAACTTTTTTAATCCCTTAATTCTGCTAGTTGTGCTTGAAATTTGCAGATGCCCCCTTGATACCAAAAGTCATGCCGCTGTGAGGTTGTTCAAAACAGTTGTCAGTTCCACTCCAGGACTGTGCTTTTCAGTTTAGTAATTAGAAATGGCTGTTTTGGGAACAAAAGCAAAGCATCCCCAGGGGCATAGTGAAATGGGAATGGTGGAACTGGGCAGGGAAATGGTTAATTTTTGAGGCGAATAAATAAGCATATGAAACTTAAGGAAAGTGGATATAAATTGTTATAGGAATTTCCTTTTTAACACAGCTAGAGACATCAAAATACAATTGAATGCTTCATTTTTTGGGTGGCTTTCCTGCCCTGCCTCGCATGGGGACTCCCCTGACCCACCGCTAGATGGTGCTGTGGTGGGCTTTGTTGCCCCATGCTTGATAGCACCGCACTTCCTCAAAGGGGACCAAGAGTCTGCAATCTGGTTTTTTTTTGTTTGTTTTTTAATTTGTATTTTATTGTATTATTCTTCCTTAAAAAAGGAAAACAAATAAATCAAAGTTTTAAACAAGAATTGTTTTAAACTCAAACAATAAAAAATAATAAAAGGGCAGGAGCCAAACAAAGAACACACGGCCTGTGCTACCTGCCTGCCCCTCCCCCACTCTGCACAAAAACAAAAACCGAATACCTTCAAGGTAAAATTAAAATATACATAAAAGAAGTGTTAAAAAAATAATTTAAATCAAGAAAAATCCCTCCTGCACTTGCAGACAAGAACTGTGTTTTTTTTAATAAAAATAAAACACCTAAAGACAAAAATGTTCTGAACAAAAATGGTGCACAACAATAAGAGCCTCATGATTCCTGCTGGGGAGCAGATGGGCTATATCCAGCAGCATGCACCAGCAGAGGCTCAGCTCACCAGAGCTGTCACACCACTGAAGGCAATGTAGGCTTGGGGCTAGACAGGCACACACAAACAGTAGGAGATTAGGAGCACCTACCACTGCGATCAGCTGCTCCACCCCGCATGATCCTCGCAACAATGACTGCGCCTGTGGTCTCATCCCTCCTTATTGTGGCTCCCTGGGAAGAAAGTACAGTTTCCATGATACATTTTAATTGAGTTTCAATAAATATCAATTGATTAATCCTTTACTGGACTGAACAAATAATTATTTAGCAGCTTGAAATGCCAGTTGAATTGATTTTTGTATTACTGTTGTAAGGCATTTGCAATTATTCTGTGATTCTGTTGCTTCAATACTGAGTTATCATTTTTAGCTGCCATTACCTACAGTAGCTTGCTTTGAGATTGTCTGGAAAATCCATGACAGAACAGCCTTCCTCTTTCCATTCAATTAGTGTGACTTTTTTTAACCCCCCTTACTGCCTCTGTCTATACTGTATATGTAAAGTAGGTGGGGCAGGGAGAATTGAAAGCAGAACAAATTTACATCTACCCAGTTGATAAATGCTTGGCCAGTTCAATGAGGCTCCATAAGGTTGCATGTTCAAATACGGTTCCTTATAACACGGCATAACTACTGCACTAAACCTCAGCTTCCACTCACCAGAGGCTCCTTGTTCTTGACGAGACGGACAATCTTCACCGACTCCTCCTCCAGCTCATCCTCAAAGTCCTCTGGGAGAGGAGGGAGGACCGGGTCAAAATTCTTCTGAGCGACTGTGTCATGGACTGTGAGAACAGCCTGCACATGATTTCAAAGAGAGATAACTCCAAACTCCAAAATCCATGTTATTTGCTTATTAACACCTAACAGCTTCAACTTTTGCAATGAAAATATTTTTTTTACATTAATTTGTGAACAGATTTTTCAATTCCACAGATCCCCCCAAAAATACTGATGTTCCTCAGTACCCAAGCACTTCCTACTTTATTGACAAAGCACAGGAAGTGATATTGTGCCAGGGAATAACAGCCATTTATAATTAACAAAATGTACCTGTGTATTCTGAATTATAGAGCAACCGGAGACTGTTCTCCCATTGTTTTCTAAAATTTAAGAAAAAATACATTTTAACCTAAACCCTAGATTAAACATACTGTATATATATATATATATATATATATATATATATATATATATATATATATATATATATATATGAAACTGTATATAAAACACCTCTGTTGCCTAAATCTCAAACATGCCTCCTCTCTGGTGTACCATCTGGAATTAGAGAGATGACACGGTTTGAGAGCTCTAAAGCAGCTACAGGGGTGCTTTTAATTTCCAAGATTTAAAAAGTCACCAGGATGTGATGACTGAACCAGAAAATGTACACAAAGTAAATCTAAACAATACCTTGCCTTAGGTAAGATGTAAATTCATATTCATACCAGGGTGCTCTCTAAGACCAATTACAGTATCATGAGGGTTTTATTATATCTGAATAAGGTTTGACAGTATCACATAAGCAGAGCTGCACTGTACCTTGAGATGTGGAGCATTTAACAGCTGAAACAGTTCCTTCTCATCATTGCCCATAGGCCCACTCTGAAGTTCTTCAGCCACCTGTGAGGAATTCCATACAATAATCTGATTACTTTGTTTATTAGCAATGGTTTATTATATGCTTCTAGTTTGAATTCTGAGACAAGACAAACAAGGCTTGCATGTCATTTTCTTCTTTCAAAAATGAAGTGTAGGATGAACTGGTAAAAAATACGGCATACAAAATCCAGGAAACACAGAAACATCAACAGGAAAGTTTGTTTGACCTCTAGGGTCCTATTCACAAAATGTTAAGCATTGTTTTAAGGAATGTTTTGTTAAGCACTGTTTTAAAAACCACTTTGATTCATTTGCAGTTCACAAAACACCTTTACATTGTTTTGGGGGGTGGGATATTCTATTTTTTCAAAGCATAACAGTCTTAAGCATAACAAAAATAAAAAAAAACATTACTTATAACAGTCCTTAAAGCATAATACTGAACCACAGTATTATAATAAAATGCTGATAACTCAATCAAAGCTAATTTGAATATTATTATATTTTTCCCCCAACCAGCAATTGCAGTATATTTGTGTACAAATGCCTTGCATACATATATTGTATACAACATATTGGATTAATTAAACATAAATGTTAAGCTTTCCATCCAGTTTTAATTTGGCTGAACATAAGAACATAAGAACGTTTACAAACGAGAGGAGTCCATTTGGCCCATCTTGCTTGTTTGGTTGTTAGTAGCTTATTGATCCCAGAATCTCATTAATCAGCTTCATGAAAGATCCTAGGGTGTCAACAACATTACTGGGGAGTTGGTTCCAGACTCCCACAATTCTCTGTGTATAAAAGTGCCTCCTATTTTCTGTTCTAAATGCCCCTTTATCTAATCTCCATTTGTGATCCCTGGTCCTTGTTTCTTTTTTCAGGTCGAAAAAGTCCCCTTGGTCGACATTGTCAATATGTTTTAGAATTTTGAATGCTTGAATCAGATCGCTGTATAGTCTTCTTTGTTCAAGACTGAATAGATTCAATTCTTTTAGCCTGTCTGCATATGACACGCCTTTTAAACCAGGAATAATTCTGGTCGCTCTTCTTTGCACTCTTTCTAGAGCAGCAATATCCTTTTTGTAGCAAGGTAACCAGAACGGAACACAATATTCTAGATGAGGTCTTAAGCTGAGGGAACACAAAGGCACTTTGTGGCTTGGAACTTGGTTTCAGGCCACTGCTTGGCACACCAAGGGAGACTTGGGGTTTGATATAGCAAAGTTGCATCAGACTGCTAGGTCTCCTGGTCTCCTGGTCTCCTGGGAGCAGGTTTCAAGCCATTGCTCCTGAAAAAGTGCCTTCATGTTCCCTCAGCTTTACTAATGCATTGTAAAGTTTTAACATTACTTCCTTTGATTTTACTATATAGCCGATCATTTTGTTGGCCTTTTTTATAGCTTCCCCCACATTGTCTAGATGAAGACTTTTATGAGTCAACATAAACTCCTAGATCTTTTTCATAGATTCCTTCTTCAATTTCAGTGTCTCCCATGTGGTATTTATAATGGACATTTTTATTGCCTGTGTGCAGTACCTTACACTTTTCTATATTAATTTGCCAGATGTCTGCCCAGTTCTGAATGCTGTCTATATCATTTTGAATGACCTTTGCTGCTGCAACAGTGTTTGCCACTCCTATTTTTGTGTCATCTGTCTTGAATACTGTCTATGTTTCATTTCTCGGACTCATCCAGACTCCCGAGGTCCTGTTTTAGATTCACAGTGCATTGACATTGCCTCAGGGGTGAAGACATTGTGCTTTTTCAGCTCATAAATGTGCATTTTGAACAAATATTGTCATTGACTATCATTTTCCAGAGTAGGAAAGATGCATTTGGATACATTTAGGTTAACAAATGGGTATAATGCACAGTTTTCAAAGGAGATATTCACTAAACATTACTCAAATAGGATACAAATGACATACAGTGCCATGAAAAAGTATTTTCCCCCTGTCTGATTTTCTGCATTTTTGCATATTTTTGACACTGAATGTTATCAGATCTTCAACCAAAACCTAATATTAGATAAAATGGACCTGAGTGAACAAATAACACAAAAATGTGATACATATTTAATTTATTTAAGAAAATTATGCAACACCCAATGCCCCCATGTGAAATCTCAATAACTGGTTACGCCACCTTTATCAGCAATAACTGCAACCAAATGCTTCCTGTAGTTATTGATTAGTCTCTCACAGCACCGTGGAGGAATTCTGGCCCTCTCCTCCATGCAGAACTGCTTCAACTCAGTGACATTTCTGGGTTTTCGAGCATGAACTGCTTGTTTCAGGTCATGCCACAACATCTCAATGGGGTTTAGGTCTGGACTTTGACTAGGCCATTCCAAAACTTTAACCATTTGATGTAGACTTGCTTGTGTGTTTCGGATCATTGTCTTGCTGCATGACCCAGCTGCACTTCAGCTTCAGCTCACGGGCGGATGGCCTGACATTCTCCTGTAGAATTCTCTGATACAGAGCAGAATTCATGGTTCCTTCAATGATGGCAAGGCGTCCAGGTCCTGATGCAGCAAAGCATCCCCAAACCATGAAACTACCACCACCATGCTTGACCGTTGGTATGAGGTTCTTACTGTGGAATGTAGCGTTTGGTTTTCACCAGACATAAAGGGGCCCATGTCGGCCAAAAAGTTCAACTTTTGACTCATCTGTCCATAGAACAGAACTCTTGAGGATCATCCAGGTGCTTTTTGGCAAGCTTGAGACGAGCATTCATGTTCTTCTTAGTGAGCAATGGTTTCCGCCTTGCTACTCTGCCATGAATCCCATTTTTGCCCAGTGTCTTTCTGATGGTGGAGTCATGAACACTGACCTTAGCTGAGGCGAGAGAGGCCTGCAGATCCCTGGATGTTGTTCTAGGGTTCTTTGTGACTTCCTGGACGATTTTACGCCTTGCTCTGGGAGATTTTGGCAGGACGATCACTCCTGGGAAAATTCACTACTGTCCCAAACTTTCTCCATTTGGACAATATGGCTCTGACTGGTTTGGTGGAGCCCCAGAGCCTTAGAAATGGCTTTGTAACCCTTTCCAGACTGATAGGCATCAACAACTTTTTTCCGGAGGTCTTCAAGAATTTCTTTTGTTCGTGGCATGATGTGCCTCTAGAACCTGTTTGATGACAACTTCACTCTGAGGGTAAGGGCCAAAGTCAGATTTATATTGGGCAGGGCTGGCACAAATCAGGCCTGGTTGTTAACCAAAGTACTCAAACAGCTGACCCTAATTATCCCTTTAATTGGGTTGAGTTAACTGGGGGGGGGGGGGTGCAATAAACTTTTTCACACCTGAAGATTGCATGTTTGATTACCTTGCACACCAAACAAATGAAAGAAACACCAAACTTTGGTGTCATTTTTTCTCTCAGACTCCCTCTATATACTACTACAACCCACAAAAAAAACTGACCAAATACAATGTGAAAAATGTGCAAAAATGCAGAAAATTAGACAGGGGGCAAATACTTTCACGGCACTGTATATCAGATTCTAATGAGAAGAAAATAAGATTTCAACAGGCCTTCTGAGAAGTAAAAGAAGCAAATGAGTCGAACATGTTCCCTATGAGCTGGGCTAGTAAACTCCAGATATAGAGTCTCATCCCAGCCGTTGGGTTGGCTTGTACTGTCTGCCTCAAGAATCAACATACTGTGTATGTCAAATTATAAACTTACTTTCCTGGTAACATATAATCAAGCCTGATTATAGGACCCCCGTCAGGACCCCCGTCGCCGCCACAGGGGGTAACCTGTGCCAGTTGTTGTTGTTTTGGGGGCCCATCCTGAGTCCCCTCAGTGACCTCGACTGGAAATGGACCTTCAGTTATGGGTTGGGTACCGGTTTCTTTGCCTTTTTGGGCAACAGGGAGGGGATCTACCTCAAGGGCACCACCTCCTTCTGCCCTCCTGGGTTCTTCCCCTCCCTTCAGTCCCTCAGCGGCGGCCACTTGGCCCATAGCTACTCCAGAGGATGGTTCTGTTTCCCCCTCCGCGTTGCTGCGAGGGGGGAAGCTGAGGCAGTGATTGCTCTGGGGGCCCTCCTTTGCCTCCTCAGTGGTCCCCATTGGGGCCGGCCCCTCAGTGGTCAGACTGGGGCCGGTTCTCTTACATTTCGCGCACACGAGGAAGGCGTGCTGGCAGTGCGTGGCTGGCTCTCCCTCTTGGAGAGCGGAGTCTGCGCCTTCCTCTTCTGCCTTATGCCACTGGAGGCAGTCTCCTGCGAGACAAGACAGGACAGGAGGGAGTCCGTCCCCGGTGGTGCAGGGCCCCTGTCCCTGAGGGGTGAGGTACTTCGCTTTCTGGCCGGCTTTACTGCCCTGCCTCGCAGGGGGCTCCAGCAAGCAAGTCTCCTTTTCAGGGACTCCCTCTGATGCACCACTACATGGTGCAGTGGTGGGCTTTGTTGCCTCCTGCTTTAATTTTAATTTAATTTTTATTATTTTTCCTTAAAAAGGAAAACAATTAAATGGAAGTTTAAAACAAGAATAGTTGTTTTAAACTCAAACAATAAAAAAAATAATAAAAGGGCAGGAGCCAAACAAAGGAGCACATGGCCTGTGCTACCTGCCTGCCCCTCCCCTACTCCTCACACAGCAGAAATGAGGGTTGAAAAACAATTAGATTTTTAATAAAAACTAAAAACAGTTTTCTGTAAAGTTCAATTAAATAAAGAAAAATCCCTCCTGCACTTGCAGGCAAACACAAGTGCAGGGAGAGAAAGAAAAAGATAAAAACTGTTGGTTTTTTTTTATAAAAATAAAACACCTAAATAAAAAAGGTCTGAACAAAAAAGGTGCAATACTATCAGAAAAATAAATACAAGAAACAATTTAGAAAACAAAAGGTTTAAAGAACTGTTTTTAAAAGTTATTAATTGCTGGTTGAGTAGACATATTAGTGTTGTTATTGTTGTTGCAAGCTTTAAATAACCAGTAGACTATAAATATCTGACGTAGTTGTTATATTGCATATTATATAATTATATAATATTAATTTAGCTGTAGAATTTATTTGTAGAAATACTGCATTAAAACTGGTCATTTTCCATTATAGTAATGTTATCTATTGTATTAGGGAAAATAAAGGTTTGGCAACGCGACAAAGGTATGGCTATTTTTTCTGTTGTAAAAGCAGCCATTAACTGAACTATGCAAGTACAAGCTCAGTCTCTTGAGTTTTGTGATAAGACTAGTATTACATCTTACGTTGATATATCAAAACCATCTTACACCCAAAAACACTTTTTTAAAGGATTGCTATGACATTGGTTTGCACACTGATGCTGTTATTGCGGTGCAAGAACACTTTCAATGGATCCCACAAAAATATCGATGGATTGCACTGGGCAGGCACACGCAGACTGCTACTCCGATCACAAAACACTTTGAACGAAGTGTCTAGGTGCTACGCTTCCAGAGATACGGACTAAAGCATTGCTTAAAAATCAATACTAGGGGTGTGTTCAGATAGCTGCTGCATGTCAACGAAACAAGCCACAAACCTGAGCCTCTAGATACATTATCAAGACACACTGTTATGTTATAAACATTCCCTGATTTTCCAAATGTATCTGTCCATCTCAGTGACGCTTATGCTAATAAGCTGAGCAGCATTTATTTTACAAAAACGATAATGTCTTAACTACAAAAGATAACATTCTGATATTTTCAGCTTTTGTTTTCCACACCTCCATGAATGTACAGTGTTATTTTTGGAATTAATATTTAATAAAAAAAATACACAAGGTATTTTTTTTAATAATAATTGACACGAAGCATATAATTCATATGTCTAAAATATGTAAAATAAGTTTGGTCTCTGGACTGAGTATAACACGTTTCTATAATTATTTTGCCACAGAAACATAATTTAATTGTAGAGGGTGCAGCCTGTCCAGTTTTTTTTATTTTTATTTAGTCATCACCAATTTTTTACCCCTGTTTTTCTCCCCAATTTTGTAATGCCCAGTTACTACAGTAGCCCCCGGCACCATAGAGAACACGGACATAAACAAACAAGATAGCTGCTTCTGCATCCAGCGCTCAAAGAATATCACGAACATTAGCACAGCTTTTTTAGATGTTATAGTAATAAAAGAATGACTTGGATCGCATTATTGAGGAATTTGGTGATATAACGAGTGATCAGGAGCTGATTTATCGGGATGCACGACTATGAAGAGGTATGTGAAAAATACAACGAACAAGGGGTGGGGTGGGGCTGGAGATGCAGTACTGAGTGTCCTTTTAAACCTGTTTTACTGTGAAAAAAAATACTTTTAAACAGCACGTCTAAAATAAACTGCACGTGTGAAAATAAACTGGACCTGACGCAACTGAGACATGCTGAATAAATGGACCGCAAAGGGTTAATTTATTTTGTTTAAATGAATAAATATACAGACATCATCCTATTTTTGCAACCGATCTGTGGTCCAGTACTTCATTTTACACAAGAAGACAGTGTGAAAGGTCCTGTAAGTGACACAGAATACCCCACTTTGTCACAATACACATTTAGATTAATTTTCCTGGACCTGTATCTATTTACTGGGTGTCTTTATATTTCATCAAATATACGTTTGGTTGAAACACTTTGGTATATTTGGTGTATTAGTGATTACTGGTACTGGAAATGTAAGAGGATGCAATATTCACAGGCAGTGCAGTTTTAAAGATAATCTGATTTGGTTTGGTACTCACATCCTCCGCTAGGGAGTGTGCGGTGTGGAGGATGGGGGTGGGGCTCTGACGTTCATACTGCTGGAGCTTCTCATGAATCTGAAACACAGAAAGAGAGCACATTTGGAAAACACGTATATTTATAATACATAGAAACCTCTTTGTGTTGTCTTTTAAACAAGTGTATATATTGTGCATTACATCTACGAATGAAGGCACCTACTTTCATGAGATAAGTCAAGCTCTTCTCACTGAAGACATCTTTGAGGAAGCCTAGATCTTCTTTATGGTTTGCATCTGGCCGGAGCTGTGATGTCAACAGCGCCAAAGTTTCATGCAATCCTGCAAAGAAAACAGCACACTTAGTCAGTTTCATATAACTAAAATGCATGTGTACAAAGATGAGTATTATCATTATCAGAATTTACTCTTGAAATAGAACCAGCCAACTAGCTGCTACCCACTAGACGCAATGCGGCAAACAAAACTGTGCAACGATGCGACAAAATTAATAGAACCTATACTTTTGATAAGTATCTTTCACACCACAGGTGACGCGGGAGTGGCACTGGGGCTGCACGAAATAATAGGATTAAATCCTATTTTTTGGAATTTGTCGTGCGTCAACTTGTAGCAATTCCCATGCTACATAATGTGGGTGTAAGTCTCACCCACCTGTCCCTTTAATTAGGGTCAGTAGCCTGGCCAGGTCAAAACTTCATTTCCCATAGTTCCTTGCAACCACCCTCTATTCATCCTCTCTCCCCATTGGCTCATTCAGATTTCCACCCCTCCAATCTCAGAGCTCCTTAGTAGCCAGCACTTGTATTAAAGCTGGCTAATCAGGCCTGAGGGAGACTCCCTTTCTCAGAGGAATCCATTAAACTACAGCATTTTCTTTACTTAAATTTCAGTGAATCCATTACCATCCTTAGATAATTCCAGTGCATCCGTTTATTTTCTTTTGTCACTGCGCTTTGTCTAAGCTGCTCTTTTTGTTTTCACTGTTACTTGTTTAAGTTTAGCTGTTTTTCTAGGTCTGTTTAGTGTTTGTTGTTTTATGTGTGACAGCCTCCATTTTTTCCTGATCCTCCTGATTTTTTCCAAACAACTGTTCACCATTCAACTCAACACTACTGGACAGTCTCAACAATTTCAACGTACTCAATGTTTTCAACCTTCTACAATCACCATCATTTCGGGACACTTTGCTGGACTGCCTTATTTGTGGGTGAGATCATTTCTTTTTTGTTTGGATTTTTTCTACTTTAATTTGATACTTTGTTTCCTGTATTTTTGTTATTTTGTTACTTTGTATGGATTTCAATTACCCTACTATTACTGGACTTGTTGGGCCTACCTGTCATTCTCCCACCATTGCCATAGAGACTGTTAAATGTAATTGTTTCCACAAGTCACTGTTTCTCGTCTGTATCTATTTATTTATCCTTGGTCTTTATCTGTGTGTGTTGTGTTTGTGAGTGTGGGTTTATTGGAGACCCTCCGGACACCATTCATTTCTACTTTGTGAATCTGTTTAGCCTTCTGTTTGTCCCTACATATTTATCTGTACCATCTTATGTCTTACCTGTTATCTGCAATTATTTGAATTACTTTCTTATCATTATTCATTTCATTCATTTGTTCATTTTTTCATTTGTTGACATTATTGTTCACAATAATAAACTGATTGTTCGTGAAATTGGCACCTCTGACGTCCCTGCTTTTGCTGTCTGTCACTCTTGCTGACTTATTTAGCTATAGGAATAGGGCCAGTAGTTTCTCCTTAGGGAGGACAGTGCAACTGCTTCTCAGTTGTGCAGAGTGATCGTTACAGAATTGGTGGCCCGTACGGGGACCCTTTGTGTCATTAAATTCAAATCTAAATTCATCAGTTTAAATTGTTGGGAACTTAATGTCAGAAATGGAAAATCAGACCTTGACTTCGCTAAACTTCTCTGAGATTGGAGATAGACCCCATGTGACTATCAGAGAGCCTATCACAGAGAGAACCACCCGCATTAGTGACCTGTACATTACCCAGGAAGGGGCAGATCTTTCTGGAGGCGATGATGATGAAGGGAACCTTACTGACAGTGTTGTGATAGGGCAATTGACTGAGTACTGTTCCCATCTCACTGACCGTGTTGAGCAACTGGAAACACAGCTGTCCGAGTTACAGGAGAGCAGCATTAATCGTGAACAGGTCCTGCGAGGTTACATCGAAGGACGCTTCGCAGATATGGAGAATCGAAGGCAAGAGGCCCTTGACGAAATGGATCTGGAAGTGGTGAAGTGCCTGAAACGCCGCGATGTGCTGTGGGGAGAAGAGCTGAAGAAACTCTTCAAAAAGACCAGCACCCCTCGTCTACCACTTTCGTTGCCGTCTTTCTCCTCTAGAAAGCAGTCTGCGCCACAACAATTCTCCTTTGACGGTGGGTCTGCTGATTACCATGGCTCCAGAACTGAAGGAAGTCTTTCCCAAGCAAAGCTGCCCATTAAAATCAACTTCCCAGAGTTTGGCAGGGAGGCCAGCAGCGATGCCATTGACTTCCTGGACAAATGTGATGAATTCCTAGCGCTACGACCCATGACACCAAATCAGATCCTGGCAACCATGTCCAGTGTGCTGAAAGGCTCAGCAAAGAGCTGGTGGGTTGCAGAGCGCAAGGGAATCCACTCCTGGGAACAGTTCAAGACTGTCTTCCGTCAAGCCTTTCTGCCGTCTGACTTCCAGACCGAAGTGGAAGACCGACTCCGCTCCAGAGTCCAGCTGCCTGACGAGCGAATCCTTGACTTCGCCTATGACTACCGTGCCCTATGTCTGCGCTGGAAGCCAGACTTGGAGGAGTCTGAAGTGGTTCGACGGATTCTAAACAGCTGTAATCCCAAACTGGCAAGCTCCCTTAGGGGAACAGTGAAGACAGTGGCAGAACTGGTGCGCATCGGGACCCAGGTGGAGAGAGACAACGCTGCTCAGCGGGAATACTGGGTCAAGTCAAACTCCAGCAAAGCCGTTCAGGACAAGAGGAGCCAGAAAGGAGCTACGAAGAAGCCGGCAGAGGTCAGCATGGTTAGAAGCCAGGAGAAGAAAAATGTAGTTCCTGCTGCAAGCCTGACTCTGCTGATCGTGAATGTGGGCGTTCGAGGGCTCCAAGGGCCTGCAGTCCTGGACACTGGGAGCACCTTCACTCTGATGAGAGAGAGTCTCTGGAGGAAGATAGCTCATCCAGGGGAAGAGCTGGAGTCTGCACAGGATCAGTATTTCATGCTGGCAGATGGACAGTCACACCAGGCCAAAGGTCAAGTTCGCCTCACTTACCTTCTCCACGGAGAGATCTGGTTTCTAGGCACATATGTCCTACAGGATCATCACCTGACGTTTCCCCTTGTTCTAGGCTTGGATTTCTTGGAGAAAACTCATACCCAGATTGACATTGTCAATAGGCAGTATGGTGTCAAACATCAGAAGGATTTCTCCTACCATCCTTTTTTGCCACGGTATGAGGGGGAAGCTTCCTGGGACAGGTCCTTATTGAGTGTCAGCCTCTACTTCCATACATCTTGCCAGCCACCTACCACCTCTGATCCAAAACCATGCCAACCGGCGAAGGTGACCATGACCATCACCTCAGCGGAACCATCTCCTGTCGAGCAACAACTCCAGAACCTCCAGCAAAAGTGGTCTTCAGTCTGCACTGATAAGTTGGGAATGACAACAGTCACCCGTCACTCCATCTCCACTGAGGACGAAGTCCCTGTTCGGGGTCGACTGTATAGAGCGTCTCCACTGAAGAAGGCTTTGATCAAGGAACATGTCCAAGACATGCTGCTGGACGGAGTTATAGAACCATCTAACTCCCCATGGTCCTCTCCAGTGGTGCTCACAGAGAAGAAAGATGGTGGTTACAGGTTCTGTGTGGACTACAGAAAGCTGAATGCAAAGACTGTCTTTGATGCATATCCCATGCCCCTCATTCATGACATCCTGGAGTCCCTGAGTGGTGCTGCGGTATTCAGTTCCCTTGATCTACGCTCGGGTTACTGGCAAGTGGCGATGGACTCAGCAAGTAGAGCGAAGACTGCGTTTACCACACCCTTTGGTTTTTATCAATTTAATGTAATGCCATTTGGGTTAAAAAATGCTGCAGCCACTTTTCAACGGCTGATGGAGAGAGTGTTAGGAGACCTCCGAGGGAAGATCTGTTTCGTCTACATAGATGACATCATTGTCTATTCACCAAACTCCGCACAGCATCTTCAAGACCTCGAAGCTGTCTTCCACAAACTTCATCTGGCCCGTCTTACTCTCAATCTCAAAAAATGCCACTTCTTTAAACACACTCTCCATTTCCTTGGTCATGTGGTTTCAGGTGAGGGTGTAGCTGCTGATCCCCACAAGCTCCAAGCCATCCAGGAATATCCCATTCCTACCAACTTGAAGGAGGTTCAACGGTTCCTAGGTTTGGCAGGGTGGTACCACAAGTACATCCCCAGGTTTGCGGATATTGCTGCCCCACTTAACAACTTGAAAAAGAAAGATGTCCCCTGGAAATGGACAGGAGAGTGCCAGAAGAGTTTCAAACTCCTCCAAGAAGCTTTGATCAGTCCTCCAGTCCTCGCTCACCCGGACATCTACAAGACGTTCCGAGTCTTTACTGATGCCAGCGATGTAGGACTTGGAGCGGTTCTGACTCAGCTAGAAGGAGATGATGAGAAGGTAATAGCCTACGCCTCCAAATTACTGAGCTCTGCCGAAAAAAACTACTCCACATCTGAAAAGGAGTGTCTCGCTGTCGTGTGGGCAGTTGAAAAATGGCGGCATTATCTGGAGGGGATGGAGTTTGAGGTTGTCACTGACCACGCTGCACTCTCCTGGGCATTCAACAACCCAAAAACCTCTTCCAGACTGACCCGCTGGACTCTTCGCCTACAACAATTCACTTTTACCGTTATTTACAGGAAAGGTAGTCTGAATCTTGTACCTGATGCACTCTCTAGAGCTCCACTTGTACCACCTTCAACTCCTTCTGCGTCAGTGTGTGCTAGCAATGCCCCTGCGAGTAGCATGGATCTTCCCACCACCATGGACCAGATTGCGGCCGCTCAGTCCAAAGACCCAGCTATCTCTGACATCATCAATGACATTGCTTCCAATACTGCCAATGATAACCGCATCTCCTTCATCCAACAGCAGGGACTTGTGTATCGCCGGGTGCCCATTCCTAAACAAGGATTCCGATACCAGCTGGTAATTCCGGAACAGCTGACGGATTCCTTCCTCCACCACTACCATGACAACCCTTTGGGAGGTCACCTGGGCAGGATGAAGACTTTGTTGCGCATGTTGGAGGTTGCATGGTGGCCCTCCATCCGTAAAGATACATGGCACCACATAAAGGAGTGTCAAACCTGCCAGAAGTACAAACCGTCCAACACCAAACCTGCAGGTCAACTCCAGTCCACTACTGTGAAGGAGCCCGGAGAGATGCTGGGTCTGGACCTAATGGGACCTTTCCCAAGAAGTAAAAAAGGTAACACTTACATCCTGGTCATTGTTGATTACTTCACAAAGTGGGTTGAGCTGTTTCCATTGCGGGACAGTAAGACCACCAAAATTGTGAACATTTTGACGCAGGAAATATTCACTCGATGGGGAACACCGCAACACATTCTTTCAGACCGTGGACCTCAGTTCACGAGCCAGCTACTCGCAGAGGTGTGCAAGACCTGGGGAGTAGTACAAAAACTCACCACCAGCTACCACCCACAGACCAACCTGACAGAACGCGTGAACCGCACCTTAAAGACCATGGTTGCATCTTTTGTTGGGAAAAACCATCAGCTGTGGGATCAGTGGCTACCTGAGTTTCGTTTCGCCCTCAACACAGCCAAACATGAAACCACTGGCTTCTCTCCTGCAGTACTAGCGCTCGGAAGGACCATCAGAGGCCCATTGGACCGATTAATCGCTGTTGCTCCTGCTCCATCCACCGATCCCTACCAACTGCTAGATCGCCAGCAGCAGATTGCCGAAGAGGTGAGGGATCACGTTGCCAAAGCTCAGAAACGGCAAGCTCGGAATTACAATGCCCGGAGAGCACACTGTCAGTATGAAGAAGGTGAGTTAGTCTGGATAAGATCTCACCCCTTATCTGATGCCTCCGGAAAGTTTTCCGCAAAACTTGTCCCTAAATGGTTTGGGCCAGCTCTTGTAACCAAGAGACTTGGACCCAACAACTACAAAGTCAAGTGGGGGGAGCCAGATTATGTCAAAGAGGATACCGTCAATATTGTTAATTTAAAACGCTACTATGGCGTTCGTCCCTTGCACCTCCAGTGTGGGGGGGGGGAATATGTAGCAATTCCCATGCTACATAATGTGGGTGTAAGTCTCACCCACCTGTCCCTTTAATTAGGGTCAGTAGCCTGGCCAGGTCAAAACTTCATTTCCCATAGTTCCTTGTAACCACCCTCTATTCATCCTCTCTCCCCATTGGCTCATTCAGATTTCCACCCCTCCAATCTCAGAGCTCCTTAGTAGCCAGCACTTGTATTAAAGCTGGCTAATCAGGCCTGAGGGAGACTCCCTTTCTCAGAGGAATCCATTAAACTACAGCATTTTCTTTACTTAAATTTCAGTGAATCCATTACCATCCTTAGATAATTCCAGTGCATCCGTTTATTTTCTTTTGTCACTGCGCTTTGTCTAAGCTGCTCTTTTTGTTTTCACTGTTACTTGTTTAAGTTTAGCTGTTTTTCTAGGTCTGTTTAGTGTTTGTTGTTTTATGTGTGACAGCCTCCATTTTTTCCTGATCCTCCTGATTTTTTCCAAACAACTGTTCACCATTCAACTCAACACTACTGGACAGTCTCAACAATTTCAACGTACTCAATGTTTTCAACCTTCTACAATCACCATCATTTCGGGACACTTTGCTGGACTGCCTTATTTGTGGGTGAGATCATTTCTTTTTTGTTTGGATTTTTTCTACTTTAATTTGATACTTTGTTTCCTGTATTTTTGTTATTTTGTTACTTTGTATGGATTTCAATTACCCTACTATTACTGGACTTGTTGGGCCTACCTGTCATTCTCCCACCATTGCCATAGAGACTGTTAAATGTAATTGTTTCCACAAGTCACTGTTTCTCGTCTGTATCTATTTATTTATCCTTGGTCTTTATCTGTGTGTGTTGTGTTTGTGAGTGTGGGTTTATTGGAGACCCTCCGGACACCATTCATTTCTACTTTGTGAATCTGTTTAGCCTTCTGTTTGTCCCTACATATTTATCTGTACCATCTTATGTCTTACCTGTTACCTGCAATTATTTGAATTACTTTCTTATCATTATTCATTTCATTCATTTGTTCATTTTTTCATTTGTTGACATTATTGTTCACAATAATAAACTGATTGTTCGTGAAATTGGCACCTCTGACGTCCCTGCTTTTGCTGTCTGTCACTCTTGCTGACTTATTTAGCTATAGGAATAGGGCCAGTAGTTTCTCCTTAGGGAGGACAGTGCAACTGCTTCTCAGTTGTGCAGAGTGATCGTTACAAACTAGGGCATTGAGTAATCATAGAACAGCTTCAATGTATGTGGTCCACCAGGGTGAAGCAGTATCCAAAATGATGGAGGAAACAATAATACTTGCCGCTGAAAAAATACCCAGAGCTTTATGACAAAGGTCATCACAATTATAAGGGCATTATTTCCTGAAGTGCTAGATTCTGACCAGTAGAGGTCTCTGGTTTTCACAGTCACACTAGCAGGGAGACTGGATTGAATAATTAATTAATGATTTATAGGTGAATTACGTGATGGTAACTTATTAACCAGTTCTCTACACTGGGATAAAAAAGGTCCTGACTGATACCCTAGTGTGGGTTGTGAGAGCTTTGGAAGCAAGAAAAAGAGAAGAGAATAAGTAGAGAGAAAAAGAAAAGAAAAACAAATATAACATCAAGTCTGGGTCAAGTGTGGGGAGGAGGGCTTGGACAAAGGCGATTCAGTGTGTGGTGCATAACAAACACTGCGTTCCAGGGAAACGGCTTAGCCGTCCTGACTTTAGGGAAAAGGAGTTAGTGAAGGTAGTACTCAGAAACGGAGTTAGGATTTTTGTTTGCTTTGTTTTATTTTTTGGTATTTGTCAAGATATCATTACCCTGTGGAAAAAAAATAAAACATGTATTGCTTGGAACATCAACTGCAAGGCTCCAGTAGTTTAAATTATAATGCCAGCATGGGCTCCCCATCACAACGTGATGTCAGAGTGGGATTAGAGCCCCCCCTGGTGGTTCAGAGTTAAAGTGCCCAGCAAGAACAGACGGCTGTGCAGCGGGAAACAAATCAGCTGTTGATGACACAGATTTCCCAAGGTCAGCAAGAAAGGCGATAGCTGAAGCAGCCCTACCACTTGTTAGCCACATGAGGGCCAGCTATCTCCTCCAAAAGATGACCACAGGAGACGATGTCAAGGCCTACTTGCTGGCATTTGAATGGGTAGCCACCCGAGAATCCTGGCCTAGAGCTCAGTGGGCTGGCATCGTTGCACCGTTCCTGATTGGGGATGCACAGAAGGCTTATTATGACCTGGACACCATGGCCAACGACTACGAAAGACTCAAGAAGAAGATTCTGGCACGGGCTGGTGTAACATCAGCAGTCAGAGTGCAGCGTTTCAGTACCAAGTCGAAGTATATTCCTGCAGACTGTGTTTCTTTCTTATTTTTTTAAAAAAAATATTTCAACAATGGATACATTTTTAACAGGAGTGAAATGAAAAACAGATTCCGAAATACCATCAACAAGTGGAACGGAGGAAACGACTTCCAAACCTAAATCCAGGAAATACGATGAATATCTTTCATTTGTCTTTACAAGCACCATGGTAGGTGGCGAAGAAAGACCACAGTGTGTAGTGTGCTTAAATATACTTGCAGCTGATAGTTTAAAACCAAATAAACTGAGACGACATTTAGAGACTAACCATAGAGATCTTGTGGGAAAACCTTGCGAATTCTTCATTAGAAAACTGAATGAATATCGTGGTCAACAAAATTGTTCAATCAAAACTACTTCCATCCCTGCAAAGGCCCTATATTAGCATCATATCAGGTTGCACACAGAGTAGTGTAAAAAACCTCACACCATTGCTGAAGAATTAATCCTTCCTGCTGCCATTGACATTGTGTCAACTATGCTTGGTGAAGAAAGTGCTGTTGTTAGATAAAGTGTTCCTATATCTAACAACACAATAGCTCGACGTAAGAAGACTTAGAAGAGCAACTAATTGAAAAGCTTTGGAACAATCGCTTTGCTATTGAAGTGGATGAAGCCACTGATAGCAACAAAGACTGTCATCTGATTACTTACGTGCGATACTCAAATAAAACAACAGTGAATGAGGACTTTTTTTGTAAACCTATATCAAACAGAGCAACAGCCAAACAGTTTTTCAAAATGATCAACACTTTTATGCAACAGGCTGGTTTGAAATGGCAGGACTGTGTTGGAATATGTACAATGGGGCAAAGGCTATGGCTGGCAAACATGAAGGTCTTCAGGCTTTGATAAGAAGGGAAGCTCCAGATGCTGTTGTTTTATTGTGACTCTCAATGGCTATCACATGGAAAAGTTATGATATGCATTTTTGAGCAGCAGACTAGAAAAGGAAAACATGGACATGTTCCCAATTTTGGAGAAATAAAAAAAAAAAACTTTTATCATTGAGAACTCACTTTCAGAAATGCTTTTCAGACACCGACATGGGAAAATATGACTGGATTAGAAACTCATTCAGCACAAGGACTCCTGATGATGATGTTAATACTCTTGAAGAAGAACAGTACATAGACATGACTTTGGATTCGACTTTTATAACTGCAGTCTCTGACCAAGACCCTGCCTGAAGTTTGGTCAAGTATAGAAGAAGAGTATCCACTTTTAAGCATAAAGGCTATGCTCATACTTCTTCAATTTGCTACGTCTTATTTGTGTGAAATTGGTTTCGCTGCAGTTGCCAGCATCAAGACAAAATACTGGTCGCAGCTGAACATCGAACGAGAACCAAGAGTAGCGAAAACTGCAGCCTCGTATGGAAAAACTTTGCAGAGAGAAGCAAGTCCATCCAAGTCACTGAGAAAAAAATGGTATGTTTTCTATTTATACTTGTGTATTATATAGGAGCCAAAATAGTTTGGGAAACGCTGATGTAGACGAATACATACCATTCTTGATCTTAGTTTTGTCAATAGCAATTTTTAACAGTTGTATAGAGCTGACAGTTTTCAAACCTGTCGCATCACCTCTGTGTCGCTTCTGGTGTGTATGGTCATGTCACTGCGAAATATCTCATCGGCAATTAAAAAATTGCATTGCGTCTGGTGTGTGGCAGCCTTAAGTAATATAAGGCTGCATTCACACTGGTTGTGTTTCAAACAGACCCGGTCTGGTTCATTTCATTTGAAACAATGTATCAATGTGCTTGCTGTTCACACTTATCTGTGAGCAAAGGGACCAAGTTCGTTTGGATGTTTTGTCCTTTTTTGGTTCGTTTATATATTCACAATGCAGTTTGCAAGTGCACTCGGTTCATTTATATGGTCTGTGAACTGGATGTTTACAATATCCTGCAAGGTATCTTGAAAGATGGCAGCTATTGAAGTATTGCTCCAGTTTTTAATAGCATGTTTAGATTCTTACATATTGCTGTTGAAGAAAGCAGGGGGATGGGGGAGCACTTCGCTAATTTAATTAATACATTTGTTAAATGATGTGCAGTAGGAGAATAGTGCAGTATTCAGTTACGCAACGCTGCACTGCTCTCCTACTGTAGGCATTATTTTGAGAAAACACTGAATATATTTTACTATTTTTGTGAGTTTTGTCCAGTTGTTCGACTTGGATTTTGGTGTCTGACCAAATTTATATCAGAGCTTTAGTTTCTTGCACTGTCCATGTAATTAGGGTTACCAGATTTGCAGAGTGAAACACTGGGACATTTTATTTTCTTCAATTCACTGACGCCGTACCAACTCCGAAGCCATTAAAATAACAGTATATAATAACAATAACAGTTTAAAAATTAAACAGCGGGTGTATTTATTGCAGATGATAACAACTCATTATTTTCTTTATATTGTCATCTCAAAACAAGTTAAATGTACAAAAAGCCAGATTAAAAAAACAGATCAGCTACTATTACCATTTAAACATGATAAACATATAATCAGAATGATTAAACAAATAATAGTTTATTTTACTTTTGAGAATGATAACACAACCTAATAAATTACTCTGCTATTATCTTGCTTTGCACACTGATGCAGTTTTATACTAAAAACAAGGTGATACAATCGCAAAACAGGGACGACTTTACAGTTTTACTGTTTCCGACCTGGACAAAAAATGAAGGCTGTTTTTGCTTTACTTGTTTCCTCAAAATATGAATTAAACTATGTTCAAAATGTTTACTTCCAAGTATTGTTACCTAGTATAGTATGCTTCCTATGGTCAAAAGGTCTGAGTCCAGCAGTTGTTTACATTGTGGTTTAGCAAGCGGACTGAGACCACCTCTTCAGGTGGATTCGGTACGGTTTGTTTCCCTAGTGGACTTTCTTGATCACACTTCACATCAAACGTACCGTACCAAGTGCTGACCAAACCCTCTAAACTTACCCAGTGTGAACACTACCTAATTCAAAGTCTCTAAAGCACTTAAAAGGAATTACAATTTACATGATATGTAATGTATATGTTTATTCTCTTTTATATGTGTCATTGATCATAATATCATAATGTTTCTGAACTTAGGTGTCTTTGGCATTTTTAAAGTCACCAGGATATTTTACCAGTGGGGTGACCTTGAGCAAGGTGGAATTTCAGTAAAGAGGCCATGTGGCAGAGCAAGAGCCCTGCCTGTAAATAGTGTGGGTGTTTGTGTGTGTTTTGGTGGTGGTTGGCAGGGATGGAGTTAATTCCTATCCCTTGCAAAAACATGTGAGAATGTGGCTGTTCACAAATAGAATAATTGGTGTTAATTGGGAACAGCCACATCCTATAAAAAGAGAACCAAAGCTCCATTAGGGTGATGACCAAGGAGCTGGAAACAGAGAGGTTTACGGCTACATGAAGAGACACAAACATTCTTGTATTTTTATTTAAATATAGAAGTTTTCTTACCTGTGCCGGCTGACAGGACAGGCATGGCTTCTTTCATTGATTTGCTTGGGTGAGACCACTAAGAACAATGTGCTGTCTGGATTCTTGCTTTCGGTTTCCAAGACGACGTCTGTAAAAAGAAAAAAAATTATATAGTACTGTAATGTTTCCAAGTGTCGGGTTTCTAGAGGCATGCCTCAACTGTTTACTAATATATTTTATTATATGAGCACTGTAATCATTATCATGCTATCACTTGAATGGAACAGGATTTACTGCATTCAGTTAAAGACTTTTGGTGTTATGCAGTGCAGTTTGTTACGCCTCATAAGCTCCTAGACTGGAATTTTGCGGCAGTGTAAAACTGTGCAAGGAGATACTGAATTGTAGGCAGGACTTAGCATGCCTGCTAAAATGTCTCGTTCCAAAGAAATCTTTTTGGAAGCGTACCTTGCTGATAACTTCCATCAAACCTCTAACTAACAAAAAATGTCCTGGTTTAAAGATGGAATTGAGAGGTAGGTAATAAAAACAATATAGCAATGTACTGTAGTTAGGGTTGCCACCTGTCCGGGTTTGACACGGACTGTCCGGGAATTGGCATTTGTGGCAGCAATTAACAAACCCGGATGCCCTAATGTCCAGTTTTAAGTGAAACTCATACACCAGCCTTCCTTTTAATGTTTTCTTTGACATACATTAGTTGCTTAAAGGATTTCCACTATCTTAGACAAAGAAAATGAAATGTGATCGCCTTATTGGACTAACTAAACAATAGTTTAGTTAGTCTAATAAAAGGTATCGCATCTCCTTCTCTTTGTTTATCATTGCTGGACTAATACAGCTACCATTTCATCTATCAACCACTATCTTATTAGAAATGTACTGTTTAGTACTGATCTGTATATTCTACTTTGTCCCCAGCATTTGAAAATGTGGTGCACAGAGAACAGGTACAGAAGAGAATCTCACCTTTGAAATTCATGGTTGTCAGGTGACATCTTGTTTGAGTGAAACTTTAAAGCATAGTGTTAAGCTCATGGAGTAAAGATGTGATTTGTAAATGCCTCGTGCCTGGTTGTTTAATATGTTTTACTGCTCTTACCAAAATCGTTTTTCAAATGTCCATTAGTAGCATATCTTTAGTAGTAAATAATATATCAACTAATTCCACACAACTTATTAATTCAAGGAAAAAGAAAATCATTAACCCTGAGGTATATAATGAAACTGTCCAACCCAGCTATGCAGATCACCATAACTGAAAACCGACGGAGGCGTAGGATTATAGAGTTCTGTGCCAGACACCTTCCATGTAATAGTATCCTGCGAGACAGTCAGCATGGTTTTAGGAACGGGAGATCGTGTCTAACTAACCTGCTTGATTTTATTTTCAGGATGCAACATCGACAATGGATAATTGCAAAGCATATGACATGGTTTATTTAAATTTCCAGAAAGCTTTTGACAAAGTCCTGCATAAAAGATTAATTCTCAAACTGAACACAGTAGGGATTCAAAGAAAAAACAGAAAGTACTGATTAGAGGAGAAACCTCAAAATGGAGCGAGGTAACCAGTGGTGTACCACAGGGATAAGTATTAGGTCCTCTGCTATTCCTAATCTACATTAATGACTTAGATTCTGGTATAGTAAGCAAACTTGTTAAATTTGCAGACGACACAAAAAATAGGAGGAGTGGCAAACACTGTTGCAACAGCAAAGGTCATTCAAAATTATCTAGATAGCATTCAGAACTGGGCAGACACATGGCAAATGACATTTAACAGAGAAAACTGTAAGGTACTGCATGCAGGCAATACAAATGTGCATTATAAATATCATATGGGAGATACTGAAATTGAAGAAGGAATCTATGAAAAAGACCAAGGAGTTTATGTTGACTCAAAAATGTCTTCATCTACACAATGTGGGGAAGTGTCACAAAGACGGCCAGAGTGGATGGCGTCAGACCAGAGCCAGGAAATAAAACAACAAGAGAGAGGTGGAGTTTGGTGGAGCTGCGCGAATGGTCTCGCTCAGCATTTAATAAATAAACAGAACAGAAAATAAAAAGGGTTGAACACAAAACAGGACACAGCACACGTCGCCAAAACAAAAAGACACACAAAACGGACTAGACAGACAAACACGATGAGCAGATACACAGAAACGCACACAAGGGCAGGGCACATTGCCACAGGAAGCTATAAAAAAGGCCAACAAGATGCTCAGATATATTGTGAAAAGTGTTGAATTTAAATCAAGGGAAGTAATGTTAAAACTTTACAATGCATTAGTAAGACCTGGAATAGTGTGTTCAGTTCTGGTCACCTCGTTACAAAAAGGATATTGCTGCTCTAGAAAGAGTGCAAAGAAGAGCGACCAGAATTATCCCGGGTTTAAAAGGCATGTCATATGCAGACAGGCTAAAAGAACTGCAAAAAACTGCAAACATACAAAAATATAAAAAGTGAACTTTGTTTTGAAGGGTGTCATTGAGTAAGCTATATTTCTTTTTAGTTTTACGGTTTTGTGAGCATTGGTGGTTTGGCTGGGCAATTATTTGTGCATTTGAAGACTAAGAAGGAATGAATGCTCAATTTATCTGTTGGAATTGTCCAACATCACATAAGGAGCAAACAGACCATATTCAATTATTTCTTAAAATTTGATGTGATCTGTTACAAACTAATATACAGTAGTAAAGTTCTGCAATGGATTACCATTGTGTATGTGTAAACTACTGTCATGTGAATTATCAAAATATAAGCACAGTGGAGCCAGCATGTTATATGATCACAGCTTCACCTGTGCTTTCAAAACAAGTGAATAAGAGAGGCACCTGGAATAATGCAGCCACAGATATTTATTCCATTTGACACCCATCCCAGGGTGTCAACAACATTACTGGGGAGTTGGTTCCAGATGCCCACAATTCTCTGTGTATAAAAGTGCCTCCTATTTTCTGTTCTGAATGCCCCTTTACCTAATCTCCATTTGTGACCCCTGGCCCTTGTTTCTTTTTTCAGGTCAATAAAGTCCCCTGGGTCAACATTGTCTACACCTTTTAGGATTTTGAATGCTTGAATCAGATCACCGCATAGTCTTCTTTGTTCAAGACTGAATATATTCAATTATTTTAGCCTGTCTACATACGCCATGCCTTTTAAACCCGGGATAATTCTGGTTGCTCTTCTTTGCACTCTTTCTAGAGCAGCAATATCCTTTTTGTAACGAGGTGACCGGAACTGAACACAGTATTCTAGGTGAGGTCTTACTAATGCATTGTAAAATTTTAACATTACTTCCCTTGATTTAAATTCAACACTTCTCACAATATATCCGAACATTGTGTTGGCCTTTTTTCTAGCTTCCCCACATTGTGTAGATGAAGACATTTCTGAGTCAACATAAACTCCTAGGTCTTTTTCATAGATTCCTTCTTCAATTTCAGTATCTCCCATATGATATTTATAATGCACATTTTTATTGCCTGCGTGCAGTACTTTAGACTTTTCTCTATTAAATGTAATGACTGTCGTGCCTTTACTCTACATGTTGATCATGTTGCTACTAAGCAAGAAATGTATTTCAAAAGCATGGTAAGCGAAGAACAAAATATCTTTGTACATTATCTATGTAAAAGTAAGCAGTTAGACTATAGTACCAATGTGGTCAACTGCAGTTGTTTTTCTGTGACATTTAAACCAAAATAAAACCAAGAAGCCCAAAGGCCTAAATTGCAATTGCCACACTCCCTACTAAAATCCTCAGTATCATTCCAATATCCCCAGTTGTCTAATTAGACTTTAGAAACTGCCATCAGCTGAAGTTGATTAAGGCGGAACTTGTCAGAGGCTTAGGGAAACATATCCTTACAATGGCTTATTTACTAACTTAGAAGGCTGAAAACATATGTAAGTATGCATGGATCTATACTTGTGGTTTGAGAATCCTCATTGATATACTGTACACCAGGTTTCTGGAGTTACTCATTTAGATTGATTGATTAATGTCAACCTATCTGGGAGGAAAGTTTCATACATCAACAAAAAGTTAGAATAGAAATGCTACACAACCACAGGCCAATGTCTTTAAGCTGTTATTGTTTACCTTCTTTCTAATAAGATAATGTATTGAGCAACGTAACCACAGTTCTGTATGAACCCTTATAAAAGTAAGCATGGTAAAGCAAAGGTGAGCATTTTGAAGTCCGGAGAGGTATGGTAATGCATATTAAAAAACGTGTAAAACCATGTTAAGCATTGAAAAAACATGAATTATGTATGATATTTAAATTGAATGCACCGCTTGAGTTTGCATGTTATCAAGCTTCTTCTGCATTGTTGGTTTCCTGGTATCTCTATGGTCAAATGTGAATCTACTGCAACCAATAAGTCCGGTTTATCAATAAAAAAAATGAAAAAATAAATAAAAAATAAACGTACGGTTGGAATTCACTCACTTGCAATGCTTGTTTGTGACTGGTGAATAACTGACTGGATTCTTGGTTTCTCAGCTCTCCTTCAACCTATTCTACCAATTTACCTATCTGCCAACCGAATTTTTAGAAGGTAAAGCTATATCATATATAATATTCGGTGTTTGAAGAGAGTCGGGATGCTAAGGCGATAAATAAGGAATACAATATTATTGTTTCTTTATAAATATAATACAATATGTATGTAGGCTTTTTGTAAAGTATAATTCCATCTGCAGCATTGGAATTAAAAAAAAAACTGTTTTTTTGATTCACAGCCATATTGTTTGTGGTCAATAAAGCAAATAAGAATAATTGTTGTTTTTATTGCAAGACCAAGATTTGTACAGTAGTTCAAAGTAAAATTACTGTTAAAATGTAAGGATGTAGGTAATGCATACCACACAAGTTAGCATTAAATTATATACAGTATTTATTGAAAGTTGCATAAACGCACCCAAAATACATTTTACTCACGTCTAAATCGGAGAGTAAATGACTCAAATGACCCAAAACCTTATCTTGAGCACTGATACCAGTGGGAAGCGTGGGAAAACTGCAAAATAACTGAAGTAAACTTGTATAAGGGATGCACCCACGATATTGCTAAACGCTTTGTACAGGATTAATATATATATATATATATATATATATATATATATATATATATATATATATATATATATATATATATATATATATATACAGACGTGCTCAAATTTGTTGGTACCCCTGCACAAAAAACGAAGAATGCACAATTTTCTCTGAAATAACTTGAAACTGACAAAAGTAATTGGCATCCACCATTGTTTATTCCATATTTAATAGAAATCAGACTTTGCTTTTGATTTTTTATTCAACATAATATTGTAAATAATAAAACAAATGAAAATGGCATGGACAAAAATGATGGGACCGCTAACCTAATATTTTGTTGCACAACCTTTAGAGGCAATCACTGCAATCAAACGTTTTCTGTAGCTCTCAATGAGACTTCTGCACCTGTTAACAGGTAGTTTGGCCCACTCTTCCTGAGCAAACTGCTCCAGCTGTCTCAGGTTTGATGGGTGCCTTCTCCAGACTGCAAGTTTCAGCTCTTTCCATAGATGTTCGATAGGAGTCAGATCAGGACTCATAGAAGGCCACTTCAGAATAGTCCAATGTTTTGTTCTTATCCATCCTTGGGTGCTTTTAGCTGTGTGTTTTGGGTCATTATCCTGTTGGAGGACCCATGACCTGCGACTGAGACAGAGCTTTCTGACACTGGGCAGTACGTTTCACTCCAGAATGCCTTGATAGTCTTGAGATTTCATTGTGCCCTGCACAGATTCAAGGCACCCTGTGCCAGGCGCAGCAAAGCAGCCCCAAAACATAACCGAGCCTCCTCCATGTTTCACTGTAGCTATGGTGTTCTTTTCTTTGAAAGCTTCATTTTTTCGTTTGTGAACATAGAGCTAATGTGACTTGCCAAAAAGCTCCAGTTTTGACTCATCTGTCCAAAGGACATTCTCCCAGAAGGATTGTGGCTTGTCAATATGCATTTTAGCAAATTCCAGTCTGGCTTTTTATGTTTTTCTTTCAAAAGTGGAGTCCTCCTGGGTCTTCTTCCATGGAGCCCACTTTCGCTCAAAAAGCGACGGATGGTGCGATCAGAAACTGACGTACCTTCACCTTGGAGTTCAGCTTGTATCTCTTTGGCAGTTATCTTTGGTTCTTTTTCTACCATTTGCACTATCCTTCTGTTCACTCTGGGGTCGATTTACCTCTTGCGGCCGCGCCCAGGGAGGTTGGCTACAGTTCCATGGACCTTAAACTTCTTAATAATATTTGCAACTGTTGTCACAGGAACATCAAGCTGCTTGGAGATGGTCTTGTAGCCTTTACCTTTACCATTCTTGTCTATTATTTTCTTTCTGATTTCCTCAGACAACTCTCTCCTTTGCTTTCTCTGGTCCATGTTCAGTGTGGTGCACACAATGATACCAAAACAGCACAGTGACTACTTTTCTCCATTTAAATAGGCTGAATGACTGATTACAAGATTGGAGACATGTGTGATACTAATTAAAGAAACTAATTAGTTTGAAATATCACTATAATCCAATTATTTATTATCTTTTCTAAGGGGTACCAACAAATGTGTCCAGGCCATTTTAGAATATCTTTGTAGAATAAGCAATAATTCATCTCTTTTCACAGCTTCTTTGCTTTATTCTATGACATACCAAAGGCATGCAAGTATACATGATAAAATAGCTTTTAATGTCATCACTTTTCAGGAGGAATGAAGCATTATTTCAATAAGCTGTAAGGGTACCAACAAATTTGAGCACGTCTGTATATATATATATATATATGTGTGTATATATATATATATATATATATATATATATATATATATATATATATATATATATATATATACCTTTAAATACTGTACCTTGTGTCTCAATCAGGCGGTGTTAAGAAAACGTTATTGAACACATTATTTTATGTATTAAGTGAGGCAATGGCAACGACCAATACTGATCTGCAGTGCAGTGATTGTATTCTAAATGTATTCTAAAGAACACGTTTCTTGGTTATTGACATTTTAAATATTGTAGAAAACCAACAGGGTATTATTAAAATGACAGTTAGAAATGAAAGTCCATTGATAATGCCACGCCGAGCAAAATAATGTGTTATACAATGACATTAGAAATGCGTGTAGAAAAGGAGAAGCCATACTAATGGGGGATTTCAACTTCCCCCATATAAAATGGGAAAACCCGGTGGGGAGCATGACGGACGAAATTGAAATGGTGGAAATGATAAATGACTGCTTCCTAACACAATTTGTCAAAGCACCGACTAGAGGGGAGGCATGCCTTGATTTAGTCTTTTCAAATAATGAAGACAGAATCACTAAAACAGAGGTCAGAGAGCCATTGGCAAACTCTGACCACAACGTGGTCTCATTTGAAGTGATTTTTAAAACCCCAAAAGTAATGACTAAAGCTAAGGTTTACAATTTTAGAAAAGCAAACTATGAAGGTATGAAACAGAGACTAATAGAAGTAGATTGGAGTAAAATAGAGAAAACATCCACAGAAAAAGGGTGGCTGTCTTTTAAAAATGTAGTACTAGAGGCACAAAACAATTACATCCTAAAAGTAGACAAATCTAAATCTAAAACAAAATGGCCAAAATGGTTTAATAGATCAAATAAAAAAAAATATTCAGCGGAAAAAGGCACTTTACAGAGCGTTTAAAAGGGACCAAAAACTAAGTGCACAGAAAGAGTACTTGGAACTGCAAACACAAGTCAATAAGGAAGTTAGAAAGGCCAAGAGAGAGATAGAAATCAATATTGCTAAGGGGGCTAAAACCAATTCCAAAATGTTTTTTCCAATACTATAACAGCAAGAGAACATTCAAAGAGGAGGTTAAATGTCTAAGAGACACAAATGGCAAAATTATAGACGAAGAGAAAAAAATAGCAAATATATTAAATGATTACTTTTCACAGGTTTTTACAAAGGAGAACACAGACAACATGCCCCACATGTTGACCTGTTCCTATCCAGTTTTAAATAACTTTAGCATAACAGAGGCTGAAGTGTTAAAGGGACTAGGAGCTCTTAAAATAAACAAATCCCCTGGGCCAGATGAGATCCTCCCAATAGTACTCAAAGAAATGAAAGAAGTTATTTACAAACCGCTAACCAAGATCATGCAACAGTCTCTTGACACAGGGGTTGTCCCGACAGACTGGAAAATTGCAAACGTAATACCGATCCACAAAAAGGGAGACAAAACCAAACCAGGTAACTACAGACCAATAAGCCTGACTTCTATTATATGTAAACTTATGGAAACTATAATAAGATCCAAAATGGAAAATTGCCTATATGGTAACAATATCCTGGGAGACAGTGAGCATAGTTTTAGGAAAGGGAGATCGTGTCTAACTAACCCGCTTGATTTTTTTGAGGATGCAACATCGACAATGGATAATTGCAAAGCATACAACATGGTTTATTAGATTTCCAGAAAGCTTTTGACAAAGTCACGCATAAAAGATTAATTCTCAAACTGAACGCAGCAGGGATTCAGGGAAATGCATGCACATGGATTAGGGAGTGGTTAACATGTAGAAAACAGAAAGTACTGATTAGAGGAGAAACCTCAAAATGGAGCGAGGTAACCAGTGGAGTACCACAGGGATCAGTATTAGGCCCTCTGCTATTCCTAATCTACATTAATGATTTAGATTCTGGTATAGAGACCAAATAAATTTAAAAAGAGAAAGGAAATGCAGTCTTTGTAATGGCTTCCTAAACCTTGGTCTCTACCACAGATTTAGCAGACACTTATCACAAGCAAATTACAGAGACTAGTGGGTGAAATAAGCATCAACAACTGCTGCAGAGCCATTTACAATAGGACCTTGGTTTTACATCTCATCCAAAGGATGGATTCCGGTACTGGAGTGAATTAAACAGCTTTGCGCAGGGAGAGGGGAGGGGGGAAGGGGGGTGCAACAGCAGGTTGCTGCTTGAGTTTTCTCACACCTATCTCTTACTATTTATCACACTTCCGCTTTGTTTACTCCTCGGGCAATACCAGCATGGGCTTGATTCAGGGGTGTGAAACAAGCTGTAATGCAAATCAGTTACTATGCTGTAGAAATGGCTTTCTGCATAAGATATTGATTATATAATTGATTATTGGTTATACATTTCTTTCCATTTTAAAGGTTTATATTTTAATATGTTTTCCATTTTTTTATATAAAGCTAAAATATGTGCAGCAATATATGTAAACTTTGAGGTTTCTCTCTCTCCCTACAAACCCAAACACGTGCAGCTTGTTACAGACTCAAGGTCACAAATAGGTGTCTGGGCAGACAGTCAAGGCAACAGGTGTTTAGCCAAGATGCGCAGAGAGAAGGAAACAGGCCTGTGTGCGGGTGTAGAGTGTGAAGAGACATAACCACAAAGAGAAAATTGGCTTTTTCATCATGTAGTGCATCAGGTTATTCAAGTTCATAAATAGACAACTGTGAGTATAGAATGTTCCAGAAGTTTTGGGCAGCGTACACTCCCGGAAAGGAAGTGTGCCATAATAGGGTGTAAACCTCGACCATTGGACAGAAGCCAGGGAAATGGGAGGGGGACCATCGGTTGCTAAGTTTTGTTAAGTTAGTTTAGTCATTTTCTTTTAAATTACTCCACTGAGATCTGTGTACTAATACAATCATATGCATTGAGCCAGGCCAAGACTTGTGTCGAAGTCAGGTCGTAACTAATGCTTACATGATTGTATTGGGGGTATACTTTTTCTTACTATAAAGTGTTATTGATCAAAAACCATTTGTCAATCTTTGTTTTCCCCTACAGTGCCAAAAACATGAACAACCTCCACAGAAAGCACAACCATACGAAAAAGCAAAAGAGTGTTTACTATTGATATCTGCTTTTAACCAATAAGTATTTCAGTTACACATACACACACACACCGATGGCTGTAAATTCATAATCAGCAAGACAAAACAATTGATCATGCCATATCCTAAATTGCAATTGCAACAGAGATGCGACTTTTATATATTACAGACTAAATGTGATGGACTGTCATTTACACAAGCATGTGCTCCATAATCCTATTTCTTTTTTTGTACATCCCCAGTTATACAATGTATTCAGTTGATGAATGGAGTGTTCATTATCATTAATTGCTTTTCATGCAAAGCATATTAATGAGAGAGCAGTAAAGACACATGAAATTAATTTTATAGCCAGCAAATACACACTTGTACAATTCAATCTCTGAGTGTATGCATCATACCACCCCATACGGGTAAGCAAATAAAACAGCAAAAATAAAACCACTCTTCTGTACAGTACTGAAGATAACATGGAATAATTTGCAGAAGATCATTCAAACAGTCTCTATTCAATAAGCTAGCCAGGAAATAGACTGGAGCTGTCCCATCTTTTGATAAGATCTGGATTTAGACTGTGGACCAAAACAATCAATAATGGTGTTTTAATGGCTTAACACACTAAGGGCTTTGTCTGCCATGGTTCATTACAGAAATGGAGATCCCAGACATTGAGCTGTTTAGCTTTTTCACTGACTCATTTGTCTTATGTCCCTTAAAGTGGTTCTAGACTCTGCCGCTCCATACTGAGTTATTATTGTGTTCTATATCGGTACAGGGGTTAGAGTTTGTGTGGAGAATCCTAACTGCTCTAGTGATGGCTTTCTGCATGAGGTATTATGTTATTAATTATAAGTTTTATATTAGGTATATGTGTGTGTCTTTTATAGTTAAGTTTTTAATCATTATGTTTAAATTATGTGTGAATGTGTTTTTGTAGTCGTTTTAATGTGCTTACCAATTCAGTTGCTTTAACACTAGAAGGACTGGAGATATACTCATACCTGGAAGCTCCGCAGCAGTCTTTCTGATGGCTGTATTCAAAACACTGTAAATAGTATAACGAACGGAGAAACAGTCGGATGTAATAGTTTTTTTTTTTTTTTTATTGAGAACGTTACATAAACATCTGATAGCAATACATTTTTAACTTTTCAACAGCAATCGGTTTATTATCAGATGCGCAAAAGCAGCTGAACAATGTAGATAAACTTAGAAGAAAACTTTTTACAGAAGCGCACAGCACAAGAAGTTATAAAAAAAAGTCTAATTTCTTTTTCTTTTTTTCTTGTTTTTGGTATTCCTTTACCTTGAGTAAGATAATGCGCTTTCCACGCTGCCTTTCTGCACAGGGCACAGCTGTTCGAAGTTTTATTTTTATTGCACTTGCCAACCTGCATTGGCGTCTCTTGCGGCTCTCAGCGGGGTTGCCAGCTTCAGCTGTGCTTACACGCTCGGCAGTTTCTCTCTGTTCCAAATGCTTCTTGTGAAGTTCCTGTGCTAACTGTAAAATATATTCTCTCCTTGGTAAATTCTGCTCTGTGCATTCTTTGTAAAGTACCCAATACATTGTAAAACACCTGAACAGGCCACCGTCGGGGGCCAGCTTTCAGGGAATACTTACGTGCCATCTGATCCAAACATCAAGTTCATATTTTCCTGCGTTGTAAAACTCCACAGTCTCTGGTATTTATTTTCACTAGTCCCGATGCTAATTGACTGACCAAAGCAGCGCAGCTGGCAAGCAGGTGCCAGCCTTTCAAAAGGCTGATTGAAAACAATAGACTGTCAGTCATTCACTCGGGCAGAGAGTAGAGACTAATCGAATTACAGCTAAACACATTGCAGACTGGTAAATAAAAATAATAAAGTAGAATACCGTTCTGTATAATCAAAATACAATTGTTTTCTGTGTGGCCGTCAATGTGACTGCTCCCAGGGCTTTTAGGTATAATGTAATATATCTCCTTTATTTCTGCACTCCTGCGTTTCATGCTTTGTGAGAATATTTAATACATACGGACAGAAAGGTACATGAACGCGCAGCCCCATATGTGTTACACGACTGGAGAAAATTACATTTTAAAACCAAAAACCGCCAAAATGACCGCCGCAGGGTTTCTAGTGTTAATATGATTTTATATGAAGTTTCTATACAGTATTGTGTAAGTTTCGAGTTCTTTCATTTCCCATCGGCAAAACCAGCTACGTGCAGTTTTGCATAGCCTAACACGACTCAAAATTACAGATGGGTGTCTGAGCTAAACGCCAAAAGGCAGGCAGGAGATTAGCATAGATAGTGTGAGATGGGGGAGGGGAACTGAAAGACAAGATGGATGCTTCCTGCTAAGTACAACGTAGTATGCAACCAAAAACAAAGTATGTAAACAAAAAAAACATGTATTGCAAAAGGCAGTCAAAATAATGGCTTTGGTGGTTCTAGGTGGGTAGGATTATAACTTCCTTATTTTTGTGATCCTGCCTTTCAAACACCGTCAGGGTATTTAATACGTGCATTTAGGAAACGTCATAAACGGACAACCACATAACTTTTAGACACGCAGAGTAATTTAAATTTGAAAATCTCAAACCGTCAAAATGACTGCCATGGCGGTTCTAGTGTTAAACCATATTACAATGCGGTATTTTAACTGATGGCCCCAACTTTTCTCTCTATATATAGTATACAAAAAAGTAAGTGGGACAAGCTAATTAAATGGTATTTAAAACATGCAGATCCACTCTATTTGTTCTACTGGTACTTCAGTTATATAACAAAATATTTAAACAACGTTTGGTAAACTAGTTGGCAGTAGTAGGTTTTACAGTATGTCACATAAAAAAAAAAAAAAAAAATATTACATTTATCATGGCCACAAATTAACCTTGAGTGTTGACTTTCAGTATTTATGATTCATCACTCAGGCAGCTGACTACTCCTTGCTGTTTTGCAACTGAATATAAAAAGGCTTTACTTTTAAAGGTGACCCCTAACATTAAAAAATGCATACTGTATGAGGTATGAAGGTTGAAATAACTGAATGTATCTAGCCTAGAACAGAAGAACTGGGGAATATTTAAAGGACCTGACAAAGATTAACCAAACCAATCTTTAAATGCATCCAGAAACCAGGTCCCAGAGGGCACAGTTGGACATTAAGTGGAGATAAACAGGACAAAAGGTAGGAGATGCTTCTTTACACAGAGATTAGTGAGGGTGTGGAATGAGTTACTTCGTCATGGTTGATGCTGAATCACTGGAATCCTTTAAGACCCAATTTGGTCAGGTTTTTAGATCAACAGCTTCTAGGAACCAGACAAGCATAGATGGAGCGAATGACTGCAACATGTATTGTGTTCTTATGTAAAGGGTAGCTGTGCATTGTCCAAATGGTTAAGTTTTTGATGTTGTGAAGACATTGGTCTTGAATCTCAAAACAATTCACTCCAAACCGTCATTGGTTTTATATATGTATTAAGGGGGAAACATATAAAATTCTAAAATCAAAAAGAAACATGTCTGAGTTGTTCATTTTTGGCTTGGTAACTTTATTGGGAGCATTTCTACTGTAGAGACTGTAGTCTAATGATATCAGTTGACTGTGTTGTCCTAGTATGGGAGAGTCGAAGATCATCTGATGCGAAAGAAACTGTTCCATTTAGAAAACTGTACCCTTACTCTACCCTCTTTTTTTTAAAGGTTTGTTTTGGGAAATTCAAGCAGACAACTTCAAACTCCTTCAGGAACATAATGCAAGAAGTCATTAATCATGTAGCAGTTTTTGATGACAGGCATTTTTTCCCCCTGGCAGTGTTAAAGCTTCAGTACAATCCCCTGTGCTGCAAGTGGTTGTGTGTAGATTTTACATCGCTCCTACAAAGGTAAACATACAGAAACAAATACTGTACGTGCTTGCAAGAAAAATTGGGGAAAATTAATCATTTCAGAATGACGGGTTGGGGAATTTATGGGCCAGTTTTGCTTACTAAATATTTTTTGAATCTCTGAATGGATCATTTCCTCTATGTTAGAATTTGAGAGAGATTTGGGGGGAGGGAGCTGGGGCCATTAATTGCCGTCTATTACCAATTTCCTACTTAAATCCTAATCACACATACACATTCCCTGTCTAGTGTTTTTGCTTTTTGCAAACGTTCATTCAAGTCGTGCTAAACATGCTTTCTTTAGCAATGTCTAAACTTTGTTGCCTTGCTTTCTCGTCCGATTCAGATGACTTAGAGCATTTAATCTCTGTTCCTACCTGCTCTGAAGATACTTCTCGTACTTCAGTCTCTTTCTCTCTGGATTCAGCAGCTCTATCATCAGTCAATCTTGCAATCAAACAGTCTCCAGCACAGCAATCGCACTGTTGAAAGCGCCACTCCTGTACTCAATCTCCACTGCATCTCCATGATAAAGACTGGCCCATTGCCAAACTTTTAAAAGCTGTTCGACAAAGGTATCAACATTCCCGCCGGCAGTGATCACTTAACTCTTTTCACTTCTACTGCGAAGCTTTGACAGCAGAACCTGTCTTTCCTCCTAGCCTGCAAGCAACTTCCAGAAGATGCTTTCCCCCCTCTCCACACACTGCACCTGCTCCCACAGAGCCTTCTCAAATCTCCGTTCCATCTGGAGATCCCATCTTCCACCTACATCAGAACATCTTCAACGATTTAAAAGACCTCATCAAGCCCATTACAAACTCTATTTCAACGCCCGGCTCAACAACTTGGAAAACTGTGTCATACCATCAACATCAGCAGCCATTATTACCTTCTCTTCAACCTCTAATGCTGCAGTAGCTTCTGCTTCCAATGCTTCATCTTCGGTCCCCACTATTGACATCCCAGAATACAACCTCACATCAGCAATTGCATCTGGTGTCATTCTCTCTCACCTAATATTTGAAAACAAATACTTGAAGGTAAAAATATCAACTTAGTTTCCATACATATTGCCACTTTTGAGTTTCTGGACCATCGTGTAGTTGATTGTGGGGACCTTTCAGTCACCCTCAAATACACGAGATGGATCATCATTTATTTTACATTGTGGAACTTTCAGTTAGACATGGGGGTACTATGTTCTATACCACAAAGCATTCTCAGCTAAAGCTCAGGCAACCACATAATTGACATGGTCCTGACTTAGACCTCTTTAACCGCTTCTTCAGCGGTTTGCGAGCTAATGCCCATGGCATTTGCGCTTCCACAGCATATTCTAACTCACTCTATCCAAATGCAGCTGCAAGCTCATTTAAACCTGGTCAATGCTCCACCCCTCCACGCTTCAATACAAGATTATCCACTCCAAACCCCATCCATTCATCAGCTCCACCTGACAATTCCACAACCCAGTTGCAATATTAAGTTCTCCAACGCCAAACAGATCTGTAATAATTTTAACTCTGCTGTTTGTTACAAAAAATCCTGCACATATGTCCACATCTGCCCATCTTTTCCCAAATGACATTCAAACCTACTATTAGTCTCCATACCCATAAATGTTCCAGCTCTAGCAAAAGCACTTCAATATCATCCAAACAAACTATTTATTTCTTATCTCATCGACGGCTTGTCAAATGGATTCTCCACCGGCCTTTCCAAAATTCCATCATCCTCTTACATGTGCAAAAACCTTCACTCCGCCTTAATCGAACCTCAAACTGTCAGCGCTCTCATTCAATCTGAAATTGATAAAGGTTTTATGGTTGGACTGTTTTTAACTCCTCCTTTTACTATCTATCGCATCAACCCCATAGGCATTGCCACTCCCAAGTATTCAGGAAAGAAACCCCTCATCATCGCTCTATCAGCACCTCGAGGAAGCTGTACATGCAGAATAAATTCCCTCATTCCACATGATTAATTCTCTTTACATTATATCAAGATATCGACGCTATTACATCCATTAAAATAGCAGGTCACCATTAATAAAAACATAAGAATATTTTTAACATTAGTTTCTTTGATTTAAATTCAACACTTTTCACTATATATCACATTTCTGATTCAACATAAACACCTAGGTCTTTTTCATAGATTCCTTCTTCAATTTTATTTTCTCCCATATGATATTTATAATGCACATTTTTATTGCCTGCGTGCAGTACTTTACACTTTTCTCTCTTAAATGTCATTTGCCATGTGTCTGCCCAGTACTGAATGCTGTCTAGATCATTTTGAATGACCTTTGCTGCTGCAACAGTGTTTGCCACTCTTCCTATTTTTGTGTCGTCTGCAAATTGAACAAGTTTGCTTACCATATCAGAATCTAAGCTGGCTAAAGCCGATATCTCAGACGCTTTTAAAGTCATGCCCATCCCTCTTCCCTTTGTCACCTGTTCGAAATCTGCTGGGAGAGCAACTACTACTTCGCTACTCAGCTTACCTTTGGCTGCCGCAGCAGCCCCAAAATAATCGACACTCTCTGAAGCACTTTGCTGGATCCTCCTCAACTCCCACCGCATTCCATTTCTCCTCTACTTGATGGATGACTTCCTCCTCATATCCCCTTCCTCAGACCCTCCAGCTCAAGCAATCAATCATTTAAAAACTCTCTTTTCTTCAGTCTGAGTTCCACTTTCCGAAGACAAAATCATCGGCCCAGTTAATTCACTGGAATTTCTAGGAATAACACTTGATACAGTAAAATTCGAAGCCAGCCTCCCTCCTGCTATACTAGAACGTATTCGCTCTATCACCAACAGCTTCCAAGTTTTCACTTCCATCAAGAAACATGATCTACTATCTCTTCTCGGACATTTCAATTTTGCCTTACGCATTATTCCCCAGGGTAGGACATTTATTTCTCGTCTTCTGGCACTCTCCACTACATCCAAACACTATATATATATATATATATATATATATATATATATATATATATATATATACTCCAGCAGTGGCAATGGAACCTGAAACAAGCAAAGTGATTGGTTGAGCAAGGTTCCAGCTGTCTGTATATATGATATATACAGATATACAGTTGGGACATTATCATATATCAGAAATCACTGCGCTGCCTCACAGACCTTCATAGAATGTTCAGTAGCCATCTTGTTTACCGTTACACAGTAACTGTAAAGTGAGTGAATAACTACAGTGTGACAAACTACAAACTGGTCAGTGGTGGCTGGTGGTCAAAAAAAATGGGGAGGCAGAAAAAAGCAGAGGTCTTGGGGTCCCCTTAAGCCACCAGCAGCAGAAGAATCCTATTATTTTATTATTACACTTTTCATATTTTCTTAAAGTTTTGCCCCAATTCAAAGCTGTCAATGCATTTTCTTCTCGAGCCAGGAGAAAAAAAGAAAACAATAGTAGCCTACTACCAAAACCCAAGTCTGCAGCTGCCAGTCAAAGCAGTATGCAAAACCTGATTCCGATATCCCTATTACGTCTGCCAAAAATTCAGGACATGAGGAAACAGCTGTTGAGCAGCATCCAGAAGAGGGCTTCTGACAAGGAATTGAATATTTTGGGGATACTGAGGCAACCGGAAGTAAGCTGGGTGGAGAAACAGAACTTGTCTGCCCAGCAAAAGGTGATGGAGTGAAGGGTGAATAGGCATAACCTTGAATGCATCGGAGATGTCGGCTTTGGCAAGCCAGGTTCCATGACCTGCAATTTGGATGGAATTAATAGTGTCGGACAGCTTTGTGTAATGAAGACAGCACTCCCTGCTTGAAATGAGGGAGTTAATGCTGCAAGTGCAAGATCGATGATAAGGCTTACTTGCCAGAGTACTTGCGGGTAGCGATGCCTATGGGATTGATGCAGTAAGTGGTGAAGGGAGGTGCTGCAAAGGGGCCGTCCATGAAGCCTTTGTCGACTTCGGCCTGGATAATTAAAATTATTGCATATTTGCCTGCTGCCTGAAAACTTGATGGGGCAACCATAAATGTCTTGAGCTTGAGATCTGGTCGGTGGAGCTGAAGCGTGGATGGAAGCAGGGACAGGTTGTCTTGAACTGTAAAGAGAAGGCAAGAGCGAAGATTTGGTTAAAAAGAACCAGCTGTTGCCTTAGGGCATAAGTAGTGCGTGGTAGAGGCGCACATGTTGCACATGCTTTGACAGGAATACCGCTGAATATGCGGGTGAAGAGGTATGGGTCGGAGCGGGACCAGTCCACGATACAGTTGTCAGCAGAAAGGGTGGCAGCAGCTTTGGCCGAGAATGATATTGATTGAACAAGGTGCCCCCGTAGCGCATAGACAATTCCATGACCAGGAAGAGATACTGACTGAGCTCCTGTAATCTGTCAGGATAAGCAGAACAGAGAATGTCACGATAAATGGAGAAGGCAAGGAGGAATTCTCCCACGGAAAGGCTTTTTTGGAGTTGTGGGTCATGGGACTTCAGAGTGACCACTCTGTGGTCCAAGAACTCGGAGGTGGCGATGAGAATGGAAACCAGATTAACATTCAATTATTTGCTTCCTAATTTTTGGAGAAACCAAATGGCTGGGAATAGCATGGGGAGAAGAGGAAGCTGATGCAGTGGCTGAGGCGAGGTTGAACTCTGGAAGAGTAACGGGGGCACTGAGGAGGACGTACCAAAATTATAGGCAGTATTATAGTGCTTCAACTGAAGGGCAGATAGTAGGGTTCTCCAGTTTGTCAAGACGGGTGCTGAGAGACAGCTGTATCTGTATGTGTGTGTCTGTCCTTCCTTTCCCTGGTTGTTTCTAGTGCTGTGTATGTGTGCGTGTATCATGTGCAACTGTAAATGAGTTAACTGCTGTGTAAACTTGACACAATGTATTTGCTTTGTTTCCGTGATTGAAATAAGTCACTACTATTGGCAGACCTGAAACAAGATATCGGTTTGGTTGCCTGATAATGTAGGTGTTTAACTAGTTTGAAACATTAAAAAATTAAACAAATTAGAAAATGGATCAGAGATTTCCTTTAATCTAATTGGTCAATACAAGGGTTTAAATATCTGATAAAGGACCTCGAAAGTTATCTTTCAAACTATGTTTAATCACTGTACCAAATCAATCCGCCCGAAAAAACATGACTTTATGAACACACCCTGTGAACAAGTAACTGAACAAACAGCACGATCAGGATTAACACATACTTTATTATTATTTGTTTATTTAGCAGACGCCTTTATCCAAGGTGACTTACAGAGACTAGGGTGTGTGAACTATGCATCAGCTGCAGAGTCACTTACAATTACGTCTCACCCAAAAGACGGAGCACAAGGAGGTTAAGTGACTTGCTCAGGGTCACACAATGAGTCAGTGGCTGAGGTGGGATTTGAACCGAGGACCTCCTGGTTACAAGACCTTTTCTTTAACCACTGGACCACACAGCCTCACATACTGCAGATAACTAGATTATTTTTAATTACTGCAGATAACTAGATTATTTTTAATTACTAAAACTTTTTATTTTATTTATTTCGCTAATTAATGTTAGGACCTAACGGTAATATAAATACTGAAATGTACACAAATACAACATTCACTCAAATCCAAATAAAACTAATTATAAGTTAGCTGTGAAGTTACTTTAATTCTTTACATGTTTTACAAACAGTTCACAAACAATGTTTGCTTCCCGGTTGGGCTCTGAGAAACATTCCATGAGAATTTAAGCCCTGGTTATATTGAAACTCTAGTACATTACAAGCTCAGAGTGAACATGATGTGGCACATCATGTCCCGCTCGAAAATGAACCAGCTGCTGCTATTGGTAGACAGGTCACGGAGGGTAGTACATGTTTTACACTTCACATGTAGTAATGTCATTGCCATGAAATAATGTTCATTGTATAATTATTATAAATAATACATTATTGCCCTATGTGCCTCTACCTCTTCTATTAATATAGCAATCACCTGTGTCGTGAAGCGTGGTTTATGTATGCTCTCGGTGAGTCACCTACCACTTGCTGTTCTGACTTGTGCTGTTTTTTCTAGCTCTGTGCTTCTGCCGCTCGACATGATCGGCACTTCTACATTCAAAATCGCAAGCGTTTTCTGTCTCTTAAAGGGATTGTTGCCAAAAATTGACATTTAAAAATGTGATATTTCGAAACTCAACATGCCTTAAATACTACTGTACTATTATGGCTTCTGGTAGACGTTTGCGACATCGTTCTATAGTTTTTTTGATTACATGATAAAATATCAATTATGTTAATCTAAGGTTTTTTTTTCTTTTTCTTTTTTTTTAAATTGTCTCAATCCAAAAATTATGTGATGCAAAAGTTGTGGCCACAGCTCTACCATCTCTCTCAGCAAAACAAATTTAAAATATGTAAAAACGTAATAGTTGATCATTTTCAAGTGAGGGCATTTAATTTTACTATAACCATCAAAATATTTAATATATAAAATGTAATACACTGTTAGCACTTTGGATGTTCGCACTCATGAACAAAACCTAATAAGTCCGTATAAAAGTGTAATTAACAGTTTTCGATCCACTGATCTTTGGTGTGCTAGGTAAACATGCTAACCTCTACACTACAGACTGCAGCATCATGACCACCCCTTATTATTAGCCAAGAACCCGGCAGCAGTTAATAGTTGTGTCACGGATTGGCATGGTGGGTGACGTCAGACCAGGGAGGAGACAGACACAGTACTGGGGTATTGAAGCGCTGTTGCGTGAGTTTATTGAAAATAAAAGATTTCAACACAAAACAAAACACTTGAACAAACAAAATGGCACAGTGGCCAAAATAAACAGACAAAACAGACACGGAACACCACAAACAAGTATCGTGCTGGTGTATACCCAGCATGCTTAGCAATTGTTAATTCTCTCCTACTCACGACTCCTGTTCCACCTCTGAACACACTAACCACGTTCAACCAAAGCTGCTTGTTTTTATATTGTAACTGGCTATTAATTACCCTCGACCACATTTGGCACAAATTTTCTCATATGTGTGGTCAACAGCCAGTTTGCCAATAATCACTTGCTGTTGACCACACAGTCTCACCATTTTATCTGGATGTGGCATTTTAACCCATCCAGACTGTAAACAACAATAACAAAACATTGTGTTTTTAACACACCAAACCATACAGTAAAACAATAATACAAAATTCACACTGGGGCGGGGTGGATACCGTCACAGGTTGTTAACAAACCAGTAGAGGGAAATCAGAGGAACAAAATGAGGGGTCTCTTTTCTAACTCGAACAGAGGCTGAGATATCAGCAATTCAAATGTAAGGAAGGTACCTCACACTGCTGCCCTGGGAAGTGCTATCCGTCTCAGGCAAACCTCTCCAGAGGACTCGGTGGAGGTTGTCCACGTTCTTTTTTCGCCAGAGTACATCTTTTTTTGCGAGAACGAAAGAACCTCACAAAAGAAGATCCCCCTCATGACAAAATAAATTACTTTTTGTTTTTTGCCAGATGTGGAAGGGTGGGGGTACTCACTGACACAGGAGACAGAAGGTTTTATTTGTAACCACCGCACAGGTGCCCAGATTTATTTATTTTCCTTATTTATTATTTTATTTAGTTTAGCCTGCAGAGGGCGCAGTTGTCCGTGGTCTGGATACTGCCGACAGTAAACCAGGACCACGGGGTTACCAACCCAGGTATCCCAGTCCGTGCACCTTCAAGTGCTCAAAAATAATAATGGAAACAGAAGGCGAAAGAAAAAGGGAAAATAAAACACAGTAATAAAACTACAAACAAAAGTGCTGCTTATGCAGTGCCCGCACTGCCGCTAAGCTGGTCAGCACGGGTCTCCGTCCTACACTCGGCTATGCCTATACGCCGGGGTTGGCCAGGGTTCCCCGTACTTCTACACACGTCCCCTCGGGTACGTGTCTATTTATATTGCTCTGTGCAAATTAGTTTTGGGTTTTTATGAACGGCTGCCCCTCAGCCGGGCTCGCCTGCTCCTTGTTTCACGCTGGCCTTTTCTGCCAGCAACACTGTATTTCCCCCAACACGGCCACCCGAGTGCATAACCAAGCCAGTTCTTATGGGCCGAGCAGTCTCCCAAGGCCCGCCCCTCAGCCACTCAGAGAGAGGGAAAGCACACACACCCTCTTCCCCACCTCTCCGTGTCATCGCCATGACCGACAGGCGGATCCCACGAGACTGCTGCCCTCTACCTGCAGTAATACGAATGTGCCAGACAGTCAGTCCAGATCTCCCCTGTTACACCAGAGTACTTATATTTTCTCCAGAACAGCTGCTTATTTCGTGAGAAGAATTCCTTTTTCACGAGGAGTGTGGCGGGAAAAGATTTTAAAAGATAAAATAAACACATTTCCCACTCACAAAATGAAAAGACAATGTTACAGTCAATCTAACGGAGTCCCAGATTTTTATAATGTTTTCACTATCTGTATCTCGGAATCCGCATATCCAAGCAGAAGGAAATGGCCCACATCAAGAGATCTAACCAAAGAGACCACACATTCAAATTTGTGTACAAATCCATTGAACAGGGTCAGTTATAAAGTACAGAAATTGTGGTTTAACATTAAACTGCCTACTCAACCTTAACTATCGTGTGCACAAATGGGCTTTCCGGGCCAAGCCATGGAGTGAAAATGAGCTCAGATCTTACAACAAATCTAAAATTGAATAAATAAGCTAACACTTCAATTTCATGAATCTTACCTGTTGCACACTTCTATTGGGTATGTAGGCCTCAATGTAAACTTGGCATTTTATTTTAAAATCAGATTTTCTGGTACTACATTAGATTAAAGAAATCCTCTGTTCGCATGCCATGCTGTCAGATTGTGTTGCACCTTCATGGTCATTTCACCTGGATGCCGTCATTACCAGCTGATAAAATATCACTGTTTACTATATTTATATTTAGTGTAGAGACTTGATGATTAATGCCATTGTATTATTGTTGCCTGTTTAAATCAGAAATGACTGGCAGTGAATGCGGTTAAGTCCTTCATTTCGATGGCACTGGATCACATCCTGCTCAGATCACCGGAGTAATTAATTTGTTGGTCTCGGTTGACTAGTGTGCTGTTGCCTGTCCACACAGAGCACAGCTTGGACCAATCATCACTGCTCAGAACATGCCCGGAGTGATGAGCACACAGGCATTGCTACTCTTCATTCACTGACAAGAACAAACCTTGTCTGGGGGTCATGATTCAGGCACATACTAGAGCAGCAGACTGAGAGCAAAGCCTGACAATGATCAAACTGAATTAGTGATGTGGATAACAGACCATGAGATACAACCGAGGTAGGAAGAATTAAATCAGCTTGCTCCTGATCCAAGAAACAAAGCCTGATTTCTAAGGGATATATTAAACAGAAAACTAGTATTGAATAATAACAAATGAAATGTTATGCTATTGAATGTATTTAGTAAAGCTGTGCTATTTGCATGTCTAAAATTCTAAACTTAATTTTGTAAGTGGTCTGAATGGGTATAAAGGAGAAATAAATGTCCCACACCCAGTCATTCTTTTGACTGCCGCTGTGTGTGTGTGTATGTATGTATGTATGTATGTATGTATGTATGTATGTATGTATGTATGTATGTATGTATGTATGTATGTGTCTATGTTGCCATGGATACAGAACGCTATATTTATTAGAACAAACAAGTTTCATATTTTCTTTCCCAGGATTTCATTTTAATTGTTGATATGTACTCTTTGCAAGGGTGTGTTTGAAACCCCTTACGAATATAAAACAAAACAGCTTTAGGGTCAGCACTATTCAGTCTGTTATAAGTAGAAAAATCATGTTATCTTTTGAGTGAAAAAAGCCTTTGGTTGTTGCTGTGTCTGACTTGAGTTAACCTTCTTTTTAATGCTGGATCTGATGATTCTGCTCATTTGCATTGCATTAATTAGCACCACAGCTCAATTCGATGTATTTATATGTGCCTCTGCTTGCTGATGCTATTTAAGGGAAATAGCTTGATATTCAAGAGGTCAATGTGGAAAAACAACATTTTCAAATAAATAAGTGAACATTTTCATTGCAGCTGGATAAGCTATTCTCTAGATGTAAGTAACAATGTAAGACAGCCTCCATATACACCCCGATCATTATACACTAAATATTAAAGAAGGTCCTCAGCAGGTTTCATCACAATATGGACAAGTGGTTCACTACAGTAGATATATGCAAAACACTAAAGTGTGACAGTTGGACATATGCTCACCTCCAATATATTATAGATTACAAATGAAACAAACTAATCTTGTACAGGAACAGGATATGTAACTTATGCTTTATTTATTTATTTTAAATGTATTTAAACTGTGTAGTTCCAGTTTCAACCGGGGACTGCCTGTCCCATCTGCAGTTTCCAGTCTAATCAAAGATCACCTGTATGTGTCACATTTTGTAATACTGCTATGTATATGTGAATTCCCCAACATCCAATATTTCCCTTGCAGCAGTTCTGCCTACATATTTATTTTCTGCAGTCTGATATTTAAAACCCATCTCTTGTGTCTTTTGTGCTGTATGCTCATGAAGTAGCTTCTAACATCAGTGCGGGTTGAAGAGATCGAGTTCTGCCAGCTCACTATCCTAACGGGAAGTGTCGGACTCCCAATTGAAATCAATTTGATTGTGATCTGCTCCTGATGAAAATAAATGAGTCCAGTTTTCAGATCACTTTCAAGTCAGTGGAAGATGGAAACAAGGCATAATTAAATTGAGTCTATTGCTCTGACTCAAGCCTCTGAAGTACATTGGTCCACATTACAACACACAAATCAGCACAATTGCCAGTCTTTTGCTTGAGAGAGGCCCAGGACTCAATGGCAGGTGTGTTGAAATACAGGATTGAAATACACTCTCTTTTTTGCACAGCTGTGAGGGGAAGCGCTCATGGCAAAATACCTGACTATAGCCAGAACTCCTAAATTTGTATCAGCGTTAAATATACAATAATAATTTTTAAATATATATCTAGTTTGAACAAGACCTTGCCAAGGGCAACTAAAAATACATACTTACAACACCCCATAAAACACATCTCTAGTCCACATATATAACCCTAGCTATTAACAGAATGTACACTGTGCATTATTATACACCAGATACACAGTAAATAATATTAGTGGATAAGCACATAAGCTTCTTCCTTAATTAAACATGGCAGCCATATATATATATATATATATATATATATATATATATATATATATATATATATATATAGATATAATGACAGCAATTCTAGATTTTATGATCCCCAACCCCCATTCCCATATCCTCCACATTAAGCAAAGGAAAAATGCCATGAAAAAAGAAAAAACAGCTGATGTAATGGGACCAGTTAAAACCACATACCAACAAGCAAAGCAACTGCCAGAAATGATAAATGAACCAAAATCCCCTGTCCTCATAAATTAATTGCACATTGATAATTACCGCAATTCTGTTCTTCAATAGCAATAGATGGCTCGACATGCAACATTCATTGCCTTCCTTCTCAGCACTGTATAGCATCCACTACCTGCTTGTTTGGATAACAGAAATAAAAACCATTCACCATAATCCCTTTGTCACTCACCCTTTATTAATGTATAGTGCAATGCAATAATCCTACCTTCAGACAGCAGCTGGTAAAATTTTCCCCTGCTAATTTTTTCCTCTGCCTCTGTGCTCTCAGCTTCCCTGCATCCAACTGAACAATTTTCTAACGTGTTGGAGCTGATAACTGGAGCTTGTGACCAGGATGTACTGTACCACATGCAAAGCAATTCGTCAATTCGTCTGCCTTCCCTAGATTGCCAAATGCAGCTCCCCTCCTCCTCCTTAGTTAATCACATTTACTGGAAGAGGCAAAGTCATTTGGAATAACAGAGGATGCAAAGCTGCATAAGGCAAGAAAGAAACACATTTTTAAACACCGCTGTTGTGGAAGTGAATGGGGGTCTGGTATTGAGATGGAAATGAGGAATGTTTCTGCTGCTGCTGTGAGTGTTTCTTTGTGTTGCATTTCTATTTCCCCTGGGACCCCCTGATTAAGAAGTGACCATGTACAGATACAAGCATGGAGGGAGTGTGGCCCAAATAGAAGCATCATCGAGCATCATCTAGAATACACACGTGCCTGGCAAAGGTTAACCCCAGTCCAGAGAGTCTGTATTATCTAAATTGGGGGAAACTGCAGCCATTATATTGGTGCATTATTATACAAGAAATATATGTTCAATTTGAAATCTTCTTAAGTTGGTATTCTATATGATAAAATACTGGTGTACTGGTCTATCCTTGTTGCAAAGGAATGACACAAGGATTTATTATGTGGTATTTTTTTTTATACTATTTTTCCACCGCTTTTATCAACACTGTTGTACCATGGCGATCCTATTATTATATTTTTATTTCGATTACCTTTTAAACATTTTATTATGTATTAATCATAGACCACTCTGTGCAAAAGGACCACACAGATCTGCATTTATAGCAAGACCACCTATCAGCATTTTTTAAATTTTTAACGATGCAATCAGCAAACCAGTATCAAAGATCTGACAGGTAATAACTGACAATAATCAATGCATTGAGAACACTATTGTTAAAAAGCATACAAGTGCACAGAACTGCATAAAAGGCAATGCAATTAAACTAAAGATTAAAAAAAACCCACCAGTTTCCAGAATTAAAACATTATACAAAGTCAGTATTCAAAATTGCAGAATATAGTGTTTGATAAGGCCCTAATGTCACAGTTCACTTGCAAATGAAAATGCACAAAAGCAACTAAAGATCACAGATTAAAAAAAAAAATGCATCATCGTATCTAAAATGTTAGGTTGCTTACCGTAACCCTGGTTCCCTGAAAGAGAAGACGACCAACAACATACTTATGGGATATTTTTTTACGACTGTAAGTCGCCCCCTGGATAAGGGCATCTGCTCAGAAATAAATAAATAATAATAAATAAAAAAAATTAGCCTGTCTATTGGTAGGTATTTACTGAGCTCTTTATATCAGAGCTGCCGATAGGCCCCATCCTGGGGTGACGTCCTTGGTCCCGCCTACCGAGGGATCAAAATAGTCAGCCCACAGTAGCCATTTCTCTTTTTGCATCGCACCCCTGAGGGCAACCGATGTGGCCTTGCAAGGTTTGTTGGTCGTCTTCTCTTTCAGGGAACCAGAGTTACAGTAAGTAACCTAACGTTCCCTTTCAATTCAAAGATGACCAACAACATACTTATGGGAATGTATACTAGAGCAGTCGCGAGGGAGACAAAACGGCAGCATACAAGGGGCTCTTCAGAACCACATAACCCAAGGTTAGCGGTGCGAGCGTGCAGCCTCAAGGACCCTGATGCCTATTGAAGGCAAGGAAGGATCTATCACATTGAGGCGACAGAACCTAGTGAAAGTATGCGGCGTAGCCCAGCTAGCCACAATACAGATATCGGACAGTGAGGCCCCTCTGAAGAGGGCCCAAGATGTAGCCAACCCTCTGGTAGAATGCGTGGCTACCCTCCCAGGTGGGGGCAAGCCGGCACCATCATACACAGTCGAGACTGTGTCCACAACCCAGTGCAACAGTCGCTGCTTTGAGAGGGGCTGTCCTAGGGTCCGTATACCATGACAGACAAAGAGCTGGTCAGAATGACGCAGAGCTCTTGTCCTATCCACGTAACACCTCAATGCCCGCGCCGGGCAGAGGAAGTTCAATCTCCTATCCTTCTCCTAAGAAAACTGAGGTGGATGGAAAAACTCCAGTTCCACAGACTGATTAATGTGGAAAGCTGTGATCACCTTAGGGAGGAAAGCAGGGTTTGTACATAGTGATACCCTGCTGCCATCTCCCCAAATACGCGTGCAGGAGCTACAGTATGTACTTTGAAAATACTTCCACTTATAGGCATGCAACACTCCAGTCGAGGAATCCCTAGCGTTCTGCAGTGTACTGACAACTGCGTCTGTGAGCCCTAAGGCGGACAGATGGTCCCGTTCAGGGGCCAGACCCACAGTTGGAGTCTGCCCGGTTCTGGGTGCCAGAGGGTGCCTTGCGCCTGACTAAGGAGATCCATGTGCAGCAAGATCTCCCAGGGCTGGCCCTGCAGCAGTTGGCAGAGGTTTGAAAACAAGAATCTCCTGGGCCATTTGGAGGCCACCAGGAGAACTGTCGCCTTGTCTCTCCTGACCTTCTGGAGGAAGGCAGGGAGCAACGGTATCGGCAGGAAAGCGTACAAAAGCGCTTTGGGCCACGCACGGGCTAGGGCGTCGACGCCTAGTGGATTTCCACAGCTGCGGAGGGAGAACCACAGGGGGCAATGGGTCGTTCCCAAATGCGCTGAACCAACTGAGGGTGCAGTCGCCATTCTGACGGTTGAGGACCCTCCCTGGACAGGAGGTTCGCTGCCCAGTTCACCATTCCCGGGAGATGGACAGCCTGGAGGGAACGTAAGTGCCTCTGTGCCCAGATCAACAGCCAAAAGGCTGTGCAGTGTAACCCCAGGGACCGAAGCTCAGGTGAGAGGCTTGCCTAGGGCTTCCCAGCATAGGCGAGAAACGGTCAGCTGACGGTGTCTGTTGTGCTTGGGGTGCAGCTGAAAGGCACTGAGCCACACTTAGATAGGGTGCATGTGGAGTAACAGACCCAATAGTTTTTTTGTTTTTTTTAATTTTTTTTAATTATTTTTTATTATTTTACCCAATTTAGCATGGCCAATTATTTTTTTTAAGCTCAGCTCACTGCTACCACCCCTGCGTTGACTCGGGAGGGCGAAGACGAACACACACACTGTCCTCCGAAGCGTGTGCCGTTAGGCAACCACTTTTTTTCACACTGCAGACTCACCATGCAGCCAATCAAGAACTACAAAGTCGGAGGACAACGCAGCTCTCGGGCAGCTTACAGGCAAGCCCGCAGGCGCCCGGCCAGTCTACAGGGGTCGCTGGTGCGCAGTGAGCCGAGGACACCCTGGCCGACCTAAGGGGAGGTAGGGCTGCTTCTGAAGGAAGGAGCCAACTTCCCATGAGGCCGCAAATTGCATCATCGACTGCCTCAATGCTGACATCCGGTTCTGTAACATCCGGGTCGACCACCAGTGCAGGCATGGTCAGCTCCAGGGCCGGTAATATTGGCTGAGCCGGGGCCAGAGCAAGGGCTTGAGCCTGCTGCCAGGCCAGGGGCTCCCAACGGCGATGTTCTGTAACAATGGTTTGAATTTTCTATCTAATTATCCAATAAATGTTTTATCTGTAAAACAAAATATAAAGATCTTTAAAAGTGCTAGTTGAATGTGGTTTAAGGTTGTTGTCATTATATTATTATTTCAGTAAATACACTATAATAGCCTAATTGGTATAGCATTTTCACGCTCTTTTTTAAAAAATTAACACCTGTTTATCATTAAGCTTATAAAAGAGAGTTTATACTCATTATGTGTATGCACTGATGAAGGCTTGAATGCTGCAATGCGTTTGTTTGTTATGTTTCTGCCATTATTATTATATTTTTCTTTAATTAAAAAAGTTATTCTATAAAGAGTGCTGGCTTCTTTCTACTTTTTTTCAGCGTGGCCATAACCTGGTTCTGGACCGTGTGCAGTCAGCAGGAGCTGTGGTGTGTTAGACAGGAAGAAAAAGTGTACTGCACAAGCAGTAATAGGAAAAAAAATATAGACTTACACACAGCAATTCAGCTATGGGAGAAACACAGTCACCACACCAGGCAGGTGAGCTGTAAATTTGTATTATTATTGTTATTACCAAGCGTGATGAGTAGGCAGGCGGAAACAAGCCGGCTGATTCAACTCAACAGTGGGAAGTGCGTCTTTATTTATTTTTTTTCAACTGCAAGGCAGTACTTTGTTTGTCTGTTGTTTCTTGTTGGATTACTGCACTGCACTTGCACGTACCACTTACCACTTTGCCACAACACGCAACAGTATAATAATTTAATATATATTTCGCCCAACTGCACACACAGCAGTCGGCGAATCTCTCGACGGGGATACAGCAGAGCCTGGAACTGTGTTCTCCCCAAGAGTGTTGGCTCAAAAGACAACACACACACACACTTTTAAATAATACTGCACAGGAAGTCGCTCACATGTGACAGACAGTAAACAGTAAAGACAGCCTGCGACACAAGCGAGGCAGGCTGTGAAAAAAGGCACAGAAAACACAAGAAGAGCTAGAATGGAGCCGCTGATTCCAGGAAAATGGTAAGCCAGCTTTCAGCACGAATGCAGGGGAACTGCAGTCGTCTCGGAAAAGCTCTTTCAAAATACGCTTAGTTGCTAAACACAGATGTCTTACCTTACCATCTTGAGATGCAAAAAGAGAAATGGCTTCCGTGGGCTGACTATTTTGATCCCTTGGTAGGCGGGACCGAGGACGTCACCCCAGGAAGGGGCCTATCGGCAGTTCTGATATAAAGAACATATGTATGTTGTTGGTTGTCTTTGAATTGAAAGGAAACTGTTTAATGATTAACTTTTTTACTACCATAGCTTATCTCGATATGTACTCTTTGCAAGGGCGTATAACTCCTTACAAATACAAAACAAAACAGCTGAAGAGTCAGCTCTATTCAGTCTATTATATGTAGAAAAGTCATGTTATCTTTTGAGTGAAAAAAGCCTTTGGTTGTTGCTGTGTCTGACTTGAGTTAACCTTCTTTTTAATGCTGGATCTGATGATGCTGCTCATTTGCATTGCATTCATTTGCACCACAGCTCAATTCGATGTATTTATATGTGCCTCTGCTTCCTGATGCTATTTAAGGTTTTTAAATAGCTTGATATTCAAGAGGTCAATGTGGAAAATAAATAAATGAACATGTTTATTGCAGCTGGAGAAGCTATTCTCTAGATATAAGTAACAATGTAAGACAGCCTCCAAATATACCCCTGATCATTATGCAAAACACTAAAGTATGACAGTTGGACATATGCTCACCTCCAGTATATTATAGATTACAAATGAAACAAACTAATCTTGTACAGGAAAAGTAAATGTAACTTATGCTTTATTTATTTATTTTAAATGTATTTAAACTGTGTAGTTCCAGTATCAACCGGGGACTGCCTGTCCAGTTTACAATCTAATCAAAGATCACCTGTATGTGTCACATTTTGTAATACTGCTATTTATATGTGAATTCCCCAACATCCAATGTTTCCCTTGCAGCAGTTCTGCCTACATATTTATTTTCTGCAGTCTGATATTTAAAACCCATCTCTTGCGTCTTTTGTGCTGTATGCTCATTAAGTAGCTTCTAACATCAGTGCGGGTTGAAGAGATCGAGTTCTGCCAGCTCACTATCCAAACGGGAAGTGTCGGATTCCCAATTGAAATCAATTTGATCGTGATCTGCTCCTGATGAAAATAAATGAGTCCAGTTTTCAGATCGCTTTCAAGTCAGTGGAAGATGGAAACGTGGCATAATTAAATTGAGTCTGTTGCTGTAACTCAAGCCTCTGAAGTACATTGGTCCACATTACAACACACAAATCAGCACAATTGCCAGTCTCTGCTTGAGAGAGGCCCAGGACTCAATGGCAGGTGTGTTGAAATACAGGATTGAAATACACTCTCTTTCTTGCACAGCTGTGAGGGGAAGCGCTCATGGCAAAATACCTGACTATAGCCAGAGCTCCTAAATTTGTATCAGCGTTAAATATACAATAATAATTTTTAAATATATATCTAGTTTGAACGAGACCTTGTCAAGGGCAACTAAAAATACATACTTACAACACCCCATAAAACACATCTCTATTCCACATATATAACTCTAGCCATTAACAAAATGTACACTGTGCATGACTATATACACCAGGTACACAGCAAATAATATAAGTGGATAAGCACATAAGCTTCTTCCTTAAATAAACATGGCAGCCACATACATAAATAATATGTATAATATGTGGTGTGTGCATGTGTGTGTAATTATATATATATATATATATATAGCAATACTACATTTTATGATTCCCCAACCCCTATTCCCATATCCTCCACATTAAGCAAAGGAAAAATATCATGAAAAAAACAGCAGTATGTAATGGGACCAATTAAAACCACATACCAACAACCAATGCAACTGCCAGAAATGATAAATGAACCAAAATCCCCTCTCATCATAAATTAATTGCACATTAATAACTACCGCAATTCTGTTCTTCAATAGCAATAGATGGCTCGACATGCAACATTCATTGCATTCCTTCTCAGCACTGTATAGCATCCACTACCTGCTTGTTTGGATAACAGAAATAAAAAGCATTCACCATAATCCCTTTGTCACTCACCCTTTTTTAATTTATAGTGCAATGTAATAATCCTACCTTCAGACAGTAGCTGGTAAAATTTCCCCCTGCTAATTTCTCTAAGATCCTGCTGGTTTTTCCTCTGCTTCTGTGCTCTCAGCTTCCCTGCACCCAACTGAACAATTTTCTAATGTGTTGGAGCTGATAACTGGAGTTTTTAACCGGGATGTACTGTACCACATGCAAAGCAAATCGTCGATTCGTCTGCCTTCCCCAGATTGCCATATGGAGCTCCCCTCCTCCTCCCTAGTTAATCACATTTACTGGAAGAGGAAAAGTCATTTGGAATAACAGAGGATGCATGTGTCTTAAAGCTGCATAAGGCAAGAAAGAAACACATTTTTAAACACCGCTGTTGTGGAAGTGAATGGGGGTCTGGTATTGAGATGGAAATGAGGAATGTTTCTGCTGCTGCTGTGAGTGTTTCTTTGTGTTGCACTTCTATTTCCCCTGGGACCCCCTGATTAAGAAGTGAACCATGTACAGATACAAGCATGGAGAGAGTGTGGCCCAAATAGAAGCATCATCGAGCATCATCTAGAATACACACGTGCCTGGCAAAGGTTAACCCCAGCCCAGAGAGACTTTGCATATACTGTATTATCTAAATTACCATTATATTGGTGCATTATTATACATAAAGATGTAAGCAGTAGTTACAAGAAAGACATGTTCAATTTGAAATCTGTAAATTTGTATTCTATATGATAAAATTGTGAACTGGTCTATTCTTGTTTAATACTACAGTTTCCTGGTTGCAAAGAAATGACACAAGGATTTACTATGTGGTATTTTTGTTTTATAGTATTTTTCTATTACATTTTTATTTAGTCTTATTACCTTTTAAACACTTTGTTTATGTATTAATCATAGACCATTCTGAGCAGAAGGATCACACAGATCTGCATTTATAGAAAAACCACCTATCAGCATTTTTAAAATGTTTAATTTTTAGCGATGTAATCAGCAACCAATTTCCATTGTCAAAGATCTGACAGGTAATACAGTAAATGGTAATAATCGATGCATTGAGAACCCCGTATTGTTAAAAAAACAGTGTACTCTTCAGAAAAGGTTTCAAATAATCTGTAAACATGCATGTACATATTATACACGTAATATATGCAGTTAGAGAAGTGTTACAGTCAGCACTCACATATCCGTCCCTATAAAATTTTGACTTCAGTGAAGTTAAATGAGTGTGATGCATATCTGACTATTTCATTTTGGCCCGTTCCAACCGTTTTTCAGAGAACACAAAAAATATCAAAAATACATATCTGAAAGGACTGTGTTTTAAAATAAGCAGGCTTCCACTTAGATGTACTGAATTGGTTTTGTTGGTACAGTACTATTTTCAACAGAAGTAGTATTTTAATTCAGAACGATAGGATTCTGAAAATATCACTTGCCAAAAGGGACGACACGTGCACTGTACTACAGTACATATTGTAGTGGGGGGCAGCTGATTTGTAAGACAATGTGGGACTGGACCTGATTATGGACCGGGGAAGAGGATGGGAGTAGTCTGTAAATAATGTGTGTTTGTAAACTGTGTTTAATCTTGTTCAGATCTGTTAGCATTCTCTGTGTGTTTTGGTGCTTGTGTGACAGAGCTGAGACTGTCTGTGTGTGAGTGCGTCACTGAGGTGGGTGGGAGCAGGTCTGACATGACCAGTCAGGGGTAGGGATTGTTGGACCAATGAGTGAAAATAGTGAGGGACTTGGGGATGTGTGTGCAGATGACAGTCTGATAGAATGAAGTGGGACCTGATGGCTGGATAATTGAGAGAGAGTTGAGAGGAGAGGAATGACAGCCATTGTTCACTAAAAGCTAAAATAAATACAGCAGTTTCCTAATGCTTTGATCCGCAACTGCTGCATGTCTCATTATATCCCGGAAACCCTGCAGCTCCAGCATTACAATACTTTTAAATCCGGTACGCATTATAGCAGTATGTAAAATTCCCCATTAACGACCAAACAGCAAAATCAAATCTAAATGTTACCCATGCACAGAACTGCATAAAACGTGAAAGGCAATGCAATTTAGCTAAAGATTAAAAAAACAACAACAACAGTTTCCAGAATTAAAACTGTATCCAAAGTCAGTATTCAAAATTGCAGAATATAGTGCTCAATAAGGCCCTAAGTCACAGTTCACTTGCAAATGAAAATGCACAAAAGCAACTAAAGATCACAGATTAAAAAAAAAAAACATCACAGTATCTAAAACTGCTTAATGATTCACTTTTTTACATTACAGTAGCTTGCCTCGTTCGCTTTATTTTTGCTGCATTTTCGTCATGGAAGTTATGAAGTTCTGGGTTCCATAATGTGAGGAGGTAGGAGTGAAAACACAAAAACACTTGTTGTGGGAGTCAAGCTGCATTTATTCATTAAGCAGGAGTCCAAGATCACACGTTGTCAGCTTAAGTCTTCCACGTAAGTGTAATAAACTTACATACTGTAATACAGCGTCTGAAGACATAATAAAACAAAAGCGAGCATCCAAACTCCATCATCCTCCTACCAGCCCTCTCTCTATCTCGCTCTGACTGAAGCATACCGTATATGGGTTCATTACATATTCTCTCCCCCCCCCCCCCCCCTTTTCAAACAAGGGCCGTTCTCAGACCTTACAGCAAAAACAAAGGGTAATAACCATAATTGCTCAAATTCAATGGAAGGTATACAGATATTGTAAAAAACAAAACACCATGACATGTCGTGTCACCATGACATAGAATATGTCAATATTTGAAAGCAATGTTGCAAAAACAGTTACATGCTATCAAACGTTTTACAAAAGTTCACTAATACGGTCTAGGTCCAACTTTTTTTCCTCAGCTATAATGCCATTTTTTTCATAACACATTTGTCTTTCTCTTATTTTTTTCTTCAGAAACAGTCTTGAAAACTTAAGTCGTGAAATGTCTGTCGTGAAAAAAGGTGTACAGTTAACGCTAATGTCATATAAGTTCTGAAAATGTGGGTGTGTCCACTTGTTAACTGACTAATCAGTAGTAATGCAAGGCTTCAGACGTGGTCTAAGGCTGTACCGTGAAACATCAGAGTCTGTTTGTGGGTCAGTCTGTAAGTCAATCAGCTGGGCAGGCTTTGTGGAGTTAACTGTAATGCTACAGGGAAAGCAGACATGTCCAGAAGGCCTCTTGGATTCTCAGGTAATTCCATGGCTTGAGAGCTGGCTGAATCCTCCACGCTTCCAAAAGGAAAGTCAAAACCATACTCCTCAGCATCTTAGTCTGCATCATCTTCACAAGAAACAATAGGGTCAGTGTCAATGGATTGCTGATCCAGAGAGTCTTCCCAATCCTCATTCAAGTCCCACGTGAAATATGGCAGAAGATTACACACATGATGCACACCAACGTCAGCACCATCAGAAATTCTGGTGAGTTTGTAGTTAGTCAGACATTATTTGGGTCACTCGGTAGGGACCTTTATAGGCTGGTGTTAATTTTGCAGAGAAGTTAGCAAGAGCATTAGAGGGAGGGTGCGTCTTGAGTCTGACGAAGTCACTGACTTTAAAGGATGCCTCACACCTTAGCTTGTCGTAGTGCTTCTTTTGCACATTGTGACTGGAGGTTAATGCCACTCTCACATGATCATAAGCATCACGTAAGGAAGAGGTAAGTTCAGTCTTGTAATTTTCGACCGTTTCCGGGATTCTTTCAGTCTGAGGTTGAATCCATAAGTCTAAAGGTCTTAATCCTTTGCGGTCCATTTATTCAGCGCGTCTCAGGCACGTTAGGTCCAATTTATTTTCACACGTGCAGTTTATTTTAGACGCGCTGTTTAAAAGTATTTATTTTCACTGTAAAACAGGTTTAAAAGGCACTGCATATCAACAGGACACTCAGTACTGCATCTCCAGCCCCGCCCCACCACTTGTTCGCTGTATTTTTCACATACCTCTTCATAGTCGTGCATACCGATAAATCATCTTCTGATCGCTCATTTTATCACCAAACTCCTCAATAATGCGATCCAAGTCATTATTTTATCACTATAACATCTCAAAAAGCTCTGAAAATGTCTGTGATATTCTTTGAGCGCTGGATGCAGAAGCAGCTATCTTGTTTGTTTATGTCCGTGTTATCTCTGTGGTGCCGGGGCCTGTATGGGAGGGTGGCAAGAAAGAAGTCGTTACTCAAAAAGTACCATCTGAAAGCACGTCTGGAGTTTGCCAGAAAGCATGAGAGTGACCCAGCTGCGATGTGGGAAAAGGTTTTGTGGTCAGATGAGACCAAGATAGAGCTTTTTGGCCAAAACTCAAAGCGCTATGTGTGGAGCAAACCTAACACTGCCCATACCTCAAGACACACCATCCTTACAGTGAAGTATGGTGGTGGCAGCATCATGCTGTGGGGATGCTTTTCATCAGCAGGGACTGGGCATCTTGTTAAAATTGAAGGAAGAATGGATGGAGCAAAATATTGGGAAATACTGCAAGAGAACCTGCTTCAGTCCGCTAAAAAACTCAAATTCACTTTTCAGCAGGACAATGATCCCAAGCACAAGGCCAAAGCAACATTGGAGTGGCTCAAGAACAAAAAGGTGAATGCCCTACAGTGGCCCAGTCAAAGTCCTGATCTCAATCCCATTGAGAATCTGTGGCACTATTTGAAAATTGCTGTCCACAAGCGTCGTCCAACCAACCTGAACAACCTGGAGCAAATCTGCCAAGAAGAATGGGCCAAAATCACTCCGACATTGTGTGCAAAGCTGGTACATACTTACCCCAAAAGACATAAAGCTGTTGCAGTGAAAGGTGGCTCTACCAAATATTAATGTGTGGGGGTTGAATACTTATGCAAGCAATATATTTCAGTTTTTTATTTTTCTTAAAAATATTTCCCAACATAAAATCAATGTCACCTTACAATAATTGATTTTGAGTTTCAGTGTTTTAAAATAAAATATCAAACAGAATGAAATTTCAATGTACCATTTGTAAGTCAGTAATATGAGAGAATTGGTCAGGGGTTTGAATACTTTTGCAAGGCACTGTATATATATTACATGAAACTTTTTATATAGGTATATAAATGTCAATTGCTGTAGATAAACGCAGCAGCCAAATCAATTAATATGACATGTAGTTTTCTAGTTTGCTATTTATTAATTTATTTATACATTTATAATATAAACATGTATTCATTTCTAAATTTATTTATTTAAAAATATTTATTTCTAAATGTATTTATTCCTCTATGCATTTGTTAAAATCATTTATTTATTTCTACCAAATAAATTATTCCTTTATTTATTTTTAATTAAACGAGGAACTACAATTTAGACAAGGAAGCTACATGCCACTCTTGTGTACAGTTCCATTCTATGGTATCTACCAAACAAACAGGAAAATAGAAATTTTCAAACAGGAAATCGAAAATTTCTAGAATTGAGCAGAACCTTGAGGTTTTCAGCAAAAGCTGGTCAGGCTTGGATGTAAGCTTAAAAAATGAACACATTTTAACAACTGCGCAGCGGGCTAAGGTTGTGTGCGCTTCAAGAACGTCATGTTGCAAGTTCAGACCACGTTATTTTTATTTTTTTTCCTGCAATATGTGCTGTTTTAAAACATAAATACATTGTTTAATATAAATGGTGTGGATATCAATTTGCTTGCATACCCTGGTTTGTTTTGACATTGACCAACATGTGTAATCACATGATTGGAAGATGTCCAGTTATTTAGCTTTTCTGTTTGAATAGTCGCTACACACCCTTAAAAAGTAGACGGAAGAGGAAGAAGAAGAACAACAACAACAACAATTTTACCTTATATCTCATTGTATATATTGATACTGGTAAAAACAGCTAAAATGCTTAACTTCTGATAATGTCAATTTTACCTCCCCAATAGTGACGAACTGAAACCTATCAGAAAGATAAGATTTGAACCAGGATAGGACAAGGCCAGACAGTCCTACTGTGCTTTCAAGATGATTCAGTAGGATGGAATGGTCTGCAGTATCAAAGGCAGCACTTAGATCAAGAAGAATTAATACTGATGTCAGAACTTATCAGCAGATCATTCACAATTCTGACAAGGGCCGTCTCGGTGCTATGTGCAGCACGAAAACCAGACTGAAACTTCTTGAATATACCATTAAGAGTTAGAAATGTTTGTAATTGAATTGCAACAAGAACATCTTTAATAGTTTTGTAGGAATAGGATCAAGAAAGCATGTAGTAGCTCTCATACATTGAACTAGCTCTGTCAGTTCCTGCAAGGTAATCAAAGAAAAAGTCCCAATAGTAGCCTTAATACATCTAGTTGATAAAATTGTGCTGGAGTCCTCCTTAATAGAAGGTGTCTGTGGAATCTCATTTCTGATGTCTAGTATTTTATTTTTAAAGAAATGTAAGAAGTCATTGCAGCTGTGAGAGGAGCCAGTGTCAAGGGTAGGACTATTAGGAGAAAGATTAAATAATTTATCTATTTAATTTACTTATCTAATTTATGCGATGTAATGAACATGCCGTAGATTCTCACCATCTCTGTTCAGGTTTATGACCCTCATATTTCATCTTACGAGTTGTATCATCAAACCATGGTGAGCTTTTTTTTTTTAAGACACTCTCATAGTTTTGATTGGCACTACAGTATCTAGTAGCAGTTGCTGTTGCCATTGTCTGAGGGAGAGAACTTCGACTGGGCGCCTGTAAAAACCTGATGCGTATCACTTAATCCAACTCGAATATCTTATAAAACCACACCTAATAGGATAATAATTCAAAGAGGTATGTCTTACTGACACATAGCGCTAACCAATAATTTACTTTTTTGTCATTTGGTAGGTGATTATGGCTTTGAAATACCACCTCAAAATGTTTTGCATGTCACAGTCACTGTCAATCAGGTCTGCAGACAGTGCATAATGGTATTACGTTGATTTTTAAAGCATGTGTAATATGAAGTGGACCATGAGGCCAGGTCAAAATAGGGAGACCAGGGGGCTCCCGAGTGGCACACCCGGTAAAGGCATTCCTTGAGTGCAGGATGTTCCCTATAGCCTGGAGGTTGCTGGTTTGGGTCAGTCGGAAGTTGGCCATCCAAAAAGGGGGTGAAGCCACAATACTAGAAGTCAGCGGCTTACTGTGGTAGGTGATGTGTCAGTCATGGATTGGAGGAGACGTGATTGCACTCACTACCAAAGGGGGCGTGACTGAAGGTATCAGAGGATGTGGCCGAGTGATCTGTTCCTTGTGTTATGGTTACGTAAAGACCTACCAGGAAAGACCTGTGTGCTAACTGTGAGTGTTTTGTTTGTTTTGTCCTGTCTAGTAACTGTTGTATTTGTCATTGTTAGACGGCTAATCTATCCGGGAGCTGTTGCTAAGGGGCCAGTTTCCAAACCCGGACTTCACATCACCACTGTGCACATCACCTGTATTTCACCACCTACATTAAGAGCACTCACTGTGGACTTGTGACCGTATTGTGTTTGTGTTATAAACCGTGTCGTATTATTTCGGGACTCAACCCATTGTTTTGCACGGAGCGATACACATTGCTGTGTAGAGCCCATGCTTATTATTTAAGTGTTGTCGGCACACAACCCAGCCAAATAATGAGCTGTTTTACTGTGAACTGTCTCGTGTCTGTTTGTCCTGTGCACCGCATCACCACTGCACCTGCACACTGCAAACCACTTTGCCACAAATATATATGTTTACCGATTAATGATTACTGGGATAATCTTACATCGATTTCAAAACTGCTGCAGCACACACAGTCCTTCCCATAGGGGATGAACACAATCACGCTCTGTTCACCCACCCTAGCTATACTGGCCTACGCTCTAAGGGTAATTACTGGAGTAAAACTATTCAGACACATATGCATTTTCTATATACTGCTGTATATACATGTTAAGTATGCTGGTTAACTGTAAAGACAGTGTAAGACAGTGTGCACAGTCTGTGAAAACCACTGCTTGCAACATAATGCAGAGTAAGAAAACTGAAAATAAAAAGTGTAAATCTTTTATTTTACAGAAATGTTCAATAAATGTGTTGAAACTGAAATGGACCATGTCTCAGCATTTTAACAGTTTGTTGTTTACTCATTAGCTCAAACTTTCTCCAGGCTGAATTGAATTGCTTCAACACAAATATTGAAATATTTTACAGCTGCAGGATCACTATAGATGTGTGACAACAGGTTTAAAATGTGTTCTAAGCTATACAGTGTACACTAGGGGCGTCTTCAACCCTATAGCTATCAGTTCTTTGTCACCTAGAATTCTAATGGGATTTGCATAATATCTTAATGTGCTCATTATGCTTTCTTCTTTGTCTGTATGAAAAACAGTGTTAATTCCATCTGATTATTCATTAAAAAAAAATCAAAGAATACATTTTCCTTAATCTTTTTGTGACATTCTCTAAATGCAAAATCATATCTCAATAACCATACATCGCATAACAAATGTGCTTGATCCTCACTTCATCTGCATCAAGCTAACAATCACAGAAACATTCAGGAATTTGCATTTGCCCATAATGCCTTGTTGTTTTGCAGTAAATAAATGCTCATGGCAGCTACTGTGCAGAGACCACAAAGCTGTACTGTAAAAATGAATCTCAACTCAAAAAGGTTAATTGAGCTCTGTAAAATAGTAAAAAAAATTGAGAATAGGAATGCTCAGGAAATATCTGTCAAATCATAATTCTGTTACCAGGCATGATCCAGTCCTGGTTTTACTATGAGTCTAATAAGACACACCTGAGCTTGTTACCTATGCACTGTATAGAAACTGCTTTCACCCGAATTCTCAGGAGCTGCTCTTCAGTTCTAGTTGCCATAGTTATATTTATGCATTTTACTAATTGCATTAAGAACTCAATGATTGCAAACCTTTATTCAGAAAGGAGACATCCAATGGAATGTAAAATGAACGATGTATTTAATTGACAGATAAACATGTCTGTAAATGATTACATTGTTATTTGAATTTGGCCCATATCCTTGCCCATTAGTTGCCACTATGCTGGCAAAACTATGATGATGTATATGAATTAGATAAATGACTAATGCCAGCGGCAGGACAAGTGGCCACCCTCCCCCTAGTCAAGGCACACTGCAAGATGGAGGCAGGGGAGGAGGGGGACCAAACAAATAAAACTATAAGAAATACAATCAAGTTTCCAATAAAACATAGAGGGAACTGTAAAAAAAAAAAAAAAAAGAACATTTATTTTTAATCTACTATTTAAATATATCATGAGTGTATGAAAAGTATTTCTGCAGCCAATATAATTCTAGACAGAGAATTCCACAAACTTGGCACTTAATAGTTGAAAACTGCCCCCAATGCACCTACAGAAATTGCATGTAATGGGATAAAAAAGCACTGTAGATAATATGTTTTACATCTTCCTTTATTTATTATTTTTATCTGGGACATAAGATGTTTCCAGTATATCCATCAAGAAAGATTCCCATACAGCTGAAAAGGATTGGGTTCGCGGCTGCTGTGTTTCTATGAGCTGCACTGCTGGTGTCTCATCTCCTCTCTAGCAGGTTATGTGCAGGCCAAGGTTAACCGGTTCCCATGGCAATATGAGATCTTTCGTTTTCTTTTCAAAGCCAATAGGATTTCACTGGAAAGAGATTCTGGCTCACTTTTGTTTGTAAGGAGTTGTGGTTATGTCCATTTAAGAAAAATGTTACCTACCTGTAGTAAAGTTGTGCAAAATTAATTTATTTTCAAATAAATATGTAAATCGCTTTGTTTGATTTACTGCCACCTTACCATGTTTGCAATCTTTGAATTGTTCTTATTGCAGAATTGGTTTCAATTACATTTAAGTTAAGGGCTGCGTTCACAATACTTTATTGACGGCTAGATTGCAGACGGGAGTCGGCATCTGTTGTCAAGGACTGTGCAGACGCAGTTTGGACAGCTTTAGTAGATGAACAACAGTTCTGGGCAGAACCAAAATGGAGGTGGTGTTGAGAGAAATTCTAATCGCAGAAGAAGTGGATACAATCGAAGTTCTCTTTGTGCTCCACCAGCTTCATAATTTACAGCACGATCAGAAAATGTATAGTAGAAACAGTCCCTGCTATAAAGAGATAATATCAACGTATGTTTTGTGATGTGAGACAAATTAATGAGTATTATAACGGGCAGGATTCCCCCCGCCCTCTCACAAAGGGGTTGTTAGACAGTACTGCATTTTGATCTGGGACAAAAATAGTTCAAATACTTACACATATGGTTACATATCTCACTTCAACTACCTGTTATTAAACCTGATTTATTCTCCTTAATTCAAAGTAGGTTATTCCCTGTTCCTGACAGCCTTTCATTAATAACCAATTACACCTGCTGAAAATAACAGAGCGGTTTTAGGTTCATTTTAACCGTTTAGCATTATTATTATTTTTTTTACATGTTTAAACCTTTAGAATAAATATCTGAATATTTGAAAAGTACAATAACTGTGTGGAAAAAAAGAGTCAAATCATTTTAATTTGTATTACAAATCATTCATAAGATAATTAATGACATGACTCGAAGGCGATTCACACCCCCAGACTAGGTGGCAGTAGCACATAGAGTGAGGATTGTATCTGTTTGCCTACACACTTTTTTGTCAGCAAACGCTCGTCTATTGTTTTGAGCTGCGGCTGCTCCAGTGCAGTACCTGTCAGGAGATGCGCGATCTGCGCAGAATCTGTGCTCGGGAGATGCGTGACCTGGTGACGTGTTTTCCGGATGAGTTCACGCAGATGGCGAACTTGGACAGGTTTTGCACACAGTCTGCGCGGAAACTGCGCAGAATTAGGAAAATATGCGTACGTGAACGCAGAACAGGACAGCGTCACTGGCAAGGGTATTACGACCAGGAAGGGAGGTTCAGACACAGAATTTGCAGTTCAAGGCGCTAATGCGCACTTTTAATAATAATTAAACAAACAAACAAAACACGGTAACAAAACAACAGGCATACAGGTCAAAATTAAATGTATATATAAAAAAGGGACACGGTCATAAACATCACAGTAACACGGTGCACGGACCTCCACCTCTGTCACCAACATTAACTCCTGTGACAGAGCAGGGGGAGGAGCCAGAGAGGAACACCTGGGCTGCGTTCAATAACCAGAGCGCTTTTTTGTGGTGCATGAGGCAGAAATTTGGTTTTATTGAACGGTATGTTAGTGAACGTTTTCAAAAATGGCAGACAAACATGACAGTATACTCAGCAACGAATATTGCAGCGTTGATGAGGGTAGAAAATTATGTTGAGAATACTGTGATATTGCCTACTACACCGATGCTGCATTTATAGCTCATTTTCGGATGGCGCAAACAACAGTCAAGGTAGCCTATGTCATGTTTTATCTTAATAATATTAAATAGTAATTGTAATATTTATAATAATAATAAAGTTAATGTCACCCCCCCCCCCCCCCCCCCCTTTTTTTGGTTAAAAAAAAGAAACGTTATAACTGTGCAGGGGTAGCAAAACTATGAGAATAATAGCATTTAACTAATAGCGTATTCCTATTTTTAGTAATGTAATAAAAATACTACAGTATGTGACCATAAGTTTATATTTATTTACAATAACATTTATAAATGTGTGCAGTCGTTACAAAACTGTTTACTTCTTGTACGTGTGGAAACGTACGAAAAACGTCACTATTTTTTTTAAAGCAAACAAGATTTACACATTAACAATGACTACAAGCACATACAATAATGTACATAACACAGATATTTTGGTCAAATGTGACCGCACTTTGCACACTGGTAGTTCACGTCTGCCATTTTGACACGCCCACAGAGTCAACTCCTGAGTGTGTTCGTTAACGTTACAGGGCGCTTTTTTGTAACAGGGAGTTCAATAAAAAGCGTTACGGAACGTTCTGTTGCGCTCTGGCTATTGAACGCACCCCTGGCTCCAATTGAATTAATGAGGCCCCTGCATAAAAGGGCTAAAAGCCCTGTAGTCAGTGCTGTGTGCCAGACGGAGGAGGCCTATGTGGTCAGAGGAAAAACTGAAAGGTAATGTGCATACTTGTTGGGATAACAAGGAGTTTTGTGACAGGGAAACGACTTAGCTGTCTGGCTTATAGATAAAGACTCTGAAAGAAAAGTTTAGCTTAGCACTTCTGGAAGGAGTTAGGCTTTTTGTTTGTTTATTTGGTTTTGAGTTTAACTCCAGCCACATTCCCACATGTTTTTGCATGGAGGAATTTAACCCCCTCCCTGCCACCCAATATTCCCCCCTCCCCCTGTGCAGCAGCAGAGCATTCACACTGCCACAATATCGATAAATAAATGTGGTTATTGAAATAAAACAAAATGGGGGCAGGAGGCCAGTTAAGCTTACCTTTAAGGCATTAGAGGCTATATTGAAGCAATTAAAAGCACAGAAGGCCAAATTAGGCCAGCTCACAAGCAAAACTAATTAAATTAAGGCTTTAATGGAGGATGGCCAAAATGTGGATCAAATTAAGGAATTAAATAAGGAATGGAGGAAAATAAAACTAGAGTTTTCAGAGCTGTACAAAAACTTATTTCCTGCAGCCAGAAGAGGAAAGGGACAATGATCAGATTAGCTGGCATGAACCAAAGGAGGTTTTCTTTGCAATTAGCAATCACGCTTCTGTAAAAATTAAAGCTAAGCACAGTGACAAAATTATAGAGACATATGCATTCTTGGACCCAGGAAGTTCAGCAACGTTTTGTACAGAGGCTCTGACAAGACAGCTGAATATCATGGGCAGGAAAACAAAGATTCTTCTGCGCACTATGGGTCAAGAGAAGGCTATTGACAGCTATGTTGTCACAGGTATGCAGGTGTGTAGCCTAGAAGACAACACCTTTATTGAACTGCTAGATGTGTACAGACAAAATGAAATCTCTGTTACAAAGGAAAACATTCCAAACCAAGAGAACATAGAAAAATTGCATTATCTAAGGGAAGCACACCTTCCTCAGATTGATGCAGAAGTTGGAGTGTTGATAGGCATCAACGCACCTAAAACAAAAGAACCTTGGTGCATAGTAAATAGTCAAGGAGAGAGACTGTGGCAGGCTGGCTGGGTGGTGCGACATCAAAGACCCAGAAGAAGACAGACGCAGACAGCATTGGGGTATGAATGCGTTGTTTGCGCAATTAATTTATAAATAAAAAGATTTAACAAAACAGAAACATTTTATAACAGCAATAGACAAATAACTAAAACAAGCATCGTGCTTTTGTTGAACCAGCACGTGTAGCAATTGTTTCTTTAGATTTCTTCGTTTACCTCCTCTCTACTCCCGTTCTCTACTCCTGAACACTCTACCTCTTTCTCACCCGTGATCACCCTATTTATACACCTGTGGCTGGAGCCTTAAATTATTCAATTCACGGCTCCAGCCACATTCCCACGTGTTTTTACAGGGAGGATTTTAACTGCCTTCCTGTCACCACTATTCCACACACACACATCCCCATGCTCACATACCAATATACCATTAACTCCCCCGTGATACATAACCCAAACTATACAAAATAAACCAAAAATACCTTATGCTGTGAAAACTCTACTTGGATGGGTTGTCAATGGCCCACTTAGAGGAGGTGGTAACAACTTGAAGACAATTGGTAAGACACGGGTCACAGCCAATCTGTTCACCATAGCAAACCTGGAAGAACTACTAGGACAGCAGTTTAACTACGACTTCAGATGTCAAGAGAAGATCGTCAGTTCATTGAATCAGTATCAAACACAGTGGAACACTTAAGTGGACATGACTGTATAGGTTTGCCTTTAAGAAGTAAAGAAGTCAACATGCTAAATAATCATGTAGCAGAACAACGTGCCTCTAAAGAGGAAGTTCAGTAAGACTACAAAAGATTTATGAACGATATTTTTGCAAAAGCAGCTGCACTGTAATGATGGAAAGGTGTGGTATAAGGAAGAACATGTTGTGGTAAAAATCAAAGGTTAGAAAAAGGTTAGTTAATGTCTAATTTCAAAGAAGAGTCGTGAGAAATAATAATAATAATAATAATAATAATAATAATAATACAAAATTACCAATAAAATACAAGAATAGCAGGCCAATACCCTTTATTGTCGTTCACAGTAACTTCTGCCTTCAGAGAAGGATTTGTGTCCATAATACTTTCTGCTTCGACAATTGAATATTTCAGCTCATTTGCAAACCATATTAGATAACGTATACTCTCCTCTGGTGTAGAGTCTGTTGAGAATGGTGGAAAAAAGATTAGGGTTTGAATCAAATCTTTCACCCACCTTCTAATTGAAAATTTCAAATATAAATTGAAATGCCTTCAATTACCAAAGTGATGCTGTAAGAAATGTTTTGCGAGAAGTTAATGTTACATCTATATGCTCAATAGTAAGTAATTTTTGTTATCTATGTTGAAAGCAGATAGTGATGGAATAAATACAATTTATATACATTGGAAATTACATAAAATACTCCACAACACTTTTTTGTGATTCAGGTACAAAGCATACATCTATTTTATGAAATATTTTCAAGCAGTTTTAGTAAGAACACCTTATTTTTTTTTTATTTGTTGACTCATTTCCCACTATTGCTTTCAAGTAAATGGCATGAAACTAGTTTAGCAATCATTAAATATCACTTACCAGGGTATTTATCAGCTACCATTTTTCTCTGCAGCCTCACTACTGAGAATTCATTTTGTCATTGGAAAACAAATGATATATCCACTATTACAGTTTGTAATCAAACAGGTTGACAAAGTAAAATACTCTTGATTAATGCAGTTGTCTCTAACTGAAAGAGTGACCTACATGAGAATGTGGCAGTATTCCTTCCTCCTTTCTCTTATTGGATGGCCAATCTGTCAATTAGCTGTCCAGAGGAGTCACCAGGTGTTGCCAGCCCTGGATAGATAATTGACTGATTGGCAATGCAATGAGGGAATGGCAGGCTGACACATTGTCCTGCTGGTCAATTAGTTTATTAACTACCACAGACAGGCACCACTGCACTAATTTGTTGGAGTAAGGCTCTGCCAGAAATGCCTGCTTTAGAAAGCTCTGAAGCTGAAGACTACAATTCACATGAAACAGATGAGGAAGAATTATTGTCAGATACAGACAGTGTTGATGATCAGAATGACTTGCCTTTGTATGATGGTGCTGCCCTTTCAGTCAGTAGTTTCAACAGTATGCTCATTGCATTAACACAGCGGCATAATCTACCATCACAAACTACTGATAGCATCTTAAAGCTATTCAAGCTGGTCCTCCATCAAGATACAAATTTGAGAAAAGTTTAAATGAGCATTTTGGCATTTTGTGTTGTAAAGCATACACTGTGCCACAAGTGCCATGTTCCCACTATTTATGCACATATATTTCATGCCGGCTACAGTAGAAGCCAGTACCTCTACAGTAGAAGAAAACACCACTACATCATCAAGATATAATAGCAAGGACTGAAGGCAAAACAGTGAAACAATGTACAGTGCAAATGGCAAAGGCATTTGGTGATGACAGATGTCCAAAAATGACAAAATGGTACCGCTTTCTCGACGTACAGTTTCATGAACTGTTTCAGATATGCATGAACATGTGGAAGGAAATTTAAAGAAAATTATGCACGATTGTTCTTATTTTACTTTAGCACTAGACAAGAGTACATGTATTGTCAGCGATAATTTAATGTGCAATATAATGTCAGAGACTTACCTGTGAGCACCATGATATCAAAAGCCCCACCATCCAGGCATATCTTTTGGTCAGTAGCTTATTGTGAAGGTGGAGGTGGCTTACATTGACCAAAAATGAGCGATCAACAGACACAGCACTCGGCAGCAGGGGACTGGCAGAGGCAATGTAAAGTGAAACTGCACTGTTTACCTTTTAATTTTAACATGTATTCCTTGTCTGATGTAAAAAATAAAAAAAAAAACTTATATTTTTCCTTTCTCCTTCAATGCATATACAATAAAATATATGTTTATTGGTATAGCTCAGAATAGAATAATTTGAATGAACAGAGTCGTGTCACTCTGGGCTACAGTGATTGAGAACTGAGCACCGGACAATGCATTCATTTAGTTTTGTAGATTCCAGCACACACCCTTGTAATGATGTCATTTATGACCTTTCTTTCCTATACCTATGTACTCGTGGCAGAGTTCCAAGCCTAACAAACATTCATTTTGAATCTAATATCTCTGAGATTCACCCATCCCCCATGCAAGCAAAGGCAGCAATATCCTTTTGTAACGAGGTGACCAGAACGAAAAATAAACCCCATCACTTATAAGCTGTGTCCAGAGCAAGTTATCAGACACTCAAACCCCCAGGAGCTTGTACGAGCAACTCTCTCGATTTTTGACCCCCACTCAGTGCATCTTAAATTGATATCTGCATCTGATAGAAATAAAGCTAAACTGGCTCGTAACCCTCAAATCTCAAGAACTGGAGTCGATTTCTTATTCTAGTAGGTGCAGGGAATAGAGCCAATATACTCATTTGTGTCTCGGGATTTTTCTCCCCGTCTGTTCCTTCCACTTAGCAGATTGGCATCAATGATTTCTCATGCAGAATACCAGAGTGCTGTAGCATCTCAAGCAGTGATAATTTTATAGGGATGTTGTATAAGTTCATATTACTCATGCCAATATTTATTGAATTTCACACTGTCTTTTGGTTCAGGCAGTCCAGATTACTAAGAAAGACTTTACGGCGCATTGATTTTCAGTTGGGAATTTTTAAACTGGCTGTGATGTAAAATGCCAGCTTTATCAACACAAACAGTAATGGCAGGTGTCACTTTACTTCAGGCTGGGATCTACTTTATCAGTGAGCTGTTTTACATTCAGAAATAACAGTTTGCAGTACAATAGAACACAATGGGACCAGAAAGAGGTCTTCAATTTAAAAAGGAAAAGTTGCTTCCTTCCTGTGCTATAGGTCATGCAGCCTGATTGCTGTTGACCTATTGGAGTAAAGTTATCATGCAGTAAAGGACGTGGTTAGGCCCCAGAAAGCATATGTGTGAAAATGTAAGCCATACAGACAGACTGCTTCTGATTTATTTATTTTTAAAATTGTTTTATCCCCCTTTTTCTGCCCAATCTAGAATGTCCAAACCTGTGCTTCCTTGACTGTATGACTCACCCAGCAGACTACGCTTTTAGCATGTGAGCCACATCGATTTCTCTACATACCCTGAGATTATAATACTCTAATTTGTGCTGAAGAATGTCTTCTCAATATATTCAAAACTCTAACTGTGACTTCTCCAGGCTTCTTTAACCCTGTCCTTGGAGATATGCAGCCACAGCAGGGAATACTAAAGCTTTTGAATGTCCTTGAATGGAGAACCTGGGGTGTATGGTATACCATGTATGAAGAAGCAGACACAGCAAAGCTTTTCTGAACACATACAGAATCATGTAAATCACGAGTCATATTGTTACTGTCTGGCTCTCAAACAAGACAGCGTATCGACTGTAGGGTTTTCAGTTGTTGTTTTGGTGAGTAACTTGGACAATGCAGTCTGGACCACAGACTGTTGACTGACAGCATGCTCATAACCACATCCTCTTTATCTCTGCATTTTTAGAGCAATGATTTGTCCCTCCTAGAAATCGCAGCCATGGTACTCAACTACGTGTTGCAGATATGGGAGGGGCCCGGCCATCTAAGGTCCCATTGGGAGGAGCCGCGCCTACCCCACCTTCACACAGAGTAGGCACATCCATGCCAGGGCAGAGAAGAGCCGCACCCATCCCCAGTGATCAAGGGAGAGCCGCACCAGTCCCCAGCAACCGATGGAGAGCAGCACCAGTCCCCAGTGACCGAGGGAGAGCCGCACCAGTCTCCAGAGATAGAAGACTACCTGCTGCTCCCGCCTCCACCACCAGAGTGAGACAACTTGTTGCTCTCACCTCCACCACCAGAGGGAGACTACCTGCAGCTCCCACCACCACCGCAAGTAGGAGACTAGCTGTTGTTCCTGCCATCGCCTCCCAAGGATCAACTCCTGCCTGAGCCTGCATCGCCCAGGGCTGCCGAGCCTGCAATGTCAAGGGAGGCCTGCTCGCCATCGCTCGGGGAGGCCAGCTCCCATCACCTGGGAATGCCAGCTCGCCACTGCCCGGGGGTGCCTGCTTGTCATCACCCGGGGCTGTGTTGTGTCCAGCAGCAGCTGTTGCGCAGCTGGAAATTCTGTGGCCGGAGCCCAAGAGAAGGGAGCCGCCAGCTACAGAGAATGGGGGAGAGGTGAGGAGACCACCTCCACCTGCAGCAGTTGCACTGCCAGAAATTCTGGGTCCAGAGCCCAAGAGAAGGAAGCCACTGGCTACAGAGAAGGGGGGAGAGATGAGGAGCCCACCTCCACCGAAAGTACTTTCTCTACCGGAGGACGCAGGACCGCTGCTACTGCCGGACTGTTCTGCGCTGAGGGCAGGCTTACCGCTGCCAGAGCCATCGTCCGGGGATGCCTGCACGTCACCACCCAGGGATGCCTGCATGTTACCACCTGGGGATCGTTTGCTGCTGAACCCCGGGGATTTGCTGTGGCCTCTGGTGGAGTATCCTACACCGCTGTCAGCCTTTCTGATGCCAGCATTGCCACTGGTAGCCTTTCTGCTGCCATCAGTCCCACAGGAGGCATTGACAGTGACAACATTGCCGCCCATGTGCCCAGTGATGCCTCCGTCCCTAGCCAAGGACCCTGTCAAGACTTTGGGGCTTTTAAGGGAGGAGGTGGCCTTTGAGGCCATGTGTGCTGCACACAGTGGGGGAGAGATGTGATGGGGTACTCCCCGCCCCTGTGCGTATTTCATGTTTTGTTCTATTTTATATCTGTATTTGTTGTATTATTATTATATAAATGTACTATTTTGTATGTAAAAACACGATGTTTTGTTATTATTGTTTACAGCCTGGATGGGGTTAAAATGCCCTATCCAGATAAAATCGTGAGAATGCGTGGTCAACAGCAAGTGATTATTGACAAACTGACTGTTGACCACACATATGACAAACCCCGTGCTGAATGTGGCAGAGCGATAAACTAGGTAATTAATAGCCAGTTCATCCCTCTGCCACAATATAAAAACCAGCAGCTTTGGCTGCATAGGGAGTGTGTTCAGAGGTGGCACGAGAGACGTGAGTCGTAAGACAGTCTATATTATTAGAAAGCAGTTGCTACCCGAGCTGGTTTACACCAGCACCATACTTGTTTTTTGTATCTGTCTGTTTTGTGCTGGCCACCGTGACATTTTGTTTTGAGTTCAGTGTTTATTTCTGTTTTGTTTAAACCTTTTATTTTTCAATAAATCTGTGCACCAGTGCATCCATTCATACATCAGTGCTGTCTGTGTCTGTCTTCTCCCTGGTCTGACGTCACCCACCAAGGCAATCTGTGTGGACACTTGAACTGTGACCAAACAAACTTATTTTATATAATTTATTGTATAAATTCAGCCAGTATCAAGCCCCGAATCAGATTTTTAAATGTCTTTGCTGGGGATTCAATTCTTTTCAATGGTATATGTAGGAACTCTTACATTAACACACCAGTATAATTCAATATTTTCAAGTTATACTTGCATTTCATTTGCTTAAACTGAACATTTGTTGAAAGAATCTCATTATTAGTATTATTACTGTATTATCTGTTTGAATAGATTATCCATATACAGAGACATCAACAACAACAAAAGATTATAGTACACAAGTTTTAAACATCATTTTACCTCACAAAGCTTTGGCTATGAGTGTATTATTTTTTTGTATAATGAGTTTGTCATCAGGGAACTATTTTCAACATAATAGGTTGGTAATGCATAGTTTGTACTGTCACAAAGTGTTATATTTCAATGCACTAGATGTTGGATTCACCAGGGTTTTTGTCATCTGGTTTTTCCTGCAATAAAAAGCATAAAAAAAAGATTTAGAAATTCTGCAAGATATTAGCTTGAAATATTAGCACAGTTTTTTTTTGTTTTAATTCATTACCATAATTGCACACGTTATTCAAATCTAAGAATAAAAATACACTAACATGTCATTAAACATCTTCAGTAAGTTTTTACATAGCTGTATTGTTATGCCTTCATGGAATAGTACAGCACAAAATTGCAATGGCAGTTTAATGGTGGATACACACAAGTACCCCTTTTACATAACTATTCACTTTAATGGTCAAGTGTCCTTGTAGGATAATATCACCACAGTAAATTTGCACAGTAACTACAGTTTCATCTGGGTTATAATATGCATTTTTAAGTTTGCCATGTTTTTAAATATTCTTTAACATACCTCTCTGGGCTTTACCATGCTGTTACTGTGCTTTATTACACTATACTGTGGTGAACTTACCATTAATTGTATTTTACTAAATGTTCTGGGGTACAAATACTCTAATTGCTTCTCAGATTAAACTTTTAAAGTTGTCTGATTAAATCGATAAACTACATTTTTTTTTAAATATTAGATGCACTGTGTTACTGTCTATAAACATTGAACTGGGACACAAACCATTAGTTGTTTAGTTCTTTCTTCTAAGAGCCCAGAGGCCAGTTCTGAACACATCTATTGTATTATCAATTTGTAAGACTGGGGGCTAACATTATTGAACAGTTTTTTTTTCTTCTCACCTGATAAACTGGATTATCAAAAGTGTCATCTGGAGAATATTCCTTAAATAATCCTCTTTGCTTCTGTAAAAAAATAAATCCAATCAAATAGAGAACAATACCCAGAAATGTGTTCAGCCTTAATAGACTAATATCATTATTTTGTAGGAGTGTCATCTCCACAAATAAGGAATATAAGTGTATCTAATAATAAGATACTACTCTTCCACTGGCTTAAGAAAATCTGCATTTGGTCAATAATTATTAATTATTAATACTAAGGCAACCAATTAATACTGTGAGACTATTTCAGAAATACTATGGGTCATCGAGTCAAGCAGTCAATATCATGGTATTGCACTGTTGTTGCTGACTACCTGGCTGTGGCACTTAAGTACATGTTGTGCAATGTGCCATAAATAAAATAGTGTAGTTGAATATCTTGTGTACAATGTCTCCACTCACTCCAGGTGTGTCCTGGTCTCTGTGCTGAGTCCAAAATAGTGGCAGGGGTTGGCTTTTGATCGCCCCTCAAGTCTCGCTTAACCCCTCTCTTTTAGTTCAGTTCCCTCAACCTCTGATCAAAAGTAATTTTAAACATGTATTATTCATTTGATTATTTTAAATTAAGAAATGATTTCTGTTATAATAAAGAGACACACTATACACGATGTAATAAGTTAATATACTGTACATCACAAAAAAAGAAAGATTCTACTAAGGAACAGCAATTACAAATAAGATTTTTATTTAATTTTTTTTACTTTCAATTCAATTCCTAAAGTAAAAAAAAAAAGAAAACGTCTTATTTTTAACTGCTGTTCCTGAGTAGAATCTTTTTGTGATGTACAGTATATTAACTTAATACATGTATAGGGTGTCTCTGTTATAATTTAAAATAATCAAATTAATAGTAAATGTTTAAAATTAGTTTTGATCAGAGGTTGAGGGAACTGAACTAAAAGAGAGGGGTTAAGCAAGACTTGAGGGGAGATCAAAAGCCAGCCCCTGCCACTATTTCTGACTCAGCACAGAGACCAGGGTAAGAGGACACACTTCGAGTGAGTGGAGGCATTGTAGTAAGCACTTAGTGAGTGATGGGTGTGCGGAACAGCTTGCAAAGTAATGTTGTTGCTGCTGATTTATGATGATGATAATTATTATTATTACCTTAACAGTTGTGTCTGTGGCACTGGTTTTCCCATGTGCACTCTCTGATTCAGCAGAGTACACTGGATTCTGAAAGCTCCTTTCTTTCATTTCATCTCCAAAAGCTACAGTGTCAACCTAGGAGAACAGGAGAAATGACAGTTAGAAACTACAGCTAGAATCCTACCAGCTAGTACCAGCTCCAGCCACCCCTACAGCAGGCTGTATTTCAATTAGCCTGACCAGAGATTATTAAAGCTTCAGACAAGCTGCAGGCTTTGTGGACTCAAACCACTGCTTTAGGTATCTTGTGAGGGTGTCTAGAAATAAGACTCCAGTCACTGACTGTCCTTCAAAGGTCACCATACAGCATTGGGCTTCTGGACATAAGCAACCTTTGCTTGTCATAAAAGAACACTATTAAAGAACTCAGGCAAAAACATTCTAATGCACTTAGTCGGCACAGCAGTTTCAAACTTTACCATCAAACTTTTAAAATCTGACTTCTGACTGCTATAACCCTCCGGTTACAGACTGGACTACAGATGATAGACTGCAGATTAAAAAACATCTTCAGTCCCAATTCGATACTGAAACACACTGGTTTCATGGTGCAGACAAAACGTGGCATTTGACCTGCATATTGGGCTTGTAGTTTAATTTGTACAATACCTTTTTTATGATATTTACATAAATCTGAGGGATTCTTATTGCAATTCGTGTTAAAAAAAAAAAAAAAAAAACCCTTTAACAGTACCAGTAAATTGACACTGAAAAATTACAGCAGTAATTTTTGTGGGTTTATCTTCTCCTTCCTCCTTTGGGACGTTTATTTCTCGGTAATAGTTTATAAGAAAAGCTTTTACAGTTAGTTAGATGTTTTACATGCATTAACGACGCAGCTGAATGAGTCAGCCTGAAAGATAATTACCACTTCACAGCACTGAGACTGCTTACTGGTGCAGGTGATGCTCTAATAGCACACAACAACGTGGCGATGGCACACATTAAAACTGTGAACTTGTGCTCTGTCAGCATCTGTTCATGAAAACAACTTTCATCTCTTAAGGCCTGGGTTCAAGTCGGGATTAGCTTTTCAGACCAGGGATAGCCCAAGCAATGACAATGCAATTTCCCCCATGCTAGGAATATAAAAGTCTGACTAGAGTGGCCATCCTTTCTCTTAGGGGACAAGGGAGCAGTTCAGTATACATACCAACTCAACCCCTGGGCTCTTAAAGTTGCACAGGGGCAATTGTGCTGAATTGTGTGGTGGTTATTTGATGTGTACTACTGTAGTGTTCACTACCGACAACTGCTAGCGAGATGGAGAGAAGTTACGAGATGGAACACTTATTTATTCATATTACTTATGTAAGCCTTTTACTGAGCACTCAGCAGGTATATAGAATCTCATATAAGGTTTACAGCAAATACTCTAGATTCATTAAAATTGTACAACAAAGAGTTGACTGCTGTAAAGTGATTTTTAATGGACCTGTTTTTTCTTTGACCAGCTCCTCAACCAGCATAGACCAGTACTAGTTAATCTAGCAAGATGAATGCAGCAACACACGATTAAAACTACAGTATAGTACAAAAACTGTTCAATTTTGTTAAGAAATAGAAACTTGCATTGAAATTGTTACTGAAACAAATACAGTACAGAAGTATGCAATCTCATAACAGATTCGATAAAACGCTGTGAATTTATTAAACCTGTAACTTTACTAATTAATTGACAGAATTAATTACACATTAAATGTAATATGTTAAAACTATGAAGCTGCCTCCTCAATACATTATATTACTGCAACAGTGACAAATACAATCTAGCAAGGTAATACTTTAGTGTGGCAGTGAAATAATAGTACATTAGCTCTTCCTATTTTATTCACAGATTCAGTACTGACTCATATGTGACAGAAAATCAACACACGCAAATTATTGTGCTGGTTTTACAATGCAAGGGATTGCAGTGATATTAATCACGTCCATGTTTTTTGAGAACGCACATTACAGTACATCACTAACTCAAATGGTGAATTAGGTGCTCAAGAGATTTGGCATTTGCATGCACACCTAGTTAAGGTTTTAACAATGAAAAGGCTTTTTCCATTTGGACTGATACGTGTTTGTGTATTTGTTTAGTGCAGTTACTGTAGTCTTTTTTTAAAGCCCAGAGATAGATGAAAACATGGTCTCTGTCTGCTGACATACAAAATGGGGTCAACTCCTACCTCTAATTTAGGTAAAGCTACTGTACAACTTAATGCATTATTATACCCTGTTTCGGTTGTATAGTTAGAATGATACAATGGCAGGGATCGTCCTCTTATTCATTCTAATGGGCTATGTGATGTCGTCATGGTTCTCTTTAACCCTGTTGTTGTTTTTAATTTTAAATGACCTAAAAGCCATTTTATAAAAGCAATATGGCACTCCAGGGTGTGTGGGTATATTGGCATTTCTAACACACCCGAGGCATGGCAATGTTCCACAGTGCCCTCTTCTGCTAAATTACTTAAATACAACAGTCAGAAACACAGTTATTGACTATTTTAAATACAATTATCAATAATATTTTGTACAAAACATAATCAAGACAAAGTATCGTCAATATCACAATATTCTCTTATTTTTCCAATGACAGATGCAGCGGGTTCTACCATTCCTAATAGCCTGAGCTCCACTTTATAATTGAAGATGATTTGTCTGTAAAATGTTTACAAACTCACCTTAATAGGTTTGATTTCTACTTCTGTTTCAGCTGCTGAACCATTTGTATTATTTAACCCATTTACCTAGAAGAAAAAAATAGAAATAGAAAGTGATAGTCCCTTAACTTTCAGCATCTCCACATGTATTGCTGAATACTTAAGACTCCCAAAGTGAAACATATCCAAATGACAAATTTTAATACTACAACAGTTTGTAGATGTACCTAATTTTATTATATTTTTAGTCCAATCTGAGCACTGAAGGAGGACTGAAGATTCCCTGCTGCCAGCCAACTGCCTCTTTTGACCCCTTATAAAAATGTAAATGTGCACAATACTTTTCAAGTTTTCCCATGCTATTGGCACTTTTTACCATGATTTGCCATGTTTGTTTTTTAAATATGATTTATCATCCCCCTCTGGGCTTTGCAATGCTTTAACATGATTTCACTGTGCTTTATTACACTTTGTTAAGCTTTTACTGTGTTAAACTTCGATAAAGGATCACTGAAACTAAAATACTGAACTGAATATAAGGGCCCAGCCTTGGATTTGTGGGGTTGCTGAAGCTCGATGAAGCAAACCAGAATATTTTCCTACTAACTCTGCCTGAGCACAAAGGTCAAATGAGATCCCAGCCAAGATCGGCAACTAGGTGCAGCCAGGATTTGAATCACAATGACTCACCATACCATTCAGGTGTCAGTTTACTAGTTGAGCCACTAAGGGACCTCTGCATCTCAGTTTAAACTGTTACTGCAAAATCACGTTATTTATTTATTTTTTTAAAAATTTAGTCGTTGCCAATTATTTTTATTATTTTCTCCCAATTTGGAATGGCCAGTTATTTATTACGGTCGGCTCACCGCTCCCACCCCTGCGCTGACTCGGGAGGGCGAAGATGAACACACGCTGTCCTCCGAAGCGTGTGCCGTCAAGCCGACCGCTTTTTTTCACACTGCAGACTCACCATGCAGCCACTCAAGAGCTACAGCATCGGAGGACAACGCCGCTCTTGGGCAACTACAGGCAAGCCCGCAGGCACCCGGCCAGACTACAGGGGTCGCTGGTGCGCGGTGAGCCGAGGACACCCTGACCGACCTAGCCCTCTCTCCCCCCGGGCGACACTCGGCCAATTGTGCGCCGCCCATTGGGAGCTCCCGTCCTCGATCGGCAAGGGAATAGCCTGGATTCGAACTCGCGACTTGCAGGCTATAGAGCGCATCCTGCACTCACGTGGATCGCCTTTACTGGATGCGCCACTCGGGAGCCCCCAAAATCACGTTATTTTAACAATGTTAAATCCTCAAAAGCTAAAATAAAGTACACCAATGCAATCACGAGCGATACCTACCAAACTAGGGTTGACATTGCAAACTGCAGCCTCTTCACTTGACGAGTAGGTGATGTTATTGATATTGCCACTTTCTGATTGCTGTTTCATTAAACTGCTGAATAAAATAAAAACATTAGGATGTACTGGATTTATATTTGTAGTACTGACAAAGTAAGGGTAACAAACCAGAAATATTATGGCTGATGATAATAATAATCTAATTGCACACAGTGCCACCACTGGCTTAATACTGTAACTGCAGTTTTCTTTAACATTTTAACAAAGCATGTTGCCATCAGGTGGCCAATTGTACTGAAAGGGAAAGTCGAAATTGTCTACACCATCTTTTTTTTTTTAGATATTTATTGCAATATGTAAATATTGGACATATTTGTAAACTATAACATTGTACATTGTATGATTTAATCTGTGATCTGTCTTTACCTGGATTTTGCTTTGAGTTTATCTGGAAAATTCTGAATAGTCTTCCTTATCCATTCAAACCATGTGACAACGTGACCTTTCAACTCTGCCACTCAGGCCATTTTTATAAGTGCTAGAAAGTTAGACAAGACAAGTCAGACAAGCTCAAAGCAAAAGCCAGTTAGACTCAATATTGGAATATCAGAACACAGAACCAAGGATTGCCAACTCCATAACAAGACAGGGAAAAGCTGGACCAAATAAATGTGTCTTTAAGTTCAGGAGCCATTATACACAATAACCGAGCTGAATCTGAATCAGTCACAACTGACCAACCCACCTTGGAAAACTGGGGAAGGTGATACATCTAGAAAGCTTCCTGCCTCTTGCTCTGGAGTCAGCCACAAAAAGAACACATCCCACTAGAATCAATATTGCTACCGTTGCTCCCACTGATATGGCAACTACAGGGAGAAATAAAGCAATCGAGCAGGTCACACACTACGAAGTGTTCACAGAAGTGCTGCACTATGGTAAAATAAAGTTTCCCTTTTAAAAATCTTCCATAAGGGACATTCTCAATTCACTTCAGGAGCAAACAGCTTTCTTCAAAGTTCTTTATAGTTTTCTTCTTGAGGATTACAGACTTTATTTGGACCTGGGTAAAGCTAGTCACATAACTCCTGCCCTAGTTCACTTCCTGCATTGTAGATATTACTCATATTATGCCTCACCCCTTTGAATATAATTATTTTATGTTAACCAGGGTGTTCAACAGAATACTACAAACTTTACTATGTTGTTTGTTTAGCATGCACGTTCTACTGTACAAGTACAGTCGTGTGAGTTATATTGAGGGTGCGTGTTTCGTACCTGAATGATTCTTGTGGCATCAGAAATTATTTTTATTCTCGCACAACAAACCTCCCATTAACCCCCCCCCCACCCCCAAAGCTAACAGGGAGAAGACAAGATCAAGACCACAATGTATCACTTGCCAATAGAACAAACATTGTGGGGTGTTGATTTGGTAGTTTGCAAGACACTATTTCCGTTTTAATTGTCCTCTGTATGAACTGTGCAAGGGAAGGCCATTTCCTATACTTACTACATTTAGCATTCTAAATAACCTCAATTACTTGTTTTCAGTGACTTTCAATTTCATTTTCTGCTTACCTAACTGTTGATTGCTAAAGCTGGAATGTGTTTGACACACATCGCCACTCCAAGATGGTGCACACCTAAAGTAATGAAATATAACCAGGGTAAAATCCATTCAAAAAGGTGCTTTACAATTACCAAAAATGAAATACACAATACAATGTTCCATTATAATTCTGTAGTTGGGAGCCATAGTTACGTGACTAAGCTATTTGTGTTCAGCCTTATAATGAGGATGAAGTGCTACTGAAATGGCACTATGGGGCAAACGGGAGCCACGATGGGCCCCCTTACAACTGGTTCAATATAAAGGGCTCCCTTATAAAGGGGGAGCATTGTATATTTTTTAAGGCCAAATTTCTTTTCATAAAACTACCGGTATGTCTTGATCATAAAACCCAGTAGAACTACAGAATCCAAACAAGGTTCTTACTTGCACTTAGCCAGTCCATCGTCAATGTAGCAGGTACCGCCATTTCGACACAGACAGGGAGGAGGCATAACTGGTGGGGGTACGAAACCTAGGAAAAAAAGCAAGATGTTATCACTGATGTGCAAAACTCTACATGACATATTTATAAGAACATAAGAACATAAGAACATAAGAAAGTTTACAAATGAGAGGAGGCTCGTTTGGTTAGTAGCTTATTATTATTATTATTATTATTATTATTTATTTCTTAGCAGACGCCCTTATCCAGGGTGACTTACAGTCGTAAACAAAAATACATTTCAAGCAACGGTGCTCAGTGTTTTATTAAACAAAACAAACAGTTTAAACAGAACAAAAGACATATACAAAAGGGCACGTTGGCCAAACAAATAAACAAATAAGTCTTGTGCTGGTGTAAAAACCAGCACGCTTAGCAGTTGTTTCTATTTTAATTTCTCTCCTTGCTCGCTCCTCTGTACACGCTCCTCCTTGAGCGCGGACAGCTGCAGGCTTTTATATTCTGGCCGAGGGGTTAACAAGCTTATTATCTTATTACCCCTCGGCCATACTCTGCACGAGTTTAGTAAGGATGCATGACTGTCAGCTAGTTAAATAATCAGTAGCTGATCAGTCACGCATCCTCACAAGGTTTAATAATCAAAACACGAAACAATAACAAATACGCGGTGCTTCGCCGTAATATAAACATATAAATCATAATATAAAATAAATAATAAACAAAGGGGCGGGACACTCTGCCAACAGTGTTTGCGACTCCTCCTATTTTTGTGTTGTCTGCAAATTTAACAAGTTTGCTTACTATACCAGAATCTAAATCATTAATATAGATTAGGAATAGCAGAGGACCTAATACTGATCCCTGTGGTACACCACTGGTTACCTCGCTCTATTTCATTTCTCCTCTAATCAGTACTTTCTGTTTTCTACATGCTAATCACTCCCTAATCCATGTGCATGCATTTCCTTGAATCCCTACTGTGTTCAGTTTGAGAATTAATCTTTTATGCAGGACTTTGTCGAAAGCTTTCTGGAAATCTAAATAAACCATGTCGTATGCTTTGCAATTATCCATTGTCGATGTTGCATCCTCAAAAAAAATCAAGCAGGTTAGTTAACAAACATCATGTTGTTTTACATTAGTCTGTTTAATTATTCTAAATACAGACATTCTTTAAATAATAACTTGGAATCAAACCTGTCATTATACTTACTTTAAAAGACAATGCACTTACTGTAAAGTGCTTATAGCTAACAAAAGAATTCCATAAATCTTACAGGTTGTGTACTTCCATTTCAAGTCTCAAATCCAGTTACTTTATGAAAGAAACATGTGCTATATGTGACTTGTATTTTTTTTATCTTAAAGCTGAATATATTGGTACTACACTTAACTAAAGGTGAAATGACCCAGGAAGTGCAAGCGCAAACAGATACAATGAGAATACAACATAGAAATTGAGAGCTTCCTTTAAGTTTAAGTGATACCTAATATCATGTTACAAAATGAACACACGTGTGCTATAACACACAATGTCAGAGATTTACAATAACATTATGCATGGTTTTGATAATTCTGTATTGTCAGTTCCGATCATTATTTACCATGCTTACAATATATTTATCCACTTCTAAATTCTAGGGGTGTGTAAACATAATTCCTGCCCCCCTGCAACTGTTACAACTCTCAGTTAATAAATGTAAAACCTCTATACAAAATTATACTCCAGAGGGGACAGCAATTACAGTTGCACACAGTGGTCATTTGTAAAATCACCTTACTTCAGAATTACATAAGCAAGAGAACAGCACCAGAAACTTTGAATGATGAAAACATTTTCTAACACTTTAAAATTTCTGCTTACTTAGAGCTGAAGGTACAAGTATACTGGTGACAGAAGACCTGGATTAGCACATAGACACATCTTTATAGGGAGGTAACCTACCAGCATCACATTCAGTGGTGCTCCCTTGGATGAAGTTGGTACCCTCAGGACAGGCACATGAGTATCCGCCAGGCCTCAGAAGACATATGTGGCTGCATGTTCCTTTGCATGGGTTCCTCACTGAATGACACAATGCATAAAAAAAGAAATCTATGACCACATGCATTTTTAGAAGGAAGAGGCTGGTTAGTGAGAGGTTTGACTGGGAAATAAAGAGTTGTTTTATAATTTAGAATCACTATATTATACACTGCTGATGTAATTGACTCCAGAAACCATAAGCAGGGAACTTTTCCGTAAGTGAAAGCCCTTTAAAACAAATACTCTATTTATGTTTCTAATAAACAGAGGACCTGTGTTAAAAGACACATCAAATAATGATGTACTATTAATGCTTTAAAGCATTACAAAACACCCTGCAGTGTTTATAAGAAACCTGTGCTGTATCCCATGTTGTCCTTATCGCAGTGAAATATTTTTCAACATTATCCTGATTGTTTTAACATATTGTCATATCTCATAATTCACCTGGGAGATATATTTAACAATCTAGTGTATCCAGATCAGACTCCCTCCTGCAACAATGCTGATTCTGTTCCCACAATATGCCACTCATTTTAAATTTAAAGAATACCCCCTCTCTCTTGATGAACGCTTCCAAGTAAAAGTTGAGAATGGTATTCACCAGCTGATTTATGAACCATGACGTGTGAAGAAAAGTGTCATAACAATTGATACTATGTTGACATTACGGGATACAGCAAAGGTAAAATAATGTGTTCCTTTTAAACACTGTAGGGGGTTCTTCAATAGAACCATGATCAGGAAGGACAACTACGAAGGCCCTTTAATCCGGGTTTCCTAGTGTTTACAAGCCCATAATCAAAAAGGCCTTTGTTGCTATTTTCAACAGTTTAATATATAAATTACATAGACAAGCTCATGTCTGCAAATATTCTCTATGGAAGCTCCAGTAAAGGTAAAATAATTTATTTTAGACCAATTCCCTTCTTATAGACATACTGTAGTCCTTTTGATGCATGGAACAAGGTGGGAATCAGACATGGAAATCAGTCAGTTGTGTGTTACTCACCAGTGCTGGAGACGTATCTTTGCTTCTGATACATACTGATTTGGGTCAGCCATGGGCCTGCTGTGAGGAGTTTCACCTTCTTCCCTGCTCCAAACTTGTCCTGCCTGAACACCTCCCCCTTCTCTCTGGTGCTCCAGTAGACATGGTTCTCAAAGACATTCACACTGAATGGGTTTCCAAGGTCTAAGTGAAAGAGAATTGCAACTATAGATGAAAGGCGTGCAAGCCTTTAAAATCATTGTTCTTATGTGTTTAAAATTTTTCAAGCACAACTCAAAGTTTACACTTCTTATTTATGATACACATCACTTCCTGTGGTAAATGTCAGTTTCCTGGTCAAAAGACCTCACTCCCATGGTCCAAGCCTCGCTCTCCATGAGAATTAGGCTAAGACCATTAGTAAAAAGAGACAAGGAAGAGCAGTCTTGGTTTTCCAAAGCAAATCTTGAAAAAATCTGCTTATACGAAGTAAAACCTGCTAGTAGATATTGAATACTTTTAAATGTTATCAAAGTAAAGGGAAAATCTAATTTTAATATTATTTATCAAAACAATATAATGTACAGCATACAAAAACACATGCCTGGAAATATACGCATGAAATATGTTTAGATGTTCTTTATATCTGGAGGTAGAGTCCTGCATTGGATCGGGTACCAGCGGGTGGCTGCTTGTGACCCACAAAAGCGGGTCGGGTCTGGGTCGGAATGTGAACTTTTTGCGGTTTGCGGTTCGGGTGCAGGTCAAAAAATTTAAATTTTGGGTCAGGCTCAGGTCTGAATTTGAATCGCCCAAAATGCTTTCTGTCCTTTCAGCGTACTCATCTGTAACCCTTTCCCAAATAACATATTAGAAGGTAAATGTACCATTATTTCCTGTATTAAAGCAGGAGGCGATTAGAGATAAGTCATCTGACTAAGTAGTGTTCTCTGTATTGCCGCTTGCTTGATACGTCGCAAGATCCTTTTATCACGTCTGCTTGGTGATATTAAAAATGCATGTGGACGAGGTGAAACAAAAGATAGCATGGGGTTTATAACATGTAGTGGATAATAGTTAGATCAGTAAATCAGAAGTGTGGAATTCTTTTGGAATCATAGCGAATTAAAATAATGAACATGTGACTGGATTCATTACTTGTAAAACCTGTCATTATGTTTTTGTGTACGACAGCCACAAAACTGTTACATCTCTGCGAAAACACAGGTGTAGCTCCCTTTCAACTGATGGCATGAAAGGAAAAGACAGGTATTTTATACTAAAGTAAGTAGAGATAGTTAATATGTTACAATGTTAAAATATATCCAGACCACTAGAGAAAGCTACCATGCTGTATAGCCTATTATAACCACTATCTGTGGAGAATGGTAGACATGTAAGAGCGTGAGAGTCAGTCGATGCAGGCAGTAGGTAAAGGACAAACACTTGAGGGTTCGGTTTGGGTTGCAGGTCTTATTAAAGCTGGTCGGGACGGGTCGCAGGTAAGAAGACAGTGTTGCAGCAGGTTCAGGTCGGGTCCTGTAGTAGCGGGTCTGGGTCGGAAGCGGGTTGTAAAAATTGGACCCATGCAGGACTCTGTCTGGAGGTACCTCTATGCAGAGCCAAGTGTCTGTCCTCTCCATTTGGAAGCATTGACTCTATGAAGTTGTCCTTGGAGTCAGACCAGTAGACGCGGTCATTATTAGAATAGTCGATGGAAAGTCCTGTTGGCCATCCCAGAAAAGTGTCCACCAGCACCTTCCTATGCTGCCCATCCATCCAAGCACTCTCAATCTTAGGATAGCTTCCCAAGTCTGTCCAATACATCAGTCTGGCAAACAAAAAGGAGGAAAGTTTACTCTGTTGCCTCAATTCAAAAGGATCAATTTTTTTTTTTTTTTTATTAAATATATTGTTATCAAATTATTAGCATAGTTTTCTGTAATGTGGTACTATAAGGATAGTGCCGGCAAAATTGAAATTGAAATAAGTAGCAGTTTTAGACCAGTATCAATGTATAACAGTCTGGCTATTTTGCATATCTTGCTGGTCCCATTAAATTAAGTTGACTGTAATACTCCTAATAATAATAATATTAATGGAACATCAGCGACTCACCCAAGCTTTGGGTTGACAACAATGGCAGCTGGCTCATCCAATACAGTGGCAATGAGTCTCTTCCTGTACCTCCCATCCAGCAATGCTACCTCAATCCTCTTGACACGTGCATCTGTCCAATATATGTGTCTGCCAAGGAGAATTAAGGGATTTTTTGCCATTAACGTTCTAATAAATATCTATATGTGAGGGTGCCACATTCCATACAGAACTTGAATTGAACAGAAATAATCTTGATATTTTTGTTTGTTTTAGTTTAGCTTTAGCATTTTGTTCACTGTTCTGTTACGTTTTTTATGATATGTGCAGTCATTCTTGACGGTTCCTATTGTATTTTTTTCTTTGATAAGTCAGTGATAAGGTGCTTTGATTATGAGTACAGGAGATGCTTTTAAGTAGCAGTTTTAGTTCTAGCGGCCTACCATAACCATATGTAATGTAGGCTGGATCAGCCAAAGTATTTTTTTATTAGAAAGCACCAGCACCCTTGAGTGACCACCAGTGTATTGCTACTTGCTGTTCTCTTTAACATGACCAATAATTCCATATCATTCTGACAGTTTTTGATTTCAATGCAATGACTTACCTTCCTACCCAGTCAACAGCAATGCCACCTGGCTTCACAATGTAGTTGAGATTCAGGTCTACTGATAAAGCACTGTTGTCACTGTCATCATCCACATTGGTCAAGTAAGCCCTTTTTATAGAACCGAAATTTGACCCTTCCCCCTCCACAGTGAAGTATACCATACCTGGGGCAAACATAAAGGAATCAAGTTGTACAAAAAATAAAAACATTAAACACATAGGGGTAGATGTACTAAGATGGGCCAGTCGCAGCACAAACATACTGTATACTTTGTGATAATTCACAAAGTATACATTTTGTCATATGTACTAAGAGAAAATATGTTAATGAAAACAACCGCGATATACTAAATTTAAATATTTGTTGCATCTTCTTAGCAAGATCTTTAGCATACATTGAGAGAGTTGTGCGACATTGTTCAAATAAACAGCGGGAGTTGAGTTGTGGTTTATTGCAGGAGAGGGTACCCGAAGGATAACGTCTATACATGCAAATTTGTCACTCCCTTGGGAATAGCGTGCAGAGGGTTATATGTGCATCTTCAAAGTTTAACACGTCTTTTTGACTTGCTCCAGTAAATAAATAAGAAGACTATGTTGTATAAAAGTCTGCAGTTTTGTTTTTCGCTGGCAGATGGCAGCAGTCCCTAAGAAATGTACTTGACAGAGGGCCCATTCATACATAGCACAGCTGTGAATAAAAAATGGATGCCAGCTAGCTGCAGAGAATGGGATGAGGGTACAATATTTATTTATTTGTTGATGTTACAGTAAGGAACTGATTAATTCTGTTGATGAAGTACACTTCACAGATAATAATGCATATAACAGCAATACAAACCAGTACCCAAAACAGTGGAAGATAGGAAGTAAGTTTACCACATCAATCACCCTGTATGACTTGATTGGAAATTTGCGATGCAAGTTTTCTGATGTATATGTACTAGATAAAGACGTTAGCATTGATGAAAGTTTGAAGGGTGTCTGCTTTGAAATCTATAGCACAAAAAATAATTTCTAAAAAGTGATGTTGCACTGTTGTTACAAAAATAAATGGGCTGCTGGGTGGTTAAGATACTCACTTACGAGTGTGTGGTTGCTGGTTCTGTCCAGCCTCCACCCTGTTACACTTACTGTATCCTGTGTTATTGTGGTCCCAGTCATAGTCCACTGCTGCAATGTGCTCGTGCTCGTCAATGTAATCCTGGTACTCATTGGCCTGCAGATTAAATCTCCTGATCCTCACATTCTCTGGCAACAGCAGTAAAGGAGGGGCCCCTGGAGGAGACAAACACCAACAAGTACAGAAATTACCCACATGATGTGCAGTCTGTGTGGTATTCTTCAAAAATTTAATCAGGCTGTATTTGGGGCCTCTTGTCCATTAAGCATCCTGGAATCCCTGAATAGATAATCGTACACTCAAGGCTAGATGCTACTTGGCCATAACTAGTTTAATTATCTGATTAACAGGTTTGTACCTCTGAATAATTTTTGAAAAAGGACACTCCCAGATGTATTAAATGGCCAGTAACAGTGTCATTTTCCATTGTTGAGAACTAATAAAGTCCTTTATTCCAACTTTACGCACAAACTTGAAAATAAAGAAAGCTGCAACATCTCTAAAAATATATAAATATCTTAACCTTACTGTGGCAGGGCAGAAGCCCTGCATGTAAATAGTCTGTGTAGATATTGTAAATAAAGATGCATTATTTTGAATTTAAGTTTGGCAGGGATGGGGTTAATTCTATCCCTGCTAGAATCCACCTGGGGAATGTAGCTAGGGCCTTGACGGAATAATTAATGGTCAATCAAGCCCCAGGCACATGCTGTACAAAGGAAGCCAAATCCTTTGTTTGAAAGAAGGAGTTTGGAGGTGTTTCAGTGAAGGTGACTGCTCAGCCTGAAACAATAAGATGTGTTTTGTTAATGTATTTGTTACAGATTCTGTCCTCTGTTCATTAAGATGCTCGCTTGCAGTGTACAGAGTTGCCGGTTTGCTCCCAGCCTCTGCCCTGTTACACATATAAAATTAAGAGTAAAATACATTTTTTTTTTTTTTTTTAGCAGACGCCTTTATCCAAAGCGACTTACAGAGACTAGGGTGTGTGAACTATGCATCAGCTGCAAAGTCACTTACAACTACGTCTCACCCGAAAGACGGAGCACCAGGAGGTTAAGTGACTTGCTCAGGGTTACACAATGAGTCAGTGGCTGAGGTGGGATTTGAGCCGGGGACCTCCTGGTTACAAGCCCTTTTCTTTAACCACTGGAACCACTACATACAGTAGTGCTACCAGTGATCTGGGTAATGGCTCTGGTATAGAACTTGGGTTATCAATGAAATGTAATTCAGAAACACTGATAAATGAGAACCACACATTACCGTCAGCTTTGCACTCGTTGCCATTTCCCACCTTCCTGTATCCCTCTGCGCAGAGGCACTGGTAACTGCCTTTGAGATTCTTACAGTCCTGAGGACAGGTTCCATATATCTCACACTCATTTATATCTGGAGAGGACAGGAATAAAAATGACTTTAATACAAACTGTTTAGATCTGCACACAATATATATTTTAGTTGATGTGTAAACAAACATAGAAACAAACCGTTCATTGTTATTTTAAGGGCTTCTTTGTAACATAAAAAGCAATTAAAGTAGGACGTATAAAGTCTCATCACTCATTTTAGTATTTTCTGACATCAAATAACAATGCAACCCCTAATGTAGTAACAAAAATGTAGCTACTTCCTCCTTGCTAAACCTCTCAGAGAATGTGCTGTTGGTGTTGTGCCTCAAAATCAGGTCTTTTTTATTTAAAATTAAGAACAATAAATTATGAAAAATATACCTTTGCAGCTGTATGTGTTCTCCTGGTCTACAGTGTAGCCGGGTCTACATGAGCAAATGAAGCCTGTACCATTCAGATCGGTGCAGTTGTGTTCACACACATTCTCTTTGCAGGTCCTGTCTTGGCCAAAGTCTGAATAGAAAACGAAAATGACATAAACACTATATTGGTCCTCCCAATTCTTAGGAGGTGATTACGCAGGCATGCTTTAGTATTAAGCTAACAAAATGAATATAATTTAGTACACCACCATTCAACTAAAACAGAAGACCAAAGTGCGAGTAATATAAATGTAATATAGAATGAATTGTGAATGACTGTAATGTAGTTAATGTTCTTGTTAACTCTCTAATGTATAATGTAATATAATCCATCTTTCTGTATCACATTTACATGTTTAAATATTCCACATACTGTAAATCAGTAATTTAAATATAATTTGCCATAATACCAACACCTGTTTTGCTTACCTAACAACATCTTAAATACCACTTATACAATTTTCATTCACTTATTAATTTCCATTTCTTATTCTATACTACTCTGTACATTTTGTTGACATACTGTATGTCATCAACAGTTTCTTTGTATGGTTTGCCTTACTTTGGGGATCCTTATCCAAAATCGCTTTGCAAAAAGGGGTTCCCAAATGATGCTTGTTAGGCATAGTTTGGGAGGAGAGACAGACCCAACGCTATCTAACTTTCCTCAGGGTTTAAATTCCACGTATTCCAATCGGCCAACAGCGCTTGTGCAGCATCAACATCTCTCCACTTACCCGTTCTATGCCTCTATGGCAGCAGCTAGGCATATATGTAGGGGTCTAATATCTATAGTGATCGTCTCACGAAGCCCAGGGTCAAGAGGCCAAATATTATATAAATATACTGTTGTCATGTCTGTGTCTTCCACTGCCCATTATGTTCAATAAAACCATGTTCTATTACATATTGTGGTATTTGTATTGATCTCCTGAACAACATATTTTGAGAGTCTATATTATCATTGAGCACTTACTGCACCCCGTCTCGTCAGATCTGTCTCCACAGTGGTCGTAATGATCACACACGTTGATCAGGGGCACACAGTGTCCGTTGGCACATTTCAACTCATGGGTTGTACAGGGTGCAGGGGTAGATTCTCGGCCTAAAAGAAAAGAAGCGATACATGAAAGTTTAAAGCATTGCCAATATCATAGCTTTTATCATACCTATCACTATGCAAGCAATTCATTAGGAAAACCTATTTATTTTCCCACATCTTGCAAAGACACAGAAAGATATTTCCAGCTCTGAGATCTGCTTCAACGCACATCACTCATTAACTTTTACATTACATTGACATTTATATAGTGCTTTTTCATTCATGTCAAAGTGCTAAATAGAGCAAGAATATTTCAGTATGCTATGAAGACTTGCTTTATGCACACACAACTGTGGATGGAGTACAAATGTCTTGATTTTATTACACTTTTTTTTGTAAAACTGGAGTATTTAAATATTCAGATAGTCTTTCATTTTGAGGATTTAGCCCTTAGTATACAAATCATACACTGTTTAAGATTTAATTAGAAGGGTTTTGTTACAAATGAACATATGAATGCACCTGAAAGTTGTCAATATCACACACAATATTGAAATATGTAGCAGTGAATACATTTTGGACAAACTGTATATTACTTAATTAAAGCAGTTATACAAAGCAAGCAGCTTCCTTTTTCACTGTTCCTGTACCTGATATTTACAATCATTCTGTGTGGTTATTATGTTTTATTTTATTTTCTGTACAGTAAGTGTTAAGGTGATTTGAAAAGCAGTTGAGAAGCTACTCTTCGGTTCTGTTGTATGCCATAGACATAATGTAGGCTAGATCAGCCAAAGTGTCTTTATATTAGTAAATGCCAATGCCATTTAGTACACAGAAGTGTATTGCCAGGAAACCAAAGAAGGTGCTTGCTCTTACCTCTATAAAGACACTTTGACTGATCTAGCCAAGATGACATTATATCTATGGCAGGCAACTACAATTAGAGCAGCTCCCGAACTCAGGGGAAGGCACCTTAAAACAGACTTCTCAATTAAAAAAAACAAACACAATATTCGAGTAATTATAATAAGAACCACTCACAATAATAGCAAACATCTTAAAGTTGACAGTAAAACCAAATCAAATTAAATTTGAAGCACTTTAATGAAATATTAGGGTACCAAACATAGATATAAAGGAGGCTCTGTGTGTTAAGATGGTCGTCATTTAAATACAGCCCTTTCTTATATGAATGGGTTGTGTGCGCTCTCTAAATTGAACTATAGTAAATGAACTTACAAAGATCTTCTGCTTCGTCACTGTTGTCTCCACAGTCATCTACCTTATTGCACAGCAGACCAGAGTAGATACAGTAGTTATTGTTACAGCGGAATCTTTCAGGTAACTCGCACGGAATGGTTACTGCAAATACAAAAATACATAAATAATATTACAATCCAGTACATCTTATTTGGTCATAATACTGTAAAGTAGATGTTGTCTTGTGTATGGAAAACAAAGCAGAGGCAGTCAAATGTTGCCCATATGGAAAATGGTGCTGGGTTTGAAGCAGGCTTCCCCATCTTCTTATTATCCCCAGTTGGTGATGAAATCCCCTGCGAAGGGAGATATAGTGGAGGCGGTCTTATGTAAGTATCTACGTATCACACTTTGCTTTTTTTCCCATATAGATTATTAAGCATGCCAATTTCTGGAGGTATATGGAAGTGTCCGTTTGTCATACACCTGGAAAATTGCTAGTCAAATTGTGATTAAACATTTAATTGCCATTATTTATTATGCTGTTGATATGTGTTCCAAATTATGGTGTGTGGCTGAGCAGATGCAGAGCACAATCTAGAAAGTAATTCTTAGAATTCAGCTGATTAATTTTAGGTATAAAATGTTTTATTTTCCATGCATTGAACTTAAACAGAACACTCCAAGAACATTCATGGGATGCTTTGATTATTGTCCTCATTGGCCAAGGACATTGGTCACCATCATTCGTGGAACAGCTACAGTACTTCATGAACGTTCACACTGTATCCTCTGTCTATGCTACATTTTCATATATACATTGTACTGAAAATATATTTTGTAGTTTGCAAAAGTACTCACAGCACGTTTTGGCCTCTTCATCTGATCCATCCCTGCAGTCATCGTAGCCATCGCATACCCAGTTTGGATAAATACACACGTGATTATTGCACTCAAACTCAGAGGAAGAGCACCAGGTCCCATTTGGATAGCGGGTTGCTGTAAGAGGAAAGTCTCAAAATAAATAGCACTGTATAGATGTGATAATTTGGTGCAATTTCAATACTCTCTTGTCCTTCCCACTGCTTAAAACCATGCAGGTTATGGTTGGGTTATTAGAGTTTAAAGCTTTATATTAAATCTATTTGAAGATATACATTTAACATCCTCGCATTTTGCCATTTTTTTAACCTTTTCTCACTGTGTTATTGACAAGAGGTCTTGTCATAAATATGTTGCTCAGCAGTCTGCAACCTGCAAGAAAATGTCTGGTTTCTTTAAAGAACACACTGCCTCTATCTGGCATTTTTGCTGAGAATTTTTTTCCAGAAATCTACTGTAGCAGGGTTCTGAAAAATATAGCGTAACACGTCCCCACGTGCTGCTACAACTGTTTAAATAACGTACCAGTAATTTTTCTTTTCATTATTAAAATCCTGACAACTTTGTACTTATAACTTTAAAGTATGTTTCAAATCTCTTTTCAAAATGGCTGCTCTAGTGCACTGATAGTGTAAGATTATTGCCCACATTGTCAAATAGGTAACACAGCAATAATGATCCATGATGTGGTATGGAACAGAAAAGCCAGAGCACTTATTGTTATGAGAGGACAGATCTCAAACCCCAGTGCACTCGAGCAGCCATCTTGAAAAGAGCTTTGAAATAGATTTTAAAGTTTTAAGTGTAAAAAGTTTTCAGGATGTTGACAATGAAAAGAACATTTACAGGTACATTATTTAAACAGTTGTAGCAACACGTGGAGATGTATAACGCTATATTTTTCGGAACCCCGCTACTTACTCTTTAATATTAACTTAATACCTAAAACAGTAAATGTGTGTGTAAATCACACATTAGAAATCATATTTCTTGCAGTGTAATTTGTTAACATACATATCTGTAAGCGATCACGATTTTTTCACAGCAGGAATAAAATATCTGAATGGCAGTCAAAATTCTGTGTATTCTGTTTGCCTGGAACTACATCCTGAAAAAAGCATGCTACTTTCTGTTGTCATTATCTCTCTGTAGATGCCCTCTAAATCTTACAGGACTTTAGAATCCTGAAACTCGATTTAAATGGTGAATTGTAAGCAGCTCAGCACCTTTCAGTACCAAATATTACTGTACATGGCAAACAGCAAAATGTCTTCTCAAATGTGTCATGGGAGACTTTGATAAGGGCTTTGCTGACTTACGGCAGGAGCTCTCGTCTGTGGAATCCCGACAGTCTGCCTGCCCGTCACACTTGAGAGTGGCTGGGATGCAGTGACCAGAGTCACACTGGAAGAAGCCTGGGTGGCAGGTCAGCAGCTCTGGTGGGAGGGGGAGAAAGGGGTCATTTTAACATGGGGTACTGGGGAGGATGCCGCAAATCCATTCAGTGATTCCATGTGGGAAGGATATCGACTTTGGAAGAATAGCGTATTGAGATGAAAAGGCAGATCAACACTATTTAAAAGGATCACATCTGATGCATTTCTTATGACGGTTAAAAGTACTGAAGTTTAAGATCAGGTAAGTTCAGAGCAGATTTAGCAGTTTTAGTTAACAAGGTATATATCCTGTTTACACCACATATTATTTCTTGCTCAACTAATTTGGCCCTCATTTACAATGGTTTACAATTGCTAGACCATGCCTGATATACAGTTTGTATGCTGTGGCTCTTCATTATAAAGCTGCTTACTGAGCAATCTGACATTGCAGTTATTAAATACAAAAATTAAAGCTCAGCAATTGGTTGACCTCAGCACTTTTAATGAACGAGACAGGCAGAAAGGGAATGTATATTCTGAGATTGATATACCACTTATAGTATTAAGATAAAGGCTTTCCAGAGAATGCATTCTTAAGCTATTCAACCTCTTGGAAGATAATGATCAGCTATGTGTATATTTGAAGCACTTTGCAAATGAGGTTGACAAGTAATGCATTTGTTTTGCTTGGCTGTCAGGAAAATGTACAAAGCAACTGGCAAAGGCTTCTGCATTGAGGATAAAAGTGGACCCTGGTATTAAATTCCAAAATGACAGCATGAAACCAATGGCAAAAGCTCCTTTTATCTCAAAATTAGTGCACTGGGCCTGCTTTGAAAGCGTGGTGTTCACTCACCGCAGTCTCGCTCATCTGAATTATCCCCACAGTCGTTATTGTGGTTACACACCCAGGTTCCATGGATACACATCTGGTTATCACACTTGAATTCACTCTCAGAGCATGGCCGTGGGGCTGGGAGAGAAGGAATCAGGAAATCAATCACACTGACAGGTGATGATATTGGTCATGGTGTTACTGTAAATCCAAATTAAAAATGTCAACAAGTCTAATGTTAAAGCAGGGCTGTCCAACGGATGGCTCCGGAGCATTCCCTAATATAGCAATTTTGATTTCGAAATGAAGTTTCTTAATGAGATTAATCGGTAATCTTTAGTACAAGCAAGTACAGTCAAAATACAAAATAAATGTCTTTACGACTATAAATTGAGTTATTTAGTTTTAGTAAACTTTTGTTACAGTCGTTCTTTTTCCAGTTAATATATATATATGTATATATATATATATATATATATATATATATATATATATATATATATATATATATATATATATATATATATATATATATATATATATATTGTATGGCTCTTTTAATCAAAAAGGTTGGTTGTTAAAATTGGTTATTATTATTTATTTATTTATTTATTTATTTATTTCTTAGCAGATGCCTTTATCCAGGGCGACTTACAATTGTTACAAGATATTACATTATTTTTACATACCAAAAGCATGGTTTACAGTTTTTCTTTTGCAATAAATCCTTGATTTGTGGCAGTGGAAAGTCTTTCTTGAGTTGTCATTGTTTCAGGACACTGGTTGCTGCTGTCAATTATCAAAGCAGGAATGCCCACTGTGGAGAATATGAATGCTTAGGAAGGAGTGTCCACTCCCTTGTTCACTCACCACAGCCTTTTTCATCAGACCCGTCCCCGCAGTCGTCATTCCCATCACACTTCCAGCGCAGAGGGATACAGAGATGGTTCTCACAGCGGAAATCCCCAACTGGGTCACACGTCGCACTCTCTGCACGTTTAAAGGTGACAAGTGTCAAAGATATTGTAATGAATCTGAAAAGTATTTGTACTATTTCCTATTTAAAATCAACCACAATGTATTTATTTTTATATTTAGTAGTCGGCAATTATTTGTTTTTGTATTTTCTCCCAATTTAGAATATCCAATTATTTTTAGGCTCAGCTCACCACTACCACCCCTGTGCTGACTCGGGAGTGGCAAAGGCTAACACACGCTGTCCTCTGAAACGTGTGCGGTCAGCCGACCGCTTCTTTTCACACTGCAGACTCACCATGCAGCCACCTCAGAGCTACAGCGTCGGAAGACAACGCAGCTCTGGGCCGCTTACAGGCAAGCTTGCAGGCGCCTGGCCAGATTACAGGGGTTGATGGTGTGCGGTGAGCCGAGGACACCCTGGCTGACTTAGCCCTCCCCCCGGGCAGCGCTCAGCCAATTGTGCGGCGCCCCCTGGGAGCTCCCGTCCACGGTCGGCAATGGAATAGCCTGGATTTGAACCGGTGACGTCCAGGCTAAAGGGCGCAGCCTGCACTCCACGCAGAGCGCCTTTACCAGATGTGCCACTCGGAAGCCTCCAAATCAACCACTATTTCAATACAAAATTGCTTTCCCTTTGCTAGTCATACAACACAAATTGTGTTATTGAATCTGCTGTTTCATGTGCTCAGATTTAAAGTCTACATGAATTCATTTTTAAATAAAAAATTACGTTTAAGTTAATGTTTGGCTTAATACCTTGTATTTTGGTAGAAAAGTTGTAAAGAATTCTGTTTTTGTTTTGGGTTTTTGTAAGGGCTATTTTATTATGTAAAGGAGGACTACTGAAACAAGCCAAAAGCCTTTAATACACATTATTAATTTCAATTCAGAGAGTTTCATATTTATCTTGTTACTATATGTATAATCAAATACAGTATGATTCTATATGGGTTAACATGTACAAACAAAACAGTAAAAGCAAATGAAGATCCATTCTTTGCCTCTTTTAATTAATGCAATCCAGGAACAGGTAGTATCAATTGCATGATTGAATAATCAAGTGTCGAGTGCAAACACTTACCACAGTTCTCCTCATCACTGTTGTCCAGGCAGTCATCCTTCCCATTACAGACAGTCCACTGAGGAACACAGCGGTAGTTTGTCTTACAAGAGAACTCTGTGTGTTCATCGCATCTATGGTTAGGACCGGCTGTTGAGGGGGGGAAATGCTGTAAATAATCTCAAATGGGAAGTTCTGGCAACTGCAATACATTGCTAAAACAGTTCAAAACAATTTCCCAGGTCTAACAAAAAACTATAAAACTATGATACTTCACCACTCTTGTCAAACGATTGAAAATATAAAAAAAAATAACTTGATAATAAAACAAAAAAACATTTGAAGCTACTTTCTCTTTAACACCTTGGCAGCAAGGTGATGGAACCGCATCAGTTTAATCTCGGACTGCATTGAAGAAGAATCCATGTCACTAAATCATCTCTGAACTCACTGCACTCCTCGTGAGGCTCGTCCGAGTTGTCCCCGCAGTCGTCCTCCATATCGCACACATAAGCCTGCGAGATGCAGCGACTGTTCTTGCACTGGAACTCCCCGGGCCGGCAGGTCTTGTGGTGGCACTCCTCGGGGTCCTCATCACTGTTGTCAGCGCAGTCCACCAGCCCGTCACAATGCCAGGACAGGGGGATACAGTGCTTGTTGTCACATTGGAACTGGTTCTCCTCGCAGCGGTGATCACCTGGAACAAGACAGTGTGGTCATTTTCAACCCTTGAGTGTATAACAGGGTAGAGGGGAGGCGCTAAATGACAGCCATGCATTGAACACCTCCTGTTACATCTGCAACAGCTTATGAGTGTTGCATGGAACTGAAAACCCAAATCTTTATTTATTCACAGAGCAGTGGCAAATAGGATTCAGACACAGGCCTCTGGAGGTGAAAAACCTTAGAGTGGTGCACATCAGATGCTAACTTAGTTGTATTTAGTTATTAAAATGTTTTCCCTAAGTCTACCTTTATGACTTGCTTTAAGCTTGTGTGGAGTATCCCAAGTGTCTTTGTGATATTTTAAAGAGTTACTGTATACTGTCACATGATTTGAATGGAATATTACTGACAGTAGGGTTTCCCAGACAAGCTGAAAATCAGGTAAAGGCAGATTTAGAGGAAATGGCACTATAGTGTAGCAAGATAACCCTGAACCACACAATGATTGCAAACACCACAAAACAGTAAGGGAAATGCAAAAAAGCAGTTCAGATTACATTTGAAACCACGTACTCATCTTTAACTTAAAGTAACGATTTATTTCTAACCATAACTCAGAAACAAAAAGGAACTATAACACATTCAGTAAAATATGTAATCTTTAATTAAATCTAGTACGACTTTTTTTTACTTCAACACATTCTGGGGGAAATATAGTGTTATTTTTCAACATGCTCTTCTTAATCCATAAATACTTAATTGGATTCAAAACTAGAGATACTGTAGCATACTGTGGGTTACATTTAATTAAAATCAATGGTTATTGCTACTTATGGTTTTGAAATTGATAGAGGATGTCAATGGTAGAATTCAAGGATGGGAATAGAATTGAAAGATATTGAACGATCAATATGACTAGAGTACTAACTGCAAAGTGCAGGGTCTTCATCCGAGCCATCTGGGCAGTCATTTCGTGTATCACACAGGAAGTTGGGGCTGGTGCAGCTTCCGTCATAGCACTGGAACTGGCCTAGGGGGCAGTAGCGAGTTGGACAGGTATCAGTCTCATCAGAGCCATCCTTGCAGTCGTTCTGTCCATCGCACTTCCACCAGATAGGAATGCATCTGTGAAGTCAGAACAGTTTCAGTATTGTTGAAATCTGCTTTTTTATATTGTTATTTTCATTCAATTCCTCCAGACAACATTATACTTAGCCCTATAAATTCTGCCTACATATATATATATATATATATATATACATATATATATATATATTAAACACAAAAAACTACGTTTTACTTGACGGTAAAGAGTTGACAATTCCGAAAAAGACAGGAAATTGTCAGGTAAGGCCGCCACTGCATCCTTACCTGACCCATGTTCTGACAAGGCTTTCCAGCACACACTGCACACACTGCCCAGTGGTGACTACACAAGAAGTGTAGTCACCACTGGGCAGGTCAGGTGAGGCCTAAAACTAGAACAACCATGGTTGTTTTCATGTTGTCATAGAATGATATGTGAATTGAAAAAGCTAATTAGAATAGTTGGAATATTAACACATGTGGAGTGAGACAAGTTATTTATTGTGTACTTTTCCAAGTTACAAATATTTACAACTGTTATAACCATTTCAGCTTTTGTTTTTCTTTTTTTTTTTTGGATTTCGGTTTGTTTATGAAGGACACAAAAACATGTGTTTGATATGCTGGAAAAGAAATGTGATGTATGTGTGGCATAGTAATGTACGGAACCCCTAAAGGTACTTGGTGTAAAAATTACAACGGGAGGGTACTGTCTCATGAGCACGACTTACTATAATATCTCGTGCTCACAAGATAGTAAGTCGTGTGCATGAGACAGTAGCCTCCCTTTATACCATGTCCCTTTAGGGGCTCCGTAGTAATGAGATCATTGAAAGGAGGCAAATAATGTAACACACACATTTTACAACCAATCAATCCATGTACTTTATATATCTTTCTTATCCATTTGACAGTGACTCTTCTAAACAAGTATATGTATTATGCTGTTTCAGACTTTTGAATCCTCAACAACCCACTGGTGACTACACATGTTGTCTGAAGTGAACCCACCTACTGTACCAGTTAAGCAGTGTGTGATCGAAAGCCTTGTCAGAACATGGGTCAGGTAAGGGCGCAGTGGCGGCCTTAACTGACAATTTTTCGTAATTGTCAGCTAACATCAAGTAAAACTTATTTTTTTGTGTTTAATATCCGTTCTTTTTTCACTGGAAGGCTGATTTTAAAACACGATATTTATATGCAATGGAGAGTAGATCCCTCCATTTAGATTGTAGTCCTCTCTGTATATCATAAAGGAAGTTTTTGGTTTGCTTTTTATTTTTTTATGTGTGGTGCAACTGTTAGTTTTTGTATAAGAAAAAAGCTCTACTTTTACAACAGACATTCCCAAGTAGGACCACATTTAGATACCTTATACACATATACATATAGACTTCTAATACATAAAACAAGCTATTATTATAAGGCTGTTACATTTTTAATAATTTTTAAAATCATTAATACTTTAGTTACTTTTATATTAGGCTATCTATCTGATTGATTATTAATAACAACATGAATATGTTCATAAATGTATTTATATTTATACCTTGTTTAAAAATGTATATCGATTCAAATGGCGTCATTAGGAGGAGAATGGCACATTTCCATACAATTCAACCATTCTATCACTTAATAGAAAGAAGATAATAGCCTAATAATCATGAGCAGGATCTCCCAGATACTTGTAACTCCATTAACTATGGATTTCAACATGTAAACAAAATGCTGGGGTAAATCACATAAAAATAAAATAGAGAAACACTTAAACGCTGCCTTTACTTTTTTTTTTGTTATTCTTCAAATGCAACTCCCCTCGTGTATTCACAACTATACTGTATGTATTGTGCGTCTCAGCTGACACGGAAGGAGGGTTCATAACAGTCAAATGCTGCAAATCCTTAATTCGTTGTAAGCAAATTATTACATGATTGTTGTGTTCGGAAACAAACTCAAACATTTGGTAATATTAATTATGCACATTGTATTGTTTGTAATACGTTATCGTACACAATATTAGTATTACCAATATAGATCTTTTATGCTTATGTTTTAAAGTGTATATAATGCATATACATATTTAAGAGGTACAATTTAATTTGTTGCTACATCAAGTTGTAGAGGCTGCATTGGAGATAGCGCTGTCAATCATGGTGCTGCATCCGAGGTTTAGTTTCACAGAATGAGTTAAGGTGGGAAACATTTTTAAAACAAATTAAAATGATCCATTTAATATTTTACGACTTAAGTCAGGATCCACAAGAACCACAAGACATAAGTGACCTAAGGAATTCAAATTAAATTACCCACATAGAATTATTAAACTGACGAATACCCACTAACTTACTCTTGGTGGTGGAGCCCGACTGCGCATGCATAACTTTTGAGTTAGCAAAAATAAACATTAAAATAACTCGCTAAATACTTTATACATTTTTTCGGGTCCAAAAAAAGGCACTCCAGCCCTCGTCCCTATAATGGCGCTATCGCACTCTTTAACCCCCACCTCTTGCCTTCTTCGAATTGGACACTCATCAGTTTAAAACCAACTGTTTAATGGATTATAACTAAAGGCAACCCAAAAGTTATATAGAAGGCTTGGGGTCTATTTTAATGATCTAAACAGTGGTGGACCTTAATAATGTCTCTCTAAAATGTATAAACCTAAATAATAATATAGTTTGAGATGATGTATTTCCTGTTTATATCATTAAAATAGACCCCTTGGAGTGTATGCTAACAGGAGAAGGCTTCTGGAATTTTAAACTGGTCATCGTGTTCACTATGTAGAGTGTGACCGACAGAAAGACAGACAGTGCCTACTTCTCATTGTCCCCGCAGCGGTACTGGGTGCTGGAACAATCAGCCAAACAGACCACATTGAAGCCCACAAACACCCCATGAAAGTGATCAGGACACTCGCAGGTGTGCTGCTGTCCCCCAGGGGCTATCAGGCACAGGTGGCTGCAGCGTCCACTGTCACTATTACAGGGGTTTACCGCTGAAAACAAGAGAAATGTTCAATTAAGACCTTAGTAAATCACAGCTGTATTAGTTTCTGCCTGGACCACTATGTGTTGTTGAAGCGCAATGAGGTGAACTTTATCCAGATGATTGCTTCCTAATCAGTAGGATTAAAAAGGCTAATAGATCAGCAATTTGGCAGGCACATGATTCTAACCACGCTTGCATAGCTGCATGACTTACAGTAGCTTTCTGTAATTCTCTGCCTGTATCCAACATTTCACAATCCTACCACTGCAACTGCAAATGTTCAGGTGGGATGAGTAAATGTTAAACTTTTTTTTTCCATGTAAACGTTGAATCAAACTATGTCAATTCCACTTTAATTGACAATTTTTTCAGGCATAAGAAGGTTGATTTTTTATTAATAATAATAATAATAATAATAATAATAATAATAATAATAATAATAATAATAATAATACTTACATGAGGTCTGTTTCTTTCATAACCAGGAATTTGAGACTTGCATTGTGACCAGAAAGCTACCAAATTAATGTAAAGTATGATAACCAAATTTTTAATGCAGTATTAGCATTACCAACATACCAACAAGTCCTAATAGGAATAGGGCAGCCAGTCATTGATTAAGATAATAAGAGGTAAGAATATTTAAAGCCTTGGTTGTTATTCTTTTAATTTAAATCTTAAGTGCTGGAAAGAGGTCTTACATCGTGGCTGCCGATATGGATGGTAGACATGGATGTCATGTGGGCTGTGGGTGTTGTTGACCATGACCACTCTCCCTGCTCCTGTGTACTTGTGAGCCTTCTCCACGGTCTTGGTATTCCAGTCAGTCCAGTACACAGTGTCTTCAAACAGGGTGAGTGCAAATGGATGGGACAGAGTGCCCGCAATGGCAATGTGGCGGTTATGTCCATCCATATCAGCATACCTAGGAAAAGAAGAAAGAATACAGTCTACTCTTTTTATACCACCACCATTTTATTAAAAGTGGAATTATATAGCGGATACACCATGAACCTTCATGTAGCACTGCATTTATTCCACGATTAACCAAGGAGTTTTCATAACACAATCTGCTAAATTACATTACATTTCCAGAGGAACTATACAACTTTATTTTGTCCTGTGACATGCCATTCATATTTCAGACGTACCCACAACAGCAAGGGATTAAATTTAGCAAAGGCCCAACCTGGATTATACAAAATGAATTTTCCCTCCAACTGACTCGTGTAGGACACTGGGAAACTAGTGCCCAAATATAGACACCAGCAGAGTTACACTTGTTTAGACGTTGTAAACAGGGATATATCTGCTAGCTCACTACAGAACTCTTTTGTATTTGTTGAGGTTTCAAATATTGTAGCAAACCAGGTCCAGCAGTAAATTGATTTTCTTAGGAAATAACCGTTGATAATCTTCATATAATCTGTAATCATTTGTATGTGGAAATTAGGAATAGGTCAGGTATAAATATTTTCAATTCTTACTCAAGGTAGTTGAGATGTGCATCAGCAAAGAAGATCTTGTCGGAGGTGTAATCTATAGTCAGGGCGTTCGGCCACTCTAACTTGGTAGTGATTATGGCCGATTTATTCCTACCATCCATTCCAGCCCTGCCAATATAGGCGCTGTCTGCCCAGTCTGTCCAGTACAGCCACCTGAAAGATAGAAATATATTGTACAGATATGTTTTATATACAATTACCCTTAAATATATGTATATAATGGGTTTGAAAATCAAACATCTACTTGTATCTTTAATTTATTTATGTCTGTAAACTGGAGGGTGTTATTTTAAAGAGTAAGTAGCTTCAACCATCATTTTATTTTTTTGTATTATTATTATTATGCTTACTATTTTATCTTATTTGCAATTATGTTGTTCTGTCTGTAGATCCCTGCAGTAAGTGCAGGGCTCTACATTCTATTAAATGTAAATGCAGGCCTTCCTCATTCTATTAAAATCATGTGACAATGTAACCTTTCAACTGTCAGCCCCACCTACCATCTTTTCATCTTGCAGAGTTGAAAAGTCACATTGTCACAAGATTTGGATAGAATAAGGAAGGCTGTTCAGTCAGTTAAGTCCAGCTCAAAGCAGCTCAAAGCAACTCAAAGGCTGATTTAGAGAGAGGGAATAATAACTCAATTTAAAAGCAGCAGAACCCATACTGATTGCAAACGTCATAAAACGGTAATCCTAAGAAATGCAAAATCAATTAAAATGACATTTGAAGTTTTGTATTGTTCAATGATTTGAACCCGAATATACCCCATGATTTGATGTGAATGCAGTATTGGTTAGTAACCTTGACCCTTACCCTAGCTTTGGGTTGACGACCACGGCCCGCGGGTTTTCAAAGCAGAATGTGTGATTGGGTCCCACACAGCCACTGAGGAGCTTCTTCCTGAAACGTCCGTCCAGTTCTGACACGTGAAGTGCATCCTTGAAGCTATCCACCCAGTACATTTTCCTACACAGAGGATGGAGTCAGTTACACAGTCCTTTAGCTCTACAGTGAGTTACAGTTAGAAGTATGGTGTATTACAGATATTAATAGCACATTCCACTTTAAGCTAAGGGTAACCCCAATTTGAAATGCCCAATTTAAATGTCACCTTGTTGATGTCATGCTAGAGAACCATGGAGACCTGGACTCTCCTGGCACCTGAACAGTAGGGGTCGCTATGGTGTAAGTTTTATATAAATTGTAATAATAATAGGTTAGTTTTCTTCTTCATAATAATACGTCAGTCTCCTTCAAGTAATCTTCAGTCAAAAGAGTTTAATTCAGAACAAAGCAAATCCAACCTTACAATGGCACACAATTTTCTTCATGCAGCATTCTTTACAGGTCCTCAGCCACTATTGTTTGCTCAGCGTGACTGGGAATGGATTGATTACACCGTGTAACAAATTTTTTTATTTTTTTTTGTTCCTGGGTAGTAAGTGTTATTTCCTAATTGCTTATGCCTCAAAAGTATAGAAAATGGCTATTATTCCCCACAAACTTTGCTTTTGTGACCAGGACAGTGATATTTTGAAATTTATCAGGACCTTGCTGGATGCCTTGAAGTATGATGAGTACGGCTGGGACCCCTGGAAGGTGCTGATGCCACCACTGCACATCAAATTGGGCCTTATGAAACAATTTGTCAGAGCTCTAGATAAGGAGTCGGCAGCCTTCAAGTACCTTCAAGACTTCTCCCCTAAGCTGTCTGAGGCAAAGGTCAAAGCCGGTGTCTTCGTCGGACCACAGATAAAGAAGATCCTGGAGTGCAATGAATTCCCCAAGAAGCTCACTAGTAAGGAGAAAGCGGCTTGGAACAGCTTTGTCGCAGTGGTTCAGGGCTTCCTGGGCAATCACAAGGAGCTGGTTGAGACTCTGGTGAAGAACTACGGCACAATGGGCTGTAGGGTGTCCCTCAAAGTCCATATCCTTGATGCTCATCTTGATAAATTCGCCCGTTTTCTCATTGTTAATAGGTACATTTCAAAATATCACTGTCCTGGTCACAAAAGCAAAGTTTGTGGGGAATAATAGCCATTTTCTATACTTTTGAGGCATAAGCAATTAGGAAATAACACTTACTACCCAGGAACAGAAATTGTGTTACATAGTGTTATCATATGGAATATATGAAATGGAATTGCATAAATATGAAATTATAAAAATACAGCTTAATAGAGCTGGACAAAGACAGGTGTTTAAGTATAAGGTGAATACGGTGTTGAACTTATGTGTTCTTTTTATTTTGTGTACATTGTGGGAAAAAACAAGCATATTGAGTAATGTACAAGGAATATTATCACAGAAACATGTAAGACACGGGCATTGATTATTTTTTTTTTAACTGCAACTGTTTCCTTACCTCCCCACCCAATCAATGGCCAGTCCTTCCCCATTTGGCACATCATTGTCAATGACCGTTTCTCTGCCAGTGCCATTGAAGAACATGCGTTCGATCTTGTCTTCACCTACATCGATCCAGTAGAGTCTCTGCTCATAGTGGTCGAAATCCAGAGCCATCACATTGGAAAGGCCCTGGAGGACGATGGAGAGGGAGCTCCCGTCGGTGGTCAGGTTGCGAATGTAGTAGCGGTTGCTGAAGAGCAGGTAGGGATGGATGGCGCTGTTTTGGCGGCAGGTTCGCCCGTCTGGCTCCCGGATGTACCCACTGGCACACTTGCAGAAGAAGGAGCCCACCCCGTTCTCACATATCTGACTACACACCTGCGGTGTCTCTGCACATTCATTGATGTCCTCGCAGGCTTTGCCGTCAGGCATCAGGCGGTAGCCCGGCCAGCAGGAGCAGTAGTAACTGGTGAGAGTGTCCGTGCAGTTTTGGGCACACTGGCTGATGGCTGTGTTTGCGCATTCGTTAATACCTGTATTAAAAAAAGGTGCATTAGGCTAAACATGAATATGAATTAATGTACACATATTTTATTATTAATAGCAACTAAAAGAGACAAATGCCTGGCTGTACTATGGGTTTAGTTTAATATAATTATATTATATTTTGGCAGCTTCAGACTTCCTACTGTCTCCTTATGATGTGTAAATTATTCTGAGTGGTTCTTATTTCCATTATTCAAATACATTTCTTTTTGTAATAGTTTGTGTTAAGGTGTTTTTACCCAGGTTCAGGAGCTGCTGTCCAGTTCTACTTGCCTGCCATAGAGCCATACTGTATATGTAACAGTAGCTATATAAGTGTCATCTAATGATCAGCCTGTTTGGATATAGTTGCCTTCCGCTTTGCTGGCAATATATTGCTGTGGACAAAATGGGGCTGGTGCCTACTAATATAAAGACACTTGGGCTGATCTAGCCTACATTACTTCGGCAGGTAACTAGAACTAGAGCAGCTCCCGATCCTGTTGTCAAAGAACCTTAACACATATTTTAAGTCTTCCTTGAAGGTTTAACAATTTATCTTACTGAGTTATTAAGCCCTATTCACAATCTATAAAATAACAAGTATATCTTATTAGAGCATTGGTTAATTCAAATATACAAATGCACAGGTTTATCTTACCACAGCCTTTCTCGTCGCTCCCATCGGCGCAATCGTTCTCTCTGTTGCAGACTTTATTCATGTCTATGCACTCCCCTGACGTACATCGGAAGTGGTTTGGGGGACAAGTGGGCTCTGGCGTCTTACAGAGGCTCTCCAACTCGTCTGAGTTATCCCGGCAGTCATTCTCCCCGTCACACACGTATGAGCTTGGGATGCAATGCCCATTCCCGCAGGTGAACTGGTTGCTGGTGCAGGGAGGGTAGCTACAGCCAGTCTCGTCACTGCCATCCCCACAGTCATTCTGCCTGTCACACCTGTACAGAGAATAGGGGTCTTAAACCTTTGGTATGGTACTAAAACATTACTATTATCTTAACTTATGTATTCTTGATTAGATTTACTTTGTATATTATTTTCTGTTGCAGACCACTTTTTAAAAATCACCCTCAAAAGCATTCTCAAACATGTCTTTCCATCTTTGCAGCTGGTACACCAGAGCGTAACCATTCTAAAATGCACTGTTGGTCCTATGGGGGTGAATTTTTTTTTCTGTCTACTGCATGCGCTTGATTATTACGAGTACAGCTTACAAACAAGCTGAATGTAATGAACACTGACGAAATACAGACAAATAATTTGTACCGTAAATAAATAAAACAAATAAATATAATGTTTTATTTTGTCATTGGGAAAGGTTTTGACTAAAAAATAACAGGTAGACAATAAACAACGGGTTGGAACAACCACAACACGTCCTAACAAAAACAAAGGGGCTGAACTAGAGGGAGAGAGAGAGAGAGAGCGAGAGTGTCTAATGCTTCAGCGTATGATACTCCTTGAAGCATGGAGCAACGCACAGAGCTTGGCACCGCCTCTTTGCTGGATGCCTGTTACTTGATGTTGATGGTAAAAATTCTTCATTTATGTCTTCACCGACACACTCGCTGACATCTGATTCAGTGGAAGAATTGTATGTATTTGAATTTAAATCAGAATCTCAATTCAGTATTATTTCTAATACTTCTTTCTCACTGAGCAATTTTCGCCAGTTTACAGACATCGCTGACAGTCAATATCTAGCAGAGGGCGCAAGAGACCAACAAAAGGTGTTACAGAAACCTAGTGTTACAATATCTTGTTATCAGAAGTTTTGTAGGCTCAGTAATTCAAGTTTAAAGTTGCAGAACGTACCAGTACGTTGGTACTCCCTGGGGACCAGACAGCAGTGAACGTACCAGTACGTTCGTACTACTCAAAAGGTTAACCTGTGTCCCCGCCAACACAATGTGATATTTCTTATTGATGTATTTTTTACACCCTCTAGGGACTGGTTGGGGAAGCGTTGCAGGGGGGAAGGTTAATGGACAGAGTAATATTTGAATACAGTATAATCCAGTGGACAAAGGTTTTGGCTTTTATTGTGGCAGTTATTCACAGCATGTTAAAGGGATTAGCTAATTCAGTATTACCAGAATTAAGTATAAAACGTCCCTCATATTTAGGATTAAGAAGTACCTGAAGGCCAATAAGATGCAGAGCCCGTTGGTACATCTGAACTCGTTCAAGTGGCAAGTCCTGTCTGGGCAGTTCTGGAGCTCATCAGCTGCGTTGGCACAGTCGGTGTCCCCATCACACACCCAGGACTGTGGGATACACCTGGGGCCTGAGTACCAGGGTGGGGGGCAGGTGAACTGCTGTGGACTGCAAGTTCTCTTATCTGGAAACAGACACAGAAACACCATGATTCTCAGTACTACAGGTGTTGACAACTTAGAGGGCCATTCTACCACAGGTATGATGAAACAATTTTCTGCCTTAGGACCTGAATGGAGTTTTAATTTGTTCAACTAAACAATGAATCGCATGGTTGTGAAGAAAAAATCTTTATGAGTTTACATCTTTGGTATTTTGGAAAAATAAAACTGATGCAAACTCAGACAAAAACAATACATCTTGCCCAATGTACTTTTCAGAATCAGCCAAACTTGTGTGATTCACATTGGAACATCTCCAAATAGGTCATTAAAGCAACACCTACCGCACTGCAGCTCAGGGCTCTCATCACTCATGTCTCCACAGTCATTGTTCCCATCGCAGGTCAAAGAATCTGGGATACAGTTCCCATTAACACAGGTGAACTGGTCTGCATGACACGACCGGATCAAGTCATCTGGAGTGGAATAGAGTAAAATTGAAGAAAACTGGAGTCAAATAATTGTGCTCTCTGGAGGTACAGTATAACTATTTATATAAATTAGCCTCTTTAACAGTCTTGAACAGTTTCATAAAAGCAAACTTTATCTAAATCACAAGACAGTACCATTTGTGGTTTCAAGGGTGGATCATGTGCAATTTTCCATTGTGAAATAATTACAGATTAATGCGCATGAACTTTGTGCTGGACAATAACAAAGAGTGTACCAAGCCAATTCAGAATCTATACACTGGATCTTGTGCACCACTCTAATTATAAGCATAATTATAATTATGTCAAAATCCATAGGATAGTCTAATACTGTGGGAGTTTGTCTAATCTGTTCTATTAAAATACCAAAACACACTTACCACAAGAAGCTGGCTCATCTGAACCATCAAGACAGTCCTGGATTCCATCACACACCCAGATTGAGGGAATACAGTTGCCGGGGCCACATCTGTACTCATCAGATCCACATGTCTGAGTCTCTGTGTCAAATCAAAGGGATTTCGAAGAAAGATGCAATTCACAAGCAAAACAAACCAATCCTCTTAAGAAAGAGAAACTTATCTTAATCAAAGACAGTGAATATGAGGGTTTTTTTACCCCTGTTTTTCTCCTCAATGTCCTATTATGTTCCCTCCCCACAACAGCTGATAAGAACTGAAGGTCAGTAGGTACCCTCCGATCCCATGCCCAAGCTAATTGCCTCTTTACACTCTGAAGTTTGTCACTGGATTTCGGAGAGCTGCTGATCCTTGGAGGAAAAAGGTCAGCCCTACATGTGTATGACCAGGGCACCTGGCCAGTAGGGTCTGCAAGTGAGAAGAAACTGCCTCCCTAACCAGTGGGATTGCCAGAGCCCGGCGGCCCCTGTGGAATTCCCAGGGAAGACCGGCAACTTTGCAAAACCAAGACGTGAACCCGTGCTGCCTTGAATGTAATACTCACTGTACACAACACATAATCATGCCTTTACCAGATGAGGACTTCGGGGATCCCCTACATTATTAATTTTAAGGAAATTTGAGTTATAAGACTAATACTTTCTAATAAATACATTTAGTAAATCTCAAATGTAGGGCTGAATGTTGGTGAACTTTCTGACCAGTGTGAAGAGAAACGGTCGCACCAGCATACTGTATCTAAGCGTATGTTGTTGAAATTATTAAAAATCACTCACGACAGAAAATGGGGTTCTCGTCACTGTTGTCCCCGCAGTTGTTGTAGCCATCACACAGGTTGCTTGAAGGGATGCAAATGTTAGTTGTATCGCATTTGATGGTCCCCGGAGTGCATGTACGGTCCGCTGTGGTAAAATAATACATCCGAATATTTAAGAACAAGAGGAGGCAATTCAGCCTATCAATGCTCGTCTAATTCCTAGTAGCTGGTTAATCTCAAAACTTTATTAACTCATCAATAACATTGCTAGAAGTGTCTCCTACCCTCTTTCTTTAGTCTGTCTCTACCTAATTTCCAACTGGGGCCTGGTTTCTGTGCTGCACTCCTTTTAATATTTTAAAGACTTCAATCAAGTCCCCCCTAATACTTTGTTGTGCTAGTCTCCATATATTAAGTTCCCTCAACCTATCTTCAAAGCTAATTTCTTAAAGACCTTTAGAGGATTAGTCTAATTGCTCTTCACTAAACAACATTACAGTTACCAAAACACAATGCCTTGTGTCTGTGAAAGAGAGAAAGTGAAAGAAATAGAACTCCTTATTACTGAAATCACTTACGGCAGTTACGCTCATCAGATGTTCCGTTGTCATGGCAGTTGTTGATTCCATCACACACAAAATCCCGGGAGATGCAGCGACCACTGTCACAGGTGAACTCGGTGCTGGGGTTACAGGTGGGGAAGGCGCAGCCGTCCTCATCACTGTTATCTCCACAGTCGTTGAGGTAGTCACAGCGGTATGACAACAGCACACATCGACCATTGTTGCAGGTGAAATCCAGCGGGGAGCAGGTATGAAAAGCTACAAAGCATTGAAGAAAAGCAAAAATCTGGTTACGTCTTTTAAGGGTAGCAATTAATTCATAATTTAATACATTGTGAGACTTGGAGAACAGCTTGGAATGGGGATGAAAATAACTCATGTATTCTTGTTGTTGTTTAAAAGCTCTTTGTATATAATTTTCTGGTTCTGTCATCACATCTTGGTAGAACTAAAAAGTTGAAACCACTTCAGTGACCTCAATACAGAAACGCGTCCAATCTCTAAGTAGTGGTACGCCAAAGTGAACCATCTTAATAAAAGCTGCTCCTACCTGCTTTTAAGTTGTTTCTTGCTTGTTGTATGGTTCCTCTGTTCTTGTTTCAGAATGTGGCTATTTAATAATACAGCCCATGTATAAATAAAATATACTGCTATCTGTGCTACCGGTAGCCCATTTTGAGGGTTTCAGAACACCGGCACAGTGCAATTACGCATTCAAATGTGCCAGCTTATGCTGTGCCTCGTTCATTTTGGGCCAGTTAATACATTCTGGACGGGTTCAAATTTGTGCCGCTGCAGAGCGCTACTTTACACTCCACCAATTTAGCGCTGCGTCGGTCAATCTTGATACATGTTCCCCATAGTATAATACTTACCACAAACTCTCTCCAGTTCGTCGGTATTGTCAGAGCAATCTTTGTACCCATTGCATTTCCATCTCTCCGGGATACACTGGCCATTCAGGCAGGTGAACTGGTTCTGGCCACACCTAGTGCCCTCGTCCTTTATGCAGTCCTTGCCATTGTTAGCCAGATACCACCTACCATCAGAAGGGCATTGGCATTCAGGACCAGTCGGGCCTGTGGGCAAGGAAGATACCATGGTTACTGAATTTGACAATACCCATGTGGATATGAGAATTTAAAGCCTGAGGCAAAACAAACATTTTGTTCAAAACCTTTTTCAAATACAGCTCTAAAAGCTGCACGGGAATTGAGGGGAATACTACTTTGCTCAAACAGGATTCACAGCCACCACGTTGTGTTGTAGTGCCTATAGCATCACATGTGATGCGGGTGTCCTCTTTTTTGAGGTTAGTTACCTGGCACACAGACATGGCTACATCCTCCGTTGAACTGTTCACAGGGGCTGCTGCACTTCTGCTGTTTGGAGGGGCTGGCCACATGGATGTCATTGAGACGGTACTCAGGGTCCTTCACCAGGACAGTCAAGCCCGAGCCGTCATCCTTGCTGGCCCTGTAGATGCTGTTCGTGTCCCAGTCTGTCCAGTAGATGTGCTGCTGGTACACTGTCATGGCAAAAGGGTAGACGGCCATGCCGACAATTACCTGTCTGTTTTCTCCTGTCAGCGAGGAGCGCTCGATCTTTTTCCTTCAAAAAGAAACATTTGAGTTTTACTCTTTTGCAGTCATTCAGCAGTATTGTTTTTCCAATTTCAATTTCAATGTTAGGTTGAAACTTCTTTCAAGCTTTAGTCTTTTACATTTACTGCATTTTTCTTGGTCATTTTTAATACTGACACTGACCACAAGAACACAAGAACATTTTGGGACAAGAAGAGGCCATCTGGCACATTAATACATGTCCTGCTCTACAATCCAGTTGATCTCAAAACTGTCAAGTTGGGTTTTAAAGGATCCCAGTGATCCAGCATCAAGAATATGGCTAGGTCACACATTATATACCCTCACCACTGTTTACAGAAGTACCCTCTGTCCTAAGTCTGTCTCCACTATCAACTGTGCCCTCTGGTCTTGGTTTATGTGCTGTGCATTGGCTAGGGTTAAATAGCTCCATTGATTATTACATTGACACTAATTAGTTTAATTAGCACATCTTCCTCAACACCAGTTAGATATGCTATCCATGCTGTCAGAATAATTTAGTTCAAATAAATATAAGCTTCTCCAAGTGTATATGTATTTAAATTGTGCTGAATTTTTTTTTTAAGAAAAAGGTGGGGTTTTATTTAACTGTGTGCTGCACTGATGTGGTATTTTAGCTGATGCAACAGTGTCCTGAGGAGAAATTTAAAAATAGCACTGTTTCATAATCACAGCATTAAGGTATAGTAGTGTTGGTCCTGAATATGCCTTGTTGTACTTGATTTATATACGTACAGGTAGGCATCTGCCCAGTAGAGCAGTCTGTCCTCATAATCCAGAGTGAGTCCATTCGGCCAGACCACGCTACTGTTGATGATGGGCACTCGGAAATTCCCTCCCAGCGTGGCTCTTTCAATCTTAGCATGGCTACTCCAGTCAGTCCAGTACATGTACCTGCAGAAAACACAGACACAGAAGATGGCACATTCAGGTGTTGAAGATATAAATATGTGCACACGTGTGAATATGGGTTCTCAATAATACTGTAATTTGTAGGTTTTGTTTTAAAGTATGGTATTTTTTAGGTACTGGTACAGTTTATTTCCTCTTTTACCATTGCTTGCACTTTGCTGCCATCTGCTGGCTGTAACAATACTTTTTACAGGCCAATTCATTGTAAACAACAACACATGCACTGGTTTTGAACCTGCACACTGTTCAAAGCTTGATTTAAAAAATAAAATCATTGCAGAGACATTTTAAAAAGGGTGAGCTAGCTTCAAATGTAATTTTATTACTTGTTTCAACTTTTTTTCATTATGTTTACAATATTTCAATGAAAAGGTAAGAGAAATGTAATAATTTTAATGACATTAAAAGCTACTCACCCTTTTCAAAATGGGTTTTTTTAATGTTTTTTTTAATCAAGCAGTGATGGAAATAAGATTCCTGTTGCATAGCAGTTTGATCCATTCTTGGTTTTACTATGAGTTTAATAACACACGCCTGAGCTTGTTACACTGTGGCTAATCAAGCTCATATTAAGACATGACATGGACTTACCCTTAAAACCAAATTAGTTGCATTAGCTTTAACAGCCATTACCTTAACAAGTAAAAAAAGCTTTAAAAATACATTTATTTTCTTGCAATCTTGTCCTTTTTTAGTAAACTTGTCAGGACTATTTACATTTTTCTGCAAAATGGTACCAGAGAAGTTTCAGAACAACAAGATAAGGATTTTAAATGTGTTTTTTAAAGGAAAAAAGTGGGGAAAATTCTAAACGCGATAGTGCCCTCTTGATGAAGGCTGATGGCCTTGACATTAGTTAGGCAACAAGCAAATCCAATAACCATTATTCTACAGTTTGGTTAGTTCAAGGGACCTGACGGTACTGCAGGCTATTGAAAGAGAACAGCACTCTACCCTCTGCATGGGTCCACTATGATGGCTCTGGGTCGAGGCACGTGAGCAATATATGTGCGGTTCTGTCCATCCAGACCCATTGCTAGGATACTCTGATTGTAGTAATCACTGACATAGAGACGCTTATGGATCCAGTCGTATGCTATTCCTTCAGGAACACCCAGGCCTAAAAGAAAAAAAGCAATTTAAAGCAAATGAGTGAACGATGGTAAAGCAATGTAAATGTGTTGTATAGCCATGAGAAAAGCATGGTAAACTACATAATTCCCATGCAAGGTAAACATGTGGAAGGGTTACTGTGTATGGAAAATATTAAGATTAAAAGTTGTTGTCACGTTAGGTGTGTGTGATCACCCAGTAATGGGGCAGGAATGAATGTTTTGATCAATGATGGTATATGCCCAATCTGGTATTACTGAGTCAGTGATTCTACCTACCAGAAGCTACAGTGACGGGAGGGCTGGTAGAAGAGGTGGTGCTGATATAGCTGATCTGTCCGTGGCCGTAGCTTAAGCTTTGCGTGAAGTATATCCGCTTATCATCAAAATCAAAATCGAGAGCTCGGGTGCCGTACCCCGTCATGGCAGTGGTGAAGGGCAGGCTGTGATCCTCAGGATCGAGTCGGGCGCTGTTAACAGAGTAATCGGTGGTGTAGATCAGGAACTCATCCAAAGAAGCACCGCAGGAGACTCCATTACTCAGGATGGTGCCGTGGGCACAACCGCACAATGGCTTCTCTTTCTCCGGGATGGCAAAACAGAACTGCTGGCAGCGACCGTTATCCTCCAGGCATGGGTTAAACCCAACCATATTGGCAGAAACAGGCTGTACGTGGCTGTCAAACACCGCCACATCCTGGAGGTCATTCAGTTTGTCCCGGATCACTTCCGCCGCATCTGTGTTACCAGGTTGCTTGCTAGCCTGGAAGACCTTCTTAAGATTGCGGTCCACCCATATCATATAGTTGCCAAAAATGGAAATACCATAAGGGGTCGGGTAGCGGCTTCCATAGCGTACTATTTGACGCTCCGTGCCATCATAATTCATGCAGGAGATCATGTCAAGGGAGTCGTCGGTCCAGTAAAGGAAGTTGCTGGTGTAGTCCACTACCAATCCTCTTGGAGTTACAATGCTGGCCGAGATTAGGATTGTCCTGTTTGTGCCGTCCAGAAGAGCTCTCTCAATCTTTGGATTCTGGCCGCCATCTATCCAGAAGAGGTACCTGAGACGAGGGCTGACTGCGATATCTTGAGGCCGGTCCACACTGCTCTTCAATAGGACCAGTCGATAGGTTGTATTCAATCGGAGGACCTCGATGTAGGTCTGGGTTGAGAAGGAGTTGGTGAAGTAAAGGTTTCCTGTAGGAAAACAGAAAGGGTGATGCTGAAGAAAAATCACACATTTTTTATTCCAAAGGCTGTGGTACTTTGTGTAATTTTAAATTAACTTTGTGGGAACATGCACATTGGCCTTGGTGCTATAGCGAGCTACAAAAAGAAGGCAAATGACTGATATTTGTTATAGAAAGGATCCTGTATGAAATATGTGATGTTGGTGGGTTTAGTTGCCATGGACATGGACATTTTCAAAAGTTTTGGGAACAATAAGATATGCACCTTCAATGAATTCTATTTTTAAAAAATCACTATTATAAATAACATTTGCCTTTGCCTTTGTTATTTTGATTCATTCGCCTATGATTTATGATATTCTGCAAACCATTGCGTTTCTTCTAGGTAAAATACAGAAGCACTTACCTGCTACCCAATCCACTGCAATGCCCTGTATCCCATTCACCCCCACTCCGGAAGTGACAATGTGTGAGTACCCAGAGCCATCTGTTTTTACCCTGAGAATGCCGCTATAGTAATTGCTATACGGGTGATTGTCAGCCCAGTAAATGAATCCATTGGGGACATCCACGTCGATCTTGGTGGCATAGCGTGCTGCAATAAGATTACAAATGGCTGTTATATACTGTATATACACAGAGACAGAGAGATAAAATACAATGGATTACAAAAAATGTATTGTACTGCATTGCATTGCATTATATTGTATTATACTGTATTTTATGTATTCTATACAATATATCACTGTGACAAGTTGACTGATGGTCAGGCAGATAAAAGCAGGAATCACACAAACAAATAAGCCTGTTTTGGGGAATTGTATTTCTAACTAAACAAATCATTAAATAAAACTAAAGTAACAAAGTTGCATGGCTGTCAAGCAAATAAGACTTTTGTAGCAACCTCTTCATCTTCCTCCTTGTACTCATTGTCTGATCCAGCTGCTTTTATACATGTGGGCAGGCTAAATTGGCTATCAAATAACCCATTCACCCTGACCACATTCTCGACCATCTCTGCCACACTAAAACAAACATAATGACCCAATACATACACTGTCCTGCAATGGGCACCATAGCCTCTGAGTGGTCTGAGCTGTTGATGTGGAAGCCTCGGATGGACCTGTAGTCAGATACGACAGTGAAGGATTCGTACTCCACGCAGTTGGCACCATCATGAGAGGGAACAAACCCTGTGGTGCAGGCACATGCCTTCTGCCCATTAGGCTTTGGTAGGCAGAGATGCGGGCAGCCACCATTGTTGGTACTACAAGCATTGGTGGTTCCAGCAGAGTCTAAAATCAGAAAAACAGGTACCAGTTGTGTTTCAGAAGACCATGTATCATTTACAACAAACAAATATGTCTCACATGCAGTATTGAAAGAAACACATCAGTAAACACGACCAAGGAAGTGCACCAGTAAGATTTATAAACAAATATTTCTTGAACCTACAGCAGTACTATCAGACATCCTATTTAACAATGAAAATAGATGTTTTCCATAACAATTAAGCCCTGTATGACAAATGGAAATGCACGACAGGTAAGAATGATGGAATTTTTTTGTTAGCCACAGTTCCTCCAATGGAAGTCTCACTGATATACTCACTGTCTCTGTAGTGGACTTTTAGACCCTTGACTCCTGGCATGTTACTCCTCATCACCACTAGGTTGGCTCCGTTGGCCTTGTCCACTCTCTCCACCACCTCAAAGTCCAGATCAGTGTAGTAGAGGTAGTTCTGGTGGACGGCCACGCCCCAGGGGTGAGACAGGCTGCGCACGATTGTCACCCGGACTCCCCCATCCATGCTCCCACTCTCAATCTGCACACAGTAAGAACAGCAGTCAAGCACAGTTCCTTAGAAATCCAAAGACCTAGTTCCACCGAACCTGTATATAAAACCAGCTGAACTAAACTATTTCCAGTACCTAACCCCAAAACAGAACATACAATCTATTTCCCTGAAGAAACACAGAATCATTTGAAGAACCCTATCAGGAATGGTCAAACAAAAGATATGGACAAATACTGCACAGTGGTTCTAAAACAGTAGCATACTGGTGTGGATTACTCCCAAGGCACCCTATTGCAATAAATCACAAATGTGCATTGGTTCATATATGGCTTAGGTACTGTCAAAACAATTTTATCATTCTGCTATTTATTAAAGTAATTGTAGATAATAAAAGCGTTGACATTACATATAAGAGATGTCATCTTGTGCATAGAAAACTACAGCAAGGTTAAAAAAAAAAAAAACTTTTTATGTTTGATAGCAATTTATAGCAAACTGCACGTGATGACATCTTTTACACAGTAAGAGACACTCTGCACACAATGTATTAACTTGTAGTACACACCAATCCAGTGCTGGCGACCCCCCAGTACAGTTTCCTCTCAGAAATATCTGCAGTGATGAAATCAATGTGTGCCAGGTTGGTAGTGAAGAGGTTACTCAGATTGCTGCCATCCATATCTGCGCTCGCCACCTTAGCAGGGACAGTACCCTCCGCCCCCTGATCAGACCAGAACAGCTTTCTAAAGAGACATTTCAATCAGTGCCTTAGTCAGACCAGAAACTTGTGTCTTTTGTTTTACCATTTACAGTAATTGCATGACCATCAACACTCAACATGAGGTTATTTTAATGAGCAACTTGGGTATGAAATATCACAGTGATCCTAATAGAAGTTTTCTACTTCTTATTTAGATTCACTTTGTATTTTTTTTGTTTTTGTTTCAGTCATCATATCTTGGTGACTCTGCAGACTCACCGTGCAGCCGCCTCAGAGCTACAGCGTCGGAGGACAACGCAGCTCTGGGCAGCTTACAGGCAAGCCCGCAGGCGCCCGGCCAGACTACAGGGGTCGGTGGTGCGCGGTGAGCCGAGGACACCCTGACCGACCTAAACCTCCCTTCCCCGGACGACGCTCGGCCAAATGAGCGCCGCCCCCTGGGAGCTCCCGTCCACTGTCGGCTGTGGAATAGCCTGGACTCAAACCGGCGACGTCCAGGCTATAGAGCGCATCCTGCACTCTAGCGAGTGCTTTTACTGGATGCGCCACTCGGGAGCCCCATCCTGGTGACTTTTTAAAAAGTTTAAAGCCCTTCTGTGGTCCCATGTCGATCATGTCTTTCTAAATTCAGCTGGTACACCAGAGTGTAATCATTAATCTGCCCCCCTGCAACACTCTGCCCGCAGTGGATGTTTTTCTATGTGGTATATCTTCCTGATGTTTTTCTTGCATCCACCAGGGGAAGAGTGCTGCAGGGGGACAGGTTAATTATTACACTTTGGTGTGCCAGCTGAAATTAGAGACATGTTTGAGAGTCTTGTTGAGGCCGCAGGGGTATGTAAACAAAATATAATTTCAAATATAATTGCTCTTCAAGCTCAATTACATTACATACACAAGCAATCCCCTGTCTGGCAACTGACGATGAAGGTGTATTCGGCTCATCACTAATTTTAGTCTTTGTTTGCAGCGAGTCTGAAGCCAATATCATTATGCCAAGTTACAGTGACATGTACAGTACTAAGTACTGCACTGAGACAAATGAGCATTCATTGTAAAAATAGGTCATTATTAGCTATGTTTTTTTTTTCACCATTTCCTTCCAGCCTAGGAGGTATGAGAACAGTGGATAGTTATTGTGTCTGCAGCCCATTTGTTTCTTACTAGTTTTGTACCATTACTGGTGCCTTTCTAAAAGATGTTGCACAGAGTAAACAGGTCCCTGCTACCGGTATCAATACCAAACAGATCACCCCTTACCCTCGAGCAGGGTCCAGAGCAATGCCCACTGGCAGCCCAGCTCCTTCACTTTTCCCTGTGTTGGTGATGATAGTCTTCCTATAATGCTGGTCTCCATCCACTCGAATAACCTGCCAAAGAATAAAATATACATATTATAAAACATGAAATGAATTAGCTAGCTTATCAGAGCATCTGTATTTCTATAAATAAGACTACATTTTCACTACTTTACTTCTACTGTATGAATTGAAAAGTCCTAGTTTTTTAAAAGACAGACAGTGAAAACATGAACATTTGTTTTATGGTAAACAGCCATCACATTACTGTATGAAATGCATACAGCATTGTCTCAAATAATACTAAAGCCAGTGCAAACACAGAGGGTCTTCATAATTGCATGTTAATCGCACAGTACCTGAAAGGTTCAAAATATTTATATAAAATTGTGAATTTATCAGATTATAGCCAAAATAGTAGGCTGGGAGTGTATGATGAAAGTTTAGTGACAAACAGATCGACAGTAATGATTAACAAAGGATAGCCAGGGAGCAAGCCAAGTTAAATAAAGACTTGGGGGGTTGGTTACATTTAGTAAGCTTTTTTTCTTACCTCTATGGCCTGTGCAGTAGGATTAGTGTAGTACATGTTCCTGCTTATCCAATCGAAAGCTAAGCCTGAAGGAGACCCAATCACAGCAGATGGGGCAAACTCAGTCCTATTGGTGCCATCAGTTCTCACTCTGTGTATCGCTCCCTGTTGAGAAAGAGACACAAAAAACTCAATATTGTCCATGCTTTCATGCACCTTTCACCAGTCTCTTTTCTTTAAGAGATGCAGGACAACAAGTACAAGAATGCATTGCAATGTGAATAAAAACCAGAACTGTCCCAAACATGAAGCCATTGTGTGAACTGACCATTTGCAGCAGGATGGTTATTTCCTTTTGCTTATGGCCTATATGGCAAACCACCTCCCTCGGGTAGGGAATTCACTTTTTAGCTAGATTCAAACATATTAGATGCCTCCATTACCAAACATTTGTCGTCAAATGGCAAGTATCTCATTCACCATTCGATAAACAACACGTCCAATGATCATCTACAAATGGCTTTATATCTTACCTCAATCCATTCGTCCACATTTGTGCGTCAGAGTTGGCCTCCACCTTTTTTTCGGCTTTGTCTACTGGGAGGGCAGCTATCCTGCCCACCTGCCCATGGCTTCCCTACAGCCAGCCTCTCCACTATCAGCTGACTAAATTATGGGCAGGGGTACAGCCAGTATAGAGCATACAGTCCAACCACTTTTATGTTCATGCTGTAATGGACAATACTTACAGGGTTTTGCACCCAATATACAAACTGCTCCTCATCATCAAAGTCCAGGTCCCAGCCATGATTGATTCCTGATACTGGGATCATGGCGTTGTCATTGGTATTACTGGGATCCAGTGGGATTCCAAATATCACACTGTCTTGAATCACCATTAGAAACGGGGTGTTATCTGAAAAGAACAATAAAATACATGTCAAACACCTTCAAAAAATATCCTCTAGACTTAACTTGACTGAGTTACTGTACCGAACAAAGGTTGCTTTGACCAATATTTAGTTTGACATTTTTTTTTTTTTTTTTTTTAACAAAACTGGGTTTAAACCTTGAAATATTCCTTAAATCTATCCAAGTGTATAATTATTCTGGCTACAACTGGGGTTTAAGTTACATTTTTCTGAAAATGTTTTACATTGTTAGTTTACAATCCCCTCTACTCCAATAATGTCCAACACACACGAGGTGCTTCGTCCGAGGAAAAATAAAATTGAAAGGAAAAATACTTCATATGATGTTTCCACCACTGAAGAATGAAGATGGCAACTCTCACTTAATGAAAAACTTATATCCCAAAGCGTCTCTCAATTATTCATATTTTATTAAGAACAAGGTAAAAATAAAAAATAAAGCAAGCTTATGAACTCCATTTTTCAACTTGTTCTGATGAAGACAATATGTCGAAACGCATAAGCTTTATTTAGTTTTTATTTTTACCTTGTTCTTAATAAAATATGAATAATTGAGAGACACTTCGGGATATAAGTTTTTCATTAAGTTTTTCATTTCATTCTTCAGTGGTGGAAACATCATAAGAAGTATTTTTTCTTTCTATATATATATATATATATATATATATATATATATATATATATATATATATATATATCTTTGTTGAAGTTTCTTTGTTAAGTGAAAAATAAATGTTCACAAAACAAAATACTTCAAATCCCCGTTACCTTTCTCACAGGTCCTCCCATCACTGTTGAGGTGCCAACCAGACTGACAAGCACAGGAAAAGTATCGAGGTCTCAGTGCTGACAGGAGACACAGCTGACTGCACTGGGTATTCAAACAGGGGTTCCATGCTGGACAAAGGAAAAGATTAGTCACATTTCTTTGGGAGATGAAAATCCATAATTTCTCCATTAATGTGTCCAGTAATTAACTTATCACATCCTTTGCTGTAGGTCATAGATAGACCAAACTGAGCGATAGAACAGGATGTGATTTTGTATCGTATTGCAGCAGCAACTGTTACTTCTATAGGATTGTCTTTCAGTATCTTCATATTCCAAACTGAAATACAAGAAGGTAAGGGATAACCTTGTGCTAATATGAGGAAAGAGAATAGATTTTAAAATCTTAGTAAGCAATCCTTTAAGATTAAAACATAATATGAGTATCACATTGTACCTCTACAGGAATCCTGGTTCATTATATAGCTTCTAGCTGCAGAATTTGTCAAACAATATTATGGTCTGCAATACCAGAAGATGTCAGAATTGAGAGGAAATATTCCACATTGTTGACTCTGAAGTTTCCTTTAACTGTAGTAGTTTATATCTTGTAAGTCAGCATCTTATCCCTCCTGTGATCATACTACTTGTAGTTCTGCCTCCAATTCACTATTACCGTACTCAGTGGTGAAATTCTCAGCAGAAAAGTGCATGAACTCATATGCACAGCCGGTACGCAATACATTTATGAATATAAAATAAGCCTTAAAAAATAACTGAAAATATAACCACTTCATCATAAACAAAGAAAATACTGAAAGAAATATTACACTATGCAGTAACTGCTGTAGAGAGGGAGTTTTGTTTCAAGATATCCTAAAAAAAAGGGGGATGTTATACTAAATGTGTATAAAGAAAACAACTGTGCCATGAACAAATGATACACCCATCCATCCATTATCATTAACCGCATACTCCTTTACAGGGTCGCGGTGAGCCAGAGCCTAACCTGGCATACACTGGGCGCAAGGCGAGACTACACCCTGGACAGGACGCCAGTCCATCGCAGGGCACCACACACACACTCACACAGAGGGCAATTTAGAATGACGAATCAACCTGGACAGCATGTCTTTGGACTCTGGAAGGAAACCAGAGTACCCGGAGAAAACTCATGCGAACATGGGGAGAAAATGGAAACTCCACACAGACAGTACCCTAAGCCAGATTCGAACCTAGGACCCTGGCGCTGTGAGGCAGCAGCGCTAACCACTACGCCACCGTGCCACCCGTACAAATAATACAAAAAAGGTTTAAATTAAACAATGCACAATACGGGCTGAAATACCCCTTTATTTTTTTATGTACCAGGCACTACTCTTAAAAAATGACTTGGCCATTTCAATCTCCATTGTATTCTCTGAAATCCTCCCCATGCTTTCCAGACCCTGGGTGCTCACCTACAACAGGACCTGGCCATGCTACATTGATAGCCTTGGATTAGAACATATATCCCTGTTATTTTTATATTTATTTGTATACTGATTACTTATCCTACAATATATTCTGTGTGCTTATCTGTTCTGTTTCTGTGTAGATGAATTATACCATGATCTATTCCAGAAAAAAGATTAGTATAGGCAGAAACAATATAAAAGTAGACATCATCAGCTTTTTTTTTGTGTTTTATTTTTTTTAATTCCTGGCATTGTGGTTCCTACACAATAACAAAGTGATAAATTACACATTTTCATAAAGTAATATCATTACTGTGGTTACGAATGCCTTTACACGCAAGTGCAAACTGAAATTTGACTTAAATAAACTGTAGAAAAGGGGGCATTGTATAAAGAAAAAAATATCTCACGTGTTGGTTTTCGTTTACAGTCCTCATAACAAAAAATACTAGGATCACACAAAACAGAACTTTGATCACTGTACTTAACATTTACCTTGCAAGTTGGGCCAGTGTTTGGAAAGCATAAAAGCACTCATGCATTTATTCCCGATTCTGACTCGCTTGCCAAATCTGAAGCAGCATTTTACTTTGTTGATCCTGTTTTTTTATGTTAATCCCTACTGTCCCACACATCACTTTCCATTTTATACATTTTCATGCAAATTCTGGCAAGGAAATCGGTGCAAGACAAAGCGCGTTCTGATAATTATTTCTAATATTTATCAACTGTGTAAATTCATGTACAGCAATGGTCGTTCGGATATTCAGATAGTTTCTTCGAACTTAAGAAAGCGAATTGGGCAGAGATTTGTGACGCATGTCAAAATGAAATCTAATCATAATGAAAGCTCAGCCAATCAATATGCCGTGATTATACTGACTTTAATGGTGGCCAATAGCAGCTAAGAGACAGAGAAGCAGTATTAGGAAACAGAATGCAACTAGCATGAACTGTGCTGAATGAAAGCATGTTGGAGAAACATGCACTTTAAGAAATGATAAGTTTAACTGTTTAGTTTTAGATTGAGTTTGTTAAAAGACCATTTGGGTTTATTATTAAGTGAAGCAGCCAAATGGCAGATGGCATGGAAGTTCTTAGTGGACCCTAAATTTTATAATAGCTGGTTGGACCGGATCTTTAGAGGGGCATGTGTACTGATGACTGCTGCATTTTTGTCAGCTTTATTGATGTGTTGTTATTTGAAATGTTTGCTCAAGAGCTATAGATCAGAATTGAAGTATGTGCAATGCCAAGCACTGACTGACATCCACACAGAAGGAGTAAAGTAGTAGAAGGAGAGAGATAGGGGAATTGTACATAAAGGTTTATTTTACTATTTTTGTAGCTTGAAACACAAGAGACACATAACTACCACGCATGATAAATACTTACACATATTGTAATGACCATAGCATGATAGTTTAGACTTGGGCGTATGCAGAGTTCATACCCAGTGAAGAGGACATCGGGTGGCTTGGGGTATCTCGTGGGCCACCCTGTTGCGGTAGGACCCTCCCATCTTTATTTCTAAAAGTGGCGTATGTTGGATAGCATGCAAAAAGTTTGAATGCAATATAAGAAACACGTGTTTGCAGGTTTGTACACTCTGTTAGTTTTAAAAGGAGATTATCAGAGGAGGTATAGTAACTGGTAAATGCGAGATTGCAAGATTTCATTTAATTGCACTGACGACGACTGTCTGACTGCTGGAATAAACACAATCGCACATTGCTGGAGGAACCGATGTGCTCAAGAGATAACATAGGTTAAGCACAAAGATCAAAGGGCCACACCAAGATAACACCATCTTAGGCAGCATAAAGGACCAAAGGGCCACATCAAGATAACATCTTCTTAGGCAGTGTGAGGCAGAACCAGTTTTCTTTAGGACAGGGACATGAGACTCTCCACAGGGGGTTGTCTGGGGTGATTGAACCCACAAGAGAAGGATGGAGGGTGGGGCTGAGGTCATTGGCTACTCAATCAAGGTGCACTCAGCTCAGCTCACTTCTTTCTTTCATTAAGACTAGTATTGGAGACTTGTCGAACGAGAAGTCCTGGAGGATCAAACCTACAGTATTGCATTATATTATTTTGTTCTGTTATGTTTTGTTTTGAACTTAAGTTTTGCACCATGCAGTTTGCATATGAAAGTGTGATCTGTACTGTTTTGCTCTGAGCGTTCTTTTTGTTTCCGGAATTAAACCTGTATATATTGAATGAACCAAACTAATATCTGAAGAAAAGGACTGTGCATTTCTTTAATCAAGAAACAACTACTCACTACTTTAAAAAAAAAAACTACTTCAAAGCACATTTGAGAAATGTTGCGCTAGTGTGAATGAACGGAATGCAAGCTTGTTGGATGAAAATCAGATGAAATAAGTCCCGGTACCCAGTACCAGCATTAAAATAAGACCCGGTACAGAGTACTGATGAGTACCGGCAGAATTTCACCCCTGGCTGTACTGTTATAAGATCAGGTTATTTTATTCTGCTGAGTGCTCCATGGAATAGGGATGATTTTGCCATCATGCTGTCAACAGCTATACATTACTTTATTTTCAGAGGATACAAGAAATAAAATAAGGCAGGTTTCCAAATTTTAATATGCAATAGTTTCCACAGTTGTAGTGTTACCCATTCCACATATGTTTCTTTGCACTACCAATGCAGAATAACGGGGTGGGATACATTTACAATTAAAAATGCCATGGTGGCTGCCAAAACTGACATTCAGTTTGAGCTCTGGGTTGTCCTGCACTTTAAAATCATCTGTATAACACCAGACAGCCTTCTATTCAGTGATGGCAACATATTTAATAAGCAGTCTGTCTGAGTGGGGTAAAAGGGCAGCAAATATTATCTCTACATTTTACCTATTCTTTACCTTTTTAAGTTATTTTCTGAAGAGTTCTCCATGTTGAGATTTCTTTTTTTTTTAATGGCTGTAATCTTGCTTTAGGACTGTTCCTGATTCTTGAGAAATAAATAGATATTTTGACTTTGAACTCTGTTGACTACCTTCTTCCATACTTTACCATGAAGAAGCATGCTGGGTAAGCAAAGTTAACAGATCACAATATCATATGGTAAACCCATTATGAGTACTTTAAAAGACACAGCTTGAATTTCCACTGTGGACAAATTTCAGGAAAATTGCTCACTGCGAAGTATGACGTCATGGACAATTTATCAGGCGTGTCTTGCCATTTACTATATATAGGCCTAGAATAATATAGCCACCATCCCCCACTGTATGTTGTCCTTGAACAGAGAAATGACATGGGTTCAGTTTGGAGCTCACTGTGCACTGTCCTACCTGCAGGCTGCTTGACTGGGTGATCCATCACAATACCCATTGGTGAATAGGCATTGGGCAGCATGACAGTCTGGTTTTTCCCGTGCCACTTGTTGGCTCTGATGACTTTATGGGTGTACCTCTCTGTCCAGTACACATAGTCCTCAAAGATGGTGATTGCGTGGGGGTGCTGCAAGGTCTGTGTGTACCAACAAAACAGGAAAAACAAGGTCAGAATCAATACAGAATTCGGTTGTGGGGTGAAAATCTACCAAAATTCACCAGACCATTGGCGCCCGCAGCCGTACGCACATTACGCACTGTGCATACCATTTGTTTGCAAAACTGTGGACTCGCATATAATGCCATCAATTGAAGCGAAACAGACATATTAGGCTTATAGGATTGTAATGTTTATGTAATGGTAATAATGAGCAAACAGAAACAGATAAGTTTGGTTGAAGCTTGAAAAAGAGCAAAAATCTTTCTTCTGATGACCCAGAATGTCAGAGGGAAAAAAAAAATCAGTAAACGCACTAAACTGTCTGTTTCTGACACTAATGGTGGTGGAGTTTAAAGCACTGAAAATACGTTGGCAGCATTGAATGTTAGTCCTGCATTATCTGATTTCTGCTGCTCTTCCAGGATTGAGTACAGTAAGTGCACATTTATACAAGTTTCATTTGTATTTTAATTTTATCAGTGTCTTATATTAAAATGAATAATACATGTCCTAATCATTGACATATAATTGCCAAGTTGTGTTGTTATTATTATTATTATTATTATTATTATTATTATTATTATTATTATTATTATTATTATTGATGTTTTGTCACAATGTGTAAGATAAAAAAAAGGTTATGTTGTTTAGGGGGTGAGTAACAATTACATTAGTTGTTGTGATTGTGAGAGTTGAAACCAGCGTAACAGATTTGTGAGCTAGTTTTTCACCTAGTTTAAGTCTGTATTTCAAATAGGTTTATTTGTACCTTTTATGGTTGTTGTGGACTATTTTACTGTCCGTGTAGTTGCTGTTCTGTCTCAATGGCAGTGCGCTGTGTTTATTCATTTTTAGAAATGGAAACGGTGATGCAGTTTTCGAATGTGATAGTGTAGGTGCACGAGCGTCCGCAGAACTAATTCTAGGCGGGGCAAGGTGTTTAAAACTTGTCAGGGTAATGTGGTTTTGTATCACATAATAATTATTACACTTCTAAGCCTCATTTACATTTACAACTCAGACTTAAGCCGGCATTGGTCTGGATGGCAGCAGAGATCCTTATCATTTTCAGGTACGTTTACACTTATCTATCTTTATTTAATTCAAGAGCACAGACTGTGCTGCACAGTAAGGGGAAATTAAGAATACACGTTAGCTACTGTCTCCACATCTGTAGAATTATTTTAACCACACAGGAACATGAAAAGTGTGCTTAATCAACATACTTGAAACAATTATAAATATGATTTGCAAAGAAAAACAACCACAACCAAGCAGATCAGGAAGTGTAAACTATAAAACACAATATGTCACCTACTGACATATTACAGTAATGAAGTGCTCCAACCTAAGTGAACTATTTAAAACAAATGAACACAAACTTAAACACATGATACTATGATAGTCATCACGCATATGTTTGTGTGGCTCCAGAGTCGGAACACTGACAAACCTAACTAGAGGTACAGTATTACAATCTTGTAAATGGCCAGCAGCAAGATATTTAATTATACTCAGTTTAAACTTAAGCATAACTTAGTGAATTGGGTAAAAAGTATAAAAATGATTTTATTGTAAAAGACATGAAAACAAGTTTCCTGCTTAAACATGTTATTTATAATGAATAACTATATTAGCAGTATATAATAATATTATTATTTATTTATTTAGCAGACACCTTTATCCAAGACAGTTTACAGAGATAAAGCTGTGAACTATGCAACAACAATCACTGTTTTAGGGTCACTTAAATTAGGACCTTGGTTTCACACCTCATGCTAAAGACAGAGCACAAGGAGGTTAAGTGACTTGCTTAAGGTCACAGAGTGAGTCAATGGCTGAGCTTGGATTTAAAGCCAGGAACCTCCTGGTTCCAAACATGGTTTTAACCACTGGACCACACTTGCCTCCACAGAATATAACTATGAACAGAAAATAAAAAACATTTTCAACTTAAGTGGTCTGCACCATCACATAAAACAAAGCAAGAAAAAGATATTCACAGTTGTGCTTTCACATTGTAAGAAATTTGATTTAATGCACTTCAAGTAAATGCATTTAAAATTAGATGATTTAAATGTAATGCACAAAAAATAACTTTGGTAAAGTTACAGAAAGTACAACGTGAATACAAATGTATTTACCTTTGTATATGTTGCCCTTTGTGAAAGAATGCATGCTTTAAGTTGCTTGCAGACCCATAGAAGAATAAACACAAGTACAAAATAGCCCCTCTTATTAATGCATGATGTCATAATAGTTTTTGTAAATGCACTTTAGCTAGAGCAATCTGATTTTCAAGAATTCACAAAAATCCTAGTTTCTTGTTGTATCATTAAAAAAAACATATAGTATCTGCTGTCAAATTTCAAAGATTAATTTAATTATTTCACATCGAGAATAACATTTGTGCTTTATAAACTGGGAAATGTAAGACATTTCTACACCAAACTTCCTGAAAAGCTGTGTGCTGTGAACTCTTGAGAGCTTGCATTGTTTAAGACTCTTACAGAACTACAGATCTGAGAGTAGCCTGACTTTTCACCATTTTACATTTACAGAAATTCGCTATAATACAGTGTTTTATAAACATCAAATATTAATATGTTTATATTACCAGTAAAAGCACCATCTTTGAGCAGGACAGCCAGCTTGTTATCCTTTTGATCAGCTTGGTGTGCTTTCCAATAGCTTTCAAAAACTTTATTTCATCACCCGAAATAGATGACTCCTCTGTACTACTGCATACCACTAACTGAGAGAGTTAAATTAATTTCATATTCTTCTCAGGAGTTATTTACTTGCCTGGTGCCGATAGGGTTCCAACTACCATTCATCTAACTTTTTTTGTTGTAAATTCGGATTCCTGGGGGGGGGGGGGGGGGGCAAGTGCCACCCCCTTGCCCTCCCGTGGGGACACCCATGTGTAGGTGCTGTGAAACTCAGGAAAGAACAAAAATGCAGCACTATGATAGGCTGAAACAGTTGAAGCAGAGTCGTTATCGGCATGAGGTGGGATGTCGGTGTGGTTCAGTTTTACATACCACATAAAAGATTTCTGGGGGCGCTCCTGCACCAGACCCTATCTAGACAATTGATAAGTGACAATGCCCATACACTTCCTGACCTCATTATTAGGATCTGTTTATCATACTGGTTTTGGCATCTCCCTGGTACATGTTCTCCTGGTACATGACCAAAATCAGAGAGCAATTAAAAAAAACAAAACAAAGAGAAACTTTAAAACACACTATGCAATGATTGTAAGAGTATTGAAATTTGCAATAAAACTAATAAAAGATAGGATTTATGGGGCAGCAGTGTGAAATAGTGGTTAGGGCTCTGGACTCTTGACCGGAGGGTCGTGGGTTCGATCCCAGGTGGGGGACACTGCTGCTGTACCCTTGAGCAAGGTACTTTACCTAGATTGCTCCAGTAAAAAACCCAACTGTATAAATGGGTAATTGTATGTAAAAATAATGTGATATCTTGTAACAATTGTAAGTCACCCTGGATAAATAATAATTCATTTTTTCTTACCAAGTACAGCACTGTACACCTTGAAAAAGCAAAGAACTAGATTCAGTCCCCATACCATTACAGTACATGAACTCACCAGATCGCTTGCAAAGACCTGCTTCCTGTTGTTGCCATCATAATCACAGTAATCAATGTAGTCGAGATAGGCGTCTGCAAAGTAGAGCCGCTGAGTGGGGTAGTCGAGGGTCAGTCCGTTTGGCCAGTACAGCTTGTAAGTGAGAATGATCCTGCGCACAGATCCGTCCATACTGGCTCTCTCTATTCGTGGGTTTTGACCCCAGTCTGTCCAGAACATTAAATTGGTGCTGTCAAGGAGAGATTATGTCATTAAATTTATTTAGGGAAAATACACAAGATCCTAGCTCATCATTTTAGTATCCATTTCCAGGTTAAATCCAAAGAGAAGCATTGAAGTGTTCTGGGAAACACACAATCAATTGAATGAGACACATCAACTGATTGGTTTGAAATGTCTTTTCTAATGATAAGTTTGTCTAATTGTCCTAGTTTCTTTTCTTTTTTGTGCCCAGTTATTTTAATCCTGTTGTTAAGAATGTTCAGCAGCAACTCCCTACAAGAGCTCAGGAGAACTGAAGGTCAGTGGGCGTACATCTATCCCATGACCAAATTCACAGCGGATGTCAGCGAGCTACCTGCCCCTAGAGGATAAAGTCAGGTCCTGAAGCTGAGCGAGGAGTCCCTGACGATTGTCCCTCCCTAACCTGTGGGAGCATAAGAGCTAATCCAGTGCTCCATCTGGAATCCCTTGGGAAGATCGGCAACTACGCACAGCCAACAGATGAGCCGCTCTGGGACCTGAGTTTCTTTTTTTTACCTACTACTTCTGAACTGGATGTAAAGCAAGCACATTCTAATGCAAGATGATAACACAATAACCAGAACACATCACAAGAAGTGAAGGAATCTTTTATTTGAGGACCTACTGATTGCGTGGGTCCAGTACAAGCCCGCGAGGGCTGGTGATGTTCTCGCTGAGCAGAACGGTTCTGTGTCGTCCATCCAGTGTGGACACTTCAATGGTCTCCAGGACAGAGTCTACCCAATAGAGGTTCCTGCCCACCCAGTCCACGGCGATGCTTTCTGTCAGAGTAACTCCACTGGAGAAGATCTGGGGAGAAACAGACACATGAAGCATCTGCAATCACTAAGCGTGAGGTTAACTGAGAACGTACATACTACGATACTAAACTAGGGATGACTTACAAAATCCAGATATTACAGCCAAAATCACCTAAAGTGTCCAACATTCAATTTGGTTTATAATAATAATTAATTAGTAAGCAGCTTCAAATTACATAGTTGTGGTGTTTTTAATCATTCTGAGTTCTGTTGCTCCTGTATTGAGCCAAATCATGTGACAATGACACCTGTAAATTCTGTCAGACACACCTTCTCTCTCATTTATAACTAGGCTTGCTACTATTTGAATTTTATTTTTTTTGCCAAATCGACGATTAACATCGACATTTATTTTAGAAAGAATATACCGTTTTTTTAATCTTTATTTTTCAATTCAAGCAGAGAATGTGTGAAATCGACCTTTATGCTTTAAAAAAAATGGCTTTTTATGCCACTGAGAAACGTCTCATTTAGAAAAACCCCTTTATCATATTCAACATGCAACAAAACCATGGTTACCAACATTCTAATTGAAATAACGTTTGGTCACAGCGGATATGGAAACAATACATATAATTTGTATACTATAGTAGTATACATAATATAATATGTATACTATAGTAGGTTTCATACAAGGTTTTTTTGTGAACAATTATTTTTATTGATTTTTTTTATTTTCTCACCCTTTGGGAATAGGGAACTCGGGGAGACAATACAATTAAAAAATCTCACATTAATACAGAAATACAATATAATATCCAGACAAAAACAAGATTATAACAGGATACAATAAACTATTGAAACTAAAATATTAAAGAAAGAATATTCTTTAATTAATTAAATGCAAGTTGTCAGAAGTTGTCCTAAGGGGAAATGCCAATAATAATAATAACAATATGCACTTGATATTACTCAAACAGCTATGCCACTTTATCAGCAGCAGTATCCCATGCTGCCATCGTGTTAGCAGTGGCCAAGTGTAGCCGAGCTGTGGATCTTTACAAAAGAATGATGTCATGTAAATAGTCTAACCAGACAGAAGAAAAGGAGATATACGGTTCCACCCAACCCTTCAAGATTAAAATTAAAATGCTTTGTTTTTATAAAATTAAATATTATTATTTTAAGTTTCCTAAACAAGGATTTTATAATAGTTTATGCTTTTAATACATTTACAAAAAATACACCAACAAAAAATATAATTAAAAACATTCTGCTTGTGTTTTGTTTTCACTATAAAGCAGACTTTTGACAGTATTGCCTCTCTTATATGTCAGCACATAGATTGAAAATATATACATTACTTTGTAGCAATTCCCATGCTACATAATGTGGGTGTAAGTCTCACCCACCTGTCCCTTTAATTAGGGTCAGTAGCCTGGCCAGGTCAAAACTTCATTTCCCATAGTTCCTTGCAACCACCCTCTGTTCATCCTCTCTCCCCATTGGCTCATTCAGATTTTCACCCCTCCAATCTCAGAGCTCCTTAGTAGCCAGCACTTGTATTAAAGCTGGCTAATCAGGCCTGAGGGAGACTCCCTTTTTCAGAGGAATCCATTTAACTACAGCATTTTCTCTACTTAAATTTCAGTGAATCCATTAACATCCTTAGATAATTCCAGTGCATCCGTTTATTTTCTTTTGTTGCTGCACTTTGTCTAAACTCCTCTTTTTGTTTTCACTGTTACTTGTTTAAGTTTAGCTGTTTTTCTAGGTCTGTTTAGTGTTTGTTGTTTTATGTGTGACGGTCTCAATTTTTTCCTGATCCTCCTGATTTTTTCCAAACAACTGTTCACCATTCAACTCAACACTACTGGACAGTCTCAACAATTTCAACGTACTCAATGTTTTCAACTTTCTACAATCACCATCATTTCGGGACACTTTGCTGGACTGCCTTATTTGTGGGTGAGATCATTTCTTTTTCGTTTGGATTTTTTCTACTTTAATTTGATACTTTGTTTCCTGTATTTTTGTTATTTTGTTACTTTGTATGGATTTCAATTATCCTGCTATTACTGGACTTGTTGGGCCTACCTGTCATTCTCCCACCATTGCCACAGAGACTGTTAAATGTAATTGTTTCCACATCTGTATCTATTTATTTATCCTTGGTCTTTATCTGTGTGTGTTGTGTTTGTGAGTGTGGGTTTATTGGAGACCCTCCGGACCCCATTCATTTTCTACTTTGCGAATCTGTTTAGCCTTCTGTTTGTCCCTACATCTGTACCAGCTTTATTCTTACCTGTTACCTGCAATTATTTGAATTCCTTTCTTATCATTATTCATTTCATTCATTTGTTCATTTTTTCATTTGTTGACATTATTGTTCACAATAATAAACCGATTGTTCGTGAAATTGACACCTCTGACGTCCCTGCTTTTGCTGTCTGTCACTCTTGCTGACTTATTTAGCTATAGGAATAGGGCCAGTAGTTTCTCCTTAGGGAGGACAGTGCAACTGCTTCTCAGTTGTGCAGAGTGATCGTTACAGAATTGGTGGCCCGTACGGGGACCCTTTGTGTCATTAAATTCAAATCTAAATTCATCAGTTTAAATTGTTGGGAACTTAATGTCAGAAATGGAAAATCAGACCTTGACTTTGCTAAACTTCTCTGAGATTGGAGATAGACCCCATGTGACTATCAGAGAGCCTATCACAGAGAGAACCACCCGCATTAGTGACCTGTACATTACCCAGGAAGGGGCAGATCTTTCTGGAGGCGATGATGATGAAGGGAACCTTACTGACAGTGTTGTGATAGGGCAATTGACTGAGCACTGTTCCCATCTCACTGACCGTGTTGAGCAACTGGAAACACAGCTGTCTGAGTTACAGGAGAGCAGCATTAATCGTGAACAGGTCCTGCGAGGTTACATCGAAGGACGCTTCGCAGATATGGAGAATCGAAGGCAAGAGGCCCTTGACGAAATGGATCTGGAAGTGGTGAAGTGCCTGAAACGCCGCGATGTGCTGTGGGGAGAAGAGATTAAGAAACTCTTCAAAAAGACCAGCACCCCTCGTCTGCCACTTTCCTTGCCGTCTCTCTCCTCTAGAAAGCGGTCTGCACCACAACAATTCTCCGTTGATGGTGGGTCTGCTGATTACCATGGCTCCAGAACTGAAGGAAGTCTTTCCCAAGCAAAGCTGCCCATTAAAATCAACTTCCCAGAGTTTGGCGGGGAGGCCAGCAGCGATGCCATTGACTTCCTGGACAAATGTGATGAATTCCTAGCGCTACGACCCATGACACCCTATGAGATCATGGCAACCATGTCCAGTGTGCTGAAAGGCTCAGCAAAGAGCTGGTGGGTCGCGGAGCGCAAGGGAATCCACTCCTGGGAACAGTTCAAGACTGTCTTCCGTCAAGCCTTTCTGCCATCTGACTTCCAGACCGAAGTGGAAGACCGACTTCGCTCCAGATTCCAACTTCCTGACGAGCGAATCCTTGACTTCGCCTATGACTACCGTGCCCTATGTCTGCGCTGGAAGCCAGACTTGGAGGAGACTGAGTTGGTTTGTCGCATTCTAAACAGCTGTAATCCCAAACTGGCAAGCTGTCTTAGGGGAACAGTGAAGACAGTGGCAGAACTGGTGCGCATCGGGACCCAGGTGGAGAGAGACAACGCTGCTCAGCGGGAATACTGGGTCAAGGCAAAATCCAGCAAAGCCGTTCAGGACAATAGGAGCCATAAAGGAGCTATGAAGAAGCCGGCAGAGGTCAGCATGGTGAGAAGCCAGGAGAAGAATATAGTTCCTTCTGCAAGCCTGACTCTGCTGATCGTGGATGTAGGCGTTCGAGGGCTCCAAGGGCCTGCAGTCCTGGACACTGGGAGCACCTTCACTCTGATGAGAGAGAGTCTCTGGAGGAAGATCGCTCATCCAGGGGAAGAGCTGGAGTCTGCACAGGACCAGTATTTCATGCTGGCGGATGGACAGTCACACCAGGCCAAAGGTCAAGTTCGCCTCACTTACCTTCTCCACGGAGAGATCTGGTTTCTAGGCACATATATCCTACAGGATCATCATCTAACATTTCCCCTTGTTCTAGGCTTGGATTTCCTGGAGAAAACTCATACCCAGATTGACATTGTCAATAGGCAGTATGGTGTCAAACATCAGAAGGATTTCTCCTACCATCCTTTTTTGCCACGGTATGAGGGGGAAGCTTCCTGGGACAGGTCCTTATCGAGTGTCAGCCTCTACTTCCATACATCTTGCCAGCCACCTACCACCTCTGATCCAAAACCATGCCAACCGGCGAAGGTGACCATGACCATCACCTCAGCTGAACCATCTCCTGTCGAGCAACAACTCCAGAACCTCCAGCAAAAGTGGTCTTCAGTCTGCACTGATAAGTTGGGAATGACAACAGTCACCCGTCACTCCATCTCCACTGAGGACGAAGTCCCTGTTCGGGGTCGACTGTATAGAGCGTCTCCACTGAAGAAGGCTTTAATCAAGGAACACGTCCAAGACATGCTTCTGGACGGAGTTATAGAGCCATCTAACTCCCCATGGTCCTCTCCAGTGGTGCTCACAGAGAAGAAAGATGGTGGTTACAGGTTCTGTGTGGACTACAGAAAGCTGAATGCAAAGACTGTCTTTGATGCATATCCCATGCCCCTCATTCATGACATCCTGGAGTCCCTGAGTGGTGCTGCGGTATTCAGTTCCCTTGATCTACGCTCGGGTTACTGGCAAGTGGCGATGGACTCGGCAAGTAGAGCGAAGACTGCGTTTACCACACCCTTTGGATTTTATCAATTTAATGTAATGCCATTTGGGTTAAAAAATGCTGCAGCCACTTTTCAACGGCTGATGGAGAGAGTGTTAGGAGACCTCCGAGGGAAGATCTGTTTCGTCTACATAGATGACATCATTGTCTATTCACCAAACTCCGCACAGCATCTTCAAGACCTCGAAGCTGTCTTCCACAAACTTCATCTGGCCCGTCTTACTCTCAATCTCAAAAAATGCCACTTCTTCAAACACACTCTCCATTTCCTTGGTCATGTGGTTTCAGGTGAGGGTGTAGCTGCTGATCCCCACAAGCTCCAGGCCATCCAGGAATATCCCATTCCTACCAACTTGAAGGAGGTTCAACGGTTCCTAGGTTTGGCAGGGTGGTACCACAAGTACATCCCCAGGTTTGCGGATATTGCTGCCCCACTTAACAACTTGAAAAAGAAAGATGTCCCCTGGAAATGGACAGGAGAGTGCCAGAAGAGTTTCAAACTCCTCCAAGAAGCTTTGATCAGTCCTCCAGTCCTCGCTCACCCGGACATCAACAAGACGTTCCGAGTCTTTACTGATGCCAGCGATATAGGACTAGGAGCGGTTCTGACTCAGCCAGAAGGAGATGATGAGAAGGTAATAGCCTACGCCTCCAAATTACTGAACACTGCCGAAAAAAACTACTCCACATCTGAAAAGGAGTGTCTCGCTGTCGTGTGGGCAGTAGAAAAATGGCGGCATTATCTGGAGGGGATGGAGTTTGAGGTTGTCACTGACCACGCTGCACTCTCCTGGGCATTCAATAACCCAAAAACCTCTTCCAGACTGACCCGCTGGACTCTTCGCCTACAACAATTCACTTTTACCGTTATTTACAGGAAAGGTAGTCTGAATCTTGTACCTGATGCACTCTCTAGAGCTCCACTTGTACCACCTTCAACTCCTTCTGCGTCAGTGTGTGCTAGCAATGCCCCTGCGAGTAGCATGGATCTTCCCACCACCATGGACCAGATTGCGGCCGCTCAGTCCAAAGACCCAGCTATCGCTGATATCATCAATGACATTGCTTCCAATACTGCCAATGATAACCGCATCTCCTTCATCCAAGAGCAGGGACTTGTGTATCGCCGGGTGCCCATTCCTAAACAAGGATTCCGATACCAGCTGGTAATTCCGGAACAGCTGACGGATTCCTTCCTCCACCACTACCATGACAACCCTTTGGGAGGTCACCTGGGCAGGATGAAGACCCTGTTGCGCATGCTGGAGGTTGCATGGTGGCCCTCCATCCGTAAAGATACATGGCACCACATAAAGGAGTGTCAAACCTGCCAGAAGTACAAACCGTCCAACACCAAACCTGCAGGTCAACTCCAGTCCACTACGGTGAAGGAGCCCGGAGAGATGCTGGGTCTGGACCTAATGGGACCTTTCCCAAGAAGTAAAAAAGGTAACACTTACATCCTGGTCATTGTTGATTACTTCACAAAGTGGGTTGAGCTGTTTCCATTGCGGGACAGTAAGACCACCAAAATTGTGAACATTTTGACGCAGGAAATATTCACTCGATGGGGAACACCGCAACACATTCTTTCAGACCGTGGACCTCAGTTCACGAGCCAGCTACTCGCAGAGGTGTGCAAGACCTGGGGAGTAGTACAAAAACTCACCACCAGCTACCACCCACAGACCAACCTGACAGAACGCGTGAACCGCACCTTAAAGACCATGGTTGCATCTTTTGTCGGGAAAAACCATCAGCTGTGGGATCAGTGGCTACCCGAGTTTCGTTTCGCCCTCAACACCGCCAAACATGAAACCACTGGCTTCTCTCCTGCAGTACTAGCGCTCGGAAGGACCATCAGAGGCCCATTGGACCGATTAATCGCTGTTGCTCCTGCTCCATCCACCGATCCCTACCAACTGCTAGATCGCCAGCAGCAGATTGCCGAAGAGGTGAGGGATCACGTTGCCAAAGCTCAGAAACGGCAAGCTCGGAATTACAATGCCCGGAGAGCACACTGTCAGTATGAAGAAGGTGAGTTAGTCTGGATAAGATCTCACCCCTTATCTGATGCCTCCGGAAAGTTTTCCGCAAAACTTGCCCCTAAATGGTTTGGGCCAGCTCTTGTAACCAAGAGACTTGGACCCAACAACTACAAAGTCAAGTGGGGGGAGCCAGATTATTTCAAAGAGGATACTGTCAATATTGTTAATTTAAAACGCTACTATGGCGTTCGTCCCTTGCACCTCCAGTGTGGGGGGGGGGGAATATGTAGCAATTCCCATGCTACATAATGTGGGTGTAAGTCTCACCCACCTGTCCCTTTAATTAGGGTCAGTAGCCTGGCCAGGTCAAAACTTCATTTCCCATAGTTCCTTGCAACCACCCTCTGTTCATCCTCTCTCCCCATTGGCTCATTCAGATTTTCACCCCTCCAATCTCAGAGCTCCTTAGTAGCCAGCACTTGTATTAAAGCTGGCTAATCAGGCCTGAGGGAGACTCCCTTTTTCAGAGGAATCCATTTAACTACAGCATTTTCTCTACTTAAATTTCAGTGAATCCATTAACATCCTTAGATAATTCCAGTGCATCCGTTTATTTTCTTTTGTTGCTGCACTTTGTCTAAACTCCTCTTTTTGTTTTCACTGTTACTTGTTTAAGTTTAGCTGTTTTTCTAGGTCTGTTTAGTGTTTGTTGTTTTATGTGTGACGGTCTCAATTTTTTCCTGATCCTCCTGATTTTTTCCAAACAACTGTTCACCATTCAACTCAACACTACTGGACAGTCTCAACAATTTCAACGTACTCAATGTTTTCAACTTTCTACAATCACCATCATTTCGGGACACTTTGCTGGACTGCCTTATTTGTGGGTGAGATCATTTCTTTTTCGTTTGGATTTTTTCTACTTTAATTTGATACTTTGTTTCCTGTATTTGTTATTTTGTTACTTTGTATGGATTTCAATTATCCTGCTATTACTGGACTTGTTGGGCCTACCTGTCATTCTCCCACCATTGCCACAGAGACTGTTAAATGTAATTGTTTCCACATCTGTATCTATTTATTTATCCTTGGTCTTTATCTGTGTGTGTTGTGTTTGTGAGTGTGGGTTTATTGGAGACCCTCCGGACACCATTCATTTTCTACTTTGCGAATCTGTTTAGCCTTCTGTTTGTCCCTACATCTGTACCAGCTTTATTCTTACCTGTTACCTGCAATTATTTGAATTCCTTTCTTATCATTATTCATTTCATTCATTTGTTCATTTTTTCATTTGTTGACATTATTGTTCACAATAATAAACCGATTGTTCGTGAAATTGACACCTCTGACGTCCCTGCTTTTGCTGTCTGTCACTCTTGCTGACTTATTTAGCTATAGGAATAGGGCCAGTAGTTTCTCCTTAGGGAGGACAGTGCAACTGCTTCTCAGTTGTGCAGAGTGATCGTTACAACTTTTTGATAAAGGTGTCCAGTTTGCAGTTGTTTGTGATGCATTTTAAATGTTAATATGAAATAATGCTAAATACAATCTCTTTGAACCACTGCAAGTATACTGTATACTCATTAAAAATTCACAAAGTAATTTACCTTGGTTAATTGTGCTTTTTAAATGTGCTATTTGAAGTTCCACGCTAGTCATTCCTATCCTTATCATGGCTCCGATAAGTATTTGTACACTTGGTATACAAATCCTTATTTGATCCGATTAAAATCAAAAAGTAGCAAGCCTATTTATAACGCACACTCTGTGTATAACCCTCTGTGTAACAGGCACTACTCAGCTGCCTTGGAGTATAATACAAATTGCTGGAGCGTAAAAGTCTGGGAAATTTGGTAATGCTGTTTTCCTACCAGTTTCCTGTCAGTCCCATTCCTCAGAGCGCTCCAGATCATTTTCTGGGATGTGTCGGCCCAGTAGATTCTGTTAGTCGCTGTGTCAAAATCCACAGCTGCAATGTTAACCCCATCATTTATAATGGCCTCGATGACATTGGGGTTGGCGCTGATGTTATCGGAAATAATTTGGTTCCGTTGGGTTACAAGGAGCAGAGCCTCCCGGGGATCTGAAACAACATACAGTATATAAAAACACTGACTTGAGGGACAACCATTTTTACTTGTGGGAATGTCTGGGGTGTCCAGTCACAGAAATCAAACACAGATGTATATTATAGAATGGAACTGTGGGCTGTGGATGGTCTGAAGCAGTTGTGCCTGCATGTCTGGACTCTCTATAATACCTTCAAAGCAGCCTGCCCAAACTGCTCATCCTATTGTGATCAAGCTTTATGAAAGTTATATGTTGAGAACCTCTTGCCTGCATTTGATTATGGTTTCTGTGGATATATGTTACAAGACCTTATTCCACATCATGGTAAATGATGACCACAGAGTAACCCACTTATTCACAGTATTCATAATTGGCTCTAGGACGCAGGGGGGCCATGAACACAGCTACATTTACTGACAGGAATAACACAATTATAAGCATGTAAAACAATAGCAGCAACAAGAAAGAGTTGCAAGTATGAGCTCTTAAATGAGTTTCTTTTATATCATTATTGTGATTGTGATAAAACCTGTTTTAAGGAATGTTTCTTTAAAGATTTAGTTGTTTTAAACATTCTCTTTCATGAAACACTATTTTCATGAGAATGGCCCAATAAACCCTCTCAAAAACTGTTTAAAGAGGTTATATGAATAGCAAATATTGAGTACCTAATCAAAATGGGCTTTAATAAAAACAGGTGTTTGTTGTCATTTGCTACATGTAGGTCATGATGACCTAGTTTTCATGATACTGAAAAGTGTATTGTGTGTGTGTGTTTTTTTTTTCTTGGTGACATTCCTTGTTTATTGTGCAGTGGTACCTTAAAGGCATCTCAAGAGGTTGAGAGAACAGAAGCTACAACCAGATGGAGACACAGATGGATGGCTGCCCTAGCCACATTCTCTGGAAGCTATCAGGCTTTTACAAAGCGTTTCAACAAGAATATCAGTGCACAATTCATTCAGTAAGAAGGTGAGACAAAATCAGCACATATTAAATGGTAGTGTGCCTAATATACTCTGTAATCGACTAAATCTTAGAGATTGGAAACAAGAAAATTTGCAAGGAGTGAAAACTTTTGAAAATTTCCAATCTTTGCCTAATATGGACTTCATTTTCTCACACAACAGTTAGAAGCAGACAGAAAGTGCCATTTTGTTAATAACTGGTGAAGATTTTTTGTCACTTTTATAGATCAATCATGAGAAAAGCATAATTGATTACGTTTAGGGATTTCCATCAAATGCTAGTTACATTAAAAAAAAATGCCTCACAGTGGTAAGGTGTGTGAGATAAGCTTTTAGATGAGAAATCTGTGTCAGGAAAGTGTATTACAATTCCTTTGAGGGCCTTGAAGTACCCATTTTGTGGGGGTGACGTTCACAAATCTTACCACAAACTGTAGCAATAAACAGACTGCATGAGGTAGCAACAGAAACATTTTATAGAAAAAAAAAGTTAAATACCAGAGAATGAAACAGCATTTAGATTAATGAGATTGCAACAGGCCACCAGGGGAAGGGAGAATATCTCGTGAGATACATTTCTTCTGATTACTTTTGTCTTTTATCCAACATCAAAATGCAAGAACTTATTCATTTCACAAAAAGGTGTTGAAATATATTTTCTATATTTTACCATACCGGTACCTTTAAATATTCTTAAAGTAGCTAACATATGTAGTTCTGAATGAAACCTGTGTTTAGGCAAACATGTATTTTCATTTCAAAACATCTGGTACTATACTAGGTTAAAGAAGGTTCTCAGTTTGCTTGTCTTGTCTACCAGTAAGTCACTTACTGCTTTACTTGCTAGGTCATTTCCCCCAAACAGTGTCTACAGGGTCAAAGCAAGTTACTGGCTAAAAACAGGTCAGTCAATTAGGGAAGCAGCTAATTGGTTATTGACAAGAAAGAAACCAGTGAATTGTTAAGGACAAGTTACCCATCCAGATGAAAAGACCCAAGAAGTGCAAAACTATAGAAGCATGATTTGCAAACAGATATTTATTTACCCTAGTGTAGTACCAGATATCATGTTTTAAAATGAAAATACTTATTTGCAAAACCATGTGTCTCTTTCAAAACTGCACATTTAAGACATTTATATTAAATTAATTATTATGTTAGCTAAAATTACTTAAGCCTTAATGATACTGTAAAAATATATTTAAAAAATTGTTATAGACAAGAGCAGGATCTTGACCATTTCTGTAGAAAGATAGCATACCTGTGGCCTTGCAGACTCTCCCGTTGGGTTCTAAGGTGTAGCCAGCATCGCAGTAGCAGCGGAAGGACCCTCGCTCGTTGTAACAGTGCTGACTGCAGGTTCCTGGGATCTGGCACTCGTCGATGTCCACGCAGGTCTTGGAGTCATTCAGTAGCTGGTAACCAGGCCGACAGGTGCACTGAGCCCCGAAGGGACCTTGGACACAGCCGTCAGTGCAGCCACCATTGCTAACAGCGCAGTCATCCTCATCTGGAAAAATAGGGTTCATGACTGCGGTAAGAAAAGGACTGGACACAATGGGCCAGAGCTAACTGGAAAAACGAAATAATTGTGAATTGTTCTTTGAGATCAATCAGCTACTAGAAACCTGACAGCCATGTTCATAACCTTGTTCATGGAATGGGTTACTAAGTCATGTTGTTGCTGCTGAGACATTGATATCCTTTAAGATACAATAAGACGAAGTTCTGGGATCAATCAGCAACTAGGAACCAAGCACTGATGGGCCAAATGGCCTCCTCTCATTTGTAACTTACACTCTTTTGTTCTTATGTAGTTTAGAACTGAGTGATTCACTTATTGTTTGTCAGTATGTGTGATAAATGGCTCAACTGAAGGCGATTGACTCAGTAATTATTATGTGTATGTGCATTATTTATGTGTATTCAAGTTTTTTGGATTCTAGTGCTAATCATGTTTAAAATGTATATTGCAGGTACTGAGACTTGAAACACTGGGCTTGTACTCAAATGGAGTGACTTACTGCAGGTTGGAGACTCGTCAGCCCCATTGGGACAGTCTCTTTGCCCATCACACAGCTTGTCAACTGGGATGCACACATCGTCAGTGGGGCATTGCCACTGGCCTACGGGGCAGCTGAAAGGAGGTGGTAGGCAATCCTTCTCATCGCTCATATCGCGGCAATCATCTTCCCCGTCACACACCCAGCTCTGTGCCACACAGTTCTCATTGTCACACTGGAAATAGTTGGGGCGACACGTCCTTGGAGGGCAGCCGTTGTGTTCGTCAGAGCCATCTTGGCAGTCGGAGTGCCTATCGCATTCCCAGTTTTCAGGAATACAGAATCCATCACTCTGGCATTGAAACTCATTATCGTGGCACATTCCAGGTGGCCGAGTGGCTGAAATAGAAAAGTCATGAACGTAAACCCCCAGACACAGCTGTAAGCTCATGCAGTACCCACAGTGTGTACATACAGATATACACCTTCATTTACCCTCAGTTCTGATACAAACACTTTGAATCACCATATGAAAGACATTATATACATATTCCTTTGCTTTCCTTTCAGTACATTCATTACTTCAACTACACAATCATTACATCTGAATACACTACTTGCAACAGTCCAGTAGACTAACATTCAAGAAGGTTTCTTTTTAATACAGTATGCTTACAAGTCTCCTCTCTGTTAGTTTGGGAAATGTTATATATGTTACGTGCAACTAACTGAGCAATTCGTGGATTGCCCGGGAGATTCGCGAATTGCCCATGCAAAGTCCAAAATTAATCACAAAGATCTTTCATTTTATGTTTTCAGGGGGGACAGAGACAGAGCTATGATTTAAGAGCTTGTTTGATCCACCTACCTGAGTAGTGTCATTCACTCGCTCACTTACTCATCTCATTCATAAAAACTACACAGGAAGTCCGGTTTCAGAAACTAGGCATATATTTAAAAATGCATTTAAAAATGTATTTTTATTGATGACAGAACTATATAAAATATGTAATGATATATGACTAATTTATTTTAAACAAATTATTAAAATCTAGATATGTATTCCCTACTTAACTTACACTCTCAGTCACTCCGCTGAGTACGCTCTCCAACTCTTAGATCACTTGTCATAATCACTGTATAACGTGAATCAGCTACATCATTCATGTTCCACCCAGTAACTGCATGCATCTCTCTGATTGGACAGTTCAATACAACACCTTATTATTATTGGGTGTTATTACATTAGTGTGGCAGGGTAGAGCCCTGCGTGTAAATAGCGGGCAGAGCAAAACCCTACATGTAGAGAAATGTATGGTGTTTGTTTATTTAAAAGAATGGTTTAAAAAAACAACAGATGTATTATGATTTAAAACAGAAACTTATTGTTTGGTATGTGTGTTGGTAGTGGTTGGTAGTGGGATTACAGCATCTCCACAGACCCAGGCCAGAACAGGTACTACGGGTACACATTTTCCTTTTTTTGAAGAAAAGGATTGTTTTGTTTGTGAAGAACATGGAGAGGTACGAGGGCTGCCTGAGGGATGCCAGCACCCCCCCCTGTGGCTGAGAACAGAGGGGAGACACCTATTGGGGGACAGCCACCTGGATATCCTCTTTGACTTCATCAGGCTGAAGCCAGAAGTCCAGCTGAAGGGGATCATCCGAGGATATCCAGAGCTGATGGAAGCGGTGAAAGGGATGACCCAGGTAGTAGACTGGGTCTATGAAGAGCGAACAGTCCCATTTGGCACGGGCCGATGTCCCAAAGTGCTCCTTCTGCCTTTGCTATGGGCATGAGGAGGAAAGCTGCCCGGAAGCCGACTGGTACCCAGACACGGACCTGGAGTGGGAGGAGCCCGAGTGTCCAACGCCCAGAAGTGGGGAGCCCAAACGTTCAGCTCCCAGAAGAGGTGAGCCCAAGCTTCCAGTGCCTAGAAGTGGAGAGCCAGAGCACCCAGTGCCCAAAAGGAAGGAGCCAGAGCGTCCAGCGGCGAAGAGGGGTAAGCCTGTGTCTCCATGATCTGCTGAGGGGAGCGTGGCAAAAGCCAGGAGCTCAGCGGTCACCTCCCGAGGGTCCGCTGCTGCCATTGCCTCCCGAGGGTCCGCTGCTGCAGTCGCCTCTCGAGGGTCAGCTGCTGCCATCGCCTCCCGAGGGTCTGCTGCTGCCGTCACCTCCCAAGGGTCCGCAACTGCCATCACCTGGGGATGCTTGGTCGTCATCGCCCAGGGATGCCTGCACGTCACTGACCGGGGATGCCTGCACGTCACCGCCTGGGCATGCCTGCACGTCACCGCCCGGGATTTGTTGTTTCTATAAGCGACAGTTTCGCTGCCGGAAATTATGTGGCCAGAGCCCAAGAGGAGTGAGCTTGCCCAAGAGGAGTGAGCTTGTCGGCTACAGAGAAGGGGAGGAGGTGAGGAGACCACTTCCACCACAGCCCCTACCACCACCCCTGTGCCACAGTTCGGTGCCTGGGGGTTGGATCTCTCAACCTGGGCTCCTAGACACCCGACCTATGGTCGCTGGGTCTGACTGCCAGGTCGCTGCACCACCATGCACAAGTGGTCATCTGGTAGGTATGCTGCTCCGCTCCCCCTGGTAGCCATCGCCCCTCTGCCTGGGGCTGCAGCCAACTGATCGCCTGCCTGTGCTCCCCACCCCATCCACTGCACCAGGTCCCCTGTCGCTGGGTCTCGGTCCAGCCATGAAGGTGGGAGAAGGACAGTAGGGGACTTGAGAGTGGGTGGTTGTGTTTTAGGGGAGGGGGAAGGTTGCCGTTGGGGCCATGTGTGCTGCGCACAAGGTGAGGGGGGGATAATATAATAATATATTTATTTTTATATAGCGCCTTTCATAGTGGACCACCATTACAAAGTGCTTTACAGAGGTAGGCTGTGAACTGTGCATTATATGCAGATTTACTTACAATGGGACATTGATTTAAAATGATTTAACATCTCATCCGCAGGATGGAGCACAAGGAGGTTAAGTGACTTGCTCATGGTCACAAAGTGAGTCAATCAGTGGCAGAGGTGGGATTTGAACCAGTGACCATCAGTGGCAGTGGTGGGATTTGAACCAGTTACCTTCTGATTACAAGCCCTGGACTTTAACCACTGGACCACACTATAATGTGGCAGGGTAGAGCCCTGTATGTAAATAGGGGGCAGGGCATATTGCTTGTAGATAAATGTATGGTGTTTTTTCTTTATTTAAAAGAAAGAAATACATCAACCCGTAGTACCTGTGTGTGTGTCAACTTCCTGGTCTGGGGACATCACCACAAAGTCGCCCAGCTACAGCTATTAATAATACTGTCTGTTTTATACGCAAGTGTCAATGGGGTTTCTCATGTTAATTTTTGTTGCAATGTTCCTTGTTCCGAAGGTCTGCCTGTCACTCAGAACAGGAATTAAAGAACAGAGGGAGTGATAAGCAGTGGGCACACCGCAGTTTGCCCAGGCAAAGCCTGAAATAAGTTACTTTAATTTTTATTTCGAGCTTTGCCCAAAGTCTTTCCCCGTAACATATACATTCATATAATGGCATCTGTTTTCTATATGGAATACAAACAATTTAAATCAAAGAGCATTGTGTTATTACTTGTTATTGCAAAGAGCTCACTGCAATACCCTTCTGTCAGAGAATTCCACCCAGGCTTTACTTACGACATCCTACTTCATCGGAATGATCTCTGCAGTCAAAGACTCCATCACATCTGTAATTATCTGCGATGCACTTATCTCCACTAGCACAGGCGAACTGATTTGCTGTGCAGCTGAACTCTGTTAGGGAGCAAAAAAACAAAAAAAAACAATAGCTGATTTGCAAAGTGATGGCAGAAAGATCCTCAAAAAAGGGCTATAAAACATTAACATTTTGGATTCAACTGTGTCTGAAACACAGCTCCAGGTGTAATGTAAGGGGTGTGAACGTCATTGTTTCTGTTGTGCACTTATTTTGTATTTATTATTTATTATGGGATGGATTACTTCCCCGTTATATAGCGGTCCTGGAGTTGTCTCCCCATTTTTTACTGTCTAACTGTGCATGCCTTAGCTGCAATATACATAGGCAATTGCACTTAGAATTACTGTTACTGTACAGTACTGCACATCACAAACAAAAATATATAAAAACACAACATTAATATCATACTGTTATCATATACACACATATTGCACAATAACACAAAGCAAATTAAATATCTACTTGCTGAAGCGGTTTTTATTTTAGACAACGAGGTGTTCACTTGTGGCAGCAATGCACGAGCAAAAGTCACAGGGCAGTGACATCAGCTCCCTAGCAACAAGCCTCCTATGTTTGTAATGGGATTCTTTTAATGCAGCGGGTTTGTGCAGTTGAGAAAGGAGAGGAAGACTCATGAAATTAATTGGAGAGTTTAGTTGATGAGAAGCAATTACCTATCGCAGTACGAATTAAAATGGTGTGCTGCAGGTAGGAGGGGTGAACATAATATTTTGAGGGAAGTTCAAGGGCCCACAGCATATACAAAACACAACGTTGAGTGCTTTTCGCTTATTGATTGACATGCATACCCTTCACCACATTTAACGTTGCACTGAAGCAGAAGCCCACTGACAACTACAAGTTGATCCCTGGTCAATGCCCTTGGAGAAATTAGAAGCTTTTACTGCACTAGTATATGCCCGTGGAGCATTTGGTGCCAGAAGCCTGGGTTACTGTTGATAGCTGTGCCAAATGCGCAAAGACAGTCTGCAGTAAGTGCACTGCATATGTTGAAAAGCGCAGGATCTGTGTGATTTGTGCCAGCACTTAGACTTTGTAAACGATAGTAAATGAAGCCTATTCTGTTCAAATGTTTATTTATTCATGTCATTTTGATTATTGTATGCCTGTGTATAAACACATAGCTTTGGTTGCTTATATGCGCTTTGTTATGTAGGCAATATAAATCGATTTATTTAAAACAAAATTATACTTATTTACATTGTTTCAGTTGTACAGTTTTGTATGTACATGATATACCTGTATATACAGCAATTTATTTTCAAATATTTGAAAATAAACATTACATTACATTTTTTACTGTTTTTTGAGGTTGCTCTTTATGTAATATGTCTGTATATAAACACTTTTCTGTTCAAATGTCCATTTATTTACAATGTTTTGATTGTGAAGATGCTTTATATGACATTCCTGAATAAAACTACGTCTTATATTCAATTGTTTGTCGTTTCATTATAATATTTATGTTATAATCATACCCCCCCCCCCCCCCCCCCCCCCCCTTCAGGCACTACAGTGTGGTACATAATTAATTGCTTGAGCTGCAAAATACCGCACAACTCTAAAAGGCAAGCCTTGCTTTTCTGAAGAATTATAGAAGATATATGAATTGAGATCATGTGAAAGGTATAAATTACAATGCCTTACCACAGTCCTTTTCATCTACGCCATCTGCACAGTCCAGGTCTCCATCGCAGACATAGGCATTGGAGATGCAGCGGTGATCTGGGCACAGGAACTGGTCAGGGCGACATGTGCTGGAGGAACCTGTCAGATAAACAGAAACTTGCAATGTGAGACTAGCCTCCAACCTGTTTATTCTTCACTGAAGGGATGTTTGAAACCCTGTGGTAAGTATTGAGTTTCTACTGTGTAATAATGAGTTTCAAACTTTTTCCACAACAGTGCAGTCTGTAAATATCTGCCCAGTTTTCTCTCATTATAAAATGTCTTGTACGGCTCTATACTATTCTATACATCAATCCAACACAGTTGAAAGGTCACAGAATTACATTTTGGAATGAGGAAATGAAGGACTGGGCATTCACATAAGCATACCTGAGGTTCAAATTTAAAAATGTATATATTTCCCTTCCTATTTTACATTTGCAATCATTCTGAGTGCTTTGGGGGTTCTGTTGCTCCTATATTGAGATATCTTGATTTTTCTCTAAATTTGCCTTGACATGTCTGAGTTTATCTGGCGAATCCCAAGCTTTTCTCATTCCATTCAAATTATGTGACAATTGTGGCAGGGAGGTTCCCTGATACCTGGTTTATAGTTTAATTGGTGCTACCTGCCTGTAATAAGCAGGCAGGTATTTAAACCAGGCAAAAAGTTTGTTCTGGGCAGTCTCCAGTCTGTGTGAAGAGAGGCTTTCATTGTGAAAAGACCTGTGTGGTGTAAAAAAGGTAGCATGTAAACCTTTTTGTTTGTGTTGTACTGTTTATGTTTGGTGACTGGTAAACAGCTTAGCTGTCCTGTTTGTTAGTTTAGGGATTGTGAAAAGTTTTAGTTAGTACTCCATGTGTGTTAGGTTTTTGTTTTGTTTTCAGTTGATTTTTATTTTTTGTAAATAATAAAAATGGTACCCAAGTGCCTAAAAACCTGAAGTTTTGTGTCTGGGTCTGTATTAAAAGGGGCTATGAACCTTAAAAACTAGTGATATTTCTCACACAATGTTAACTTTCAACTCTGCCAGCCCCGCTTAAAGAGTTGAAACTGCTACTTCCAGGGGTGAAAATGCACAGGAAGTGATTAGGTAACAGGAAGCAGCAGAGTTCTAATAAAAAAAAACAAGCAACAAATCTTTTATGTAAGAAAAGAGGACCAGCGATAATATTTCTAGTGCTAATCATAAAAATGGATCCTTGGAAACAATTTCTTCAAATTACCAGCTATTTTGAAGCTATTTACTCTTTAAGACAGCATACAGGACATTCTGAATATGTGACTGCGAGACTTTCACTGACATCAGCATAAGACACACACTTCTTTTGTTGAATAGTAAGACTTTGAACCACATAGTTTGAAGTTTGTGTTCAGCCCTTGCTTTTCCATTCAAATCAATAGGCTGAGATGCTAATTAATTACAACTTACTGCAGTTTTTTTCGTCAGAGCTGTCCCCACAGTCGTTGTTGGTGTCGCAGAGCCAGTAGTTTGGGATGCAGTAGCCGTTGTCACAGGTGAAGTAGCCATCTCTGCAGTTAGCTGGCCCCTTTGTGGGGCAGTTAGCTTCATCACTGCCATCCCCACAGTCGTCCTCTCCATCGCAGCGCCAGTATAGAGGGAGGCACCGCCGGTTCCCACATGTGAATGCTGACGGGGAACACGTTACTCCTGTGGGGCAACATTGATAAACACAATGAGGATGTGCCTCATTAAAATGACCACTTCACAACTGAGGCCAACTTTTATAGTTTACTCCTATAGACGACATCGTAAAGTCACCTAATATGAAGTCCAACCCTGTATTCAGTATCAAGGCCACAATCTACTGTATATCTATATCCCCAAATGTATCAAACCTCTGTTTAATTGTCTTTCTAACAACGACCAACTACCAACCATTTTACAAAAAAAAAAAATTGAACAGTTTGCATAAAAATAAACCCCAAAAAACAAGAAAAAATGTATCAATTGTTCACTGGTTATACATTGCTATTTTAGTGCTGTAGTGGCACACAGGTTTCCAAGGAAGATTTTGCAAAAGTGTAAACGGAAGCCTAAACTAGCAAGAACATTGGGAAGAAAACTTTTGTCCCTAAACCAAAAACTTTTCGGCGAGGACCATTCTACTTTATGAAAAATGGACAAAAGACTGAACTATGGAAGGATTTAGTAAACAGACAGCAATACAATGTAATTGTAATATACAATTGAACATGATTGTGGATCACTGGAGTTTTATTGTTTGGCAGTTTCTCTCAACTCACCATGAGAAGTGCAGTTGGCCTCATCAGTGTTATCCAGGCAGTCTTTGATTCCATCGCACTTGTACCAGTTTGGGACACAGCGTCCCTCGTCGCAGGAGAATGCTAAGGAGCCACAGCTCTGTTCTGGTGGCTCGCCTGAGTCATCAGGAACGCAGTCCCGCTGGTTTTGCCCGAGTTTCATGCCGTAGGGACAGCCACACACCCGACCAAGGGGGACAGGGAAACAGAAATGACTGCACTCCCCATTGGGAGTAAAGGTACCGTTGCACTGGTTGATAATGCCTAACAGAGTCAAAACACAAGAAAGCTTCCTTTAGCTTGTAGCCTGTACAGACAATACCTAACTGTGAACCTTATATACTGGTACTAGACTGCCTGAGTAGGATTCTGTACAGATTTAGTACTATAAAGATTTCATCAATCTGAATCCAAAATGTGTATGTACTCACAATATGATCCCATTAAAAGCAACTTGGTATGGGTATGAAATATCAGTTATCAGTTAACTAAACAAGTCATTATTGTTTTACTAATTACCAATTTTATCAGACTAAATAAAATGAAACTAGCTGCAAAATGTTAAGTTCCATGTACTGTATAGAAATAGCACAATTTATGTGAGTGTGTAGCTGTACTGTCACCATTTGATTTGAGCTGTGCAAATACTCACTGCTTTGAAGGCTAGGATCATAAAGCTTCACTGTCGTGATATACATGACACCCCTGCGAATGAGAGAAATGTCCCCGCCGTCCCTCTTCCTCAGTCGGTACACAGATTCAGTTCTCCAATCAGATACATAAAGGTGGTCTAGAGTGCAAAACAAAAAGGTGTGACATAATTTAGGAATATTTGCACTGTCGGAGGCTGTAGCATTGAGAACGCTTTGTCATTGGATTTACTGCACTTGGTTAATTTTGAAATGACAAAAATTAGGGGTGCACCAATAATCAGTTGCGTATCGGCATGGCACCGATATAAGGAAAAAAAGGCCTCCTCTTAGTTAGCGCAGACTGCCGGGTTGTTACATTATTATTATTATTATTATTATTATTATTATTATTATTATTATTATTATTATTATTATTTTTTATCATCACACAATGTACTTGAAAATGGCCTTTTGTAATGTTTGTTGATCTTGCTTAATCTGCATTGGTTGCGGGTGTATTCAGCGGGATTTTGAAGCAGAAATTGATTACTGTGTCGAGATTTAATATTTTTATGACATCTTTCTTTTTTTTGATTAAGTGAACAATTTAAGTTGTGCTGCATATTTAAGCAGTACATGCTTGAAACAGGAATTTAACGAACGTGGTTTACTGTACAGTATAGGAAGAAGTTACAATACGCAATGTTTGACAGCAAGTGGCTATAAAAGTTAATGTCTTTTTTCTACAGAAGTGTTTTTACTATTACAAATGCAAAATGTTATTTTTGTGTGACTGTTGTAAAAGGAATGAATTGCTGTCAAGCACACAATATAATACTAGATTATTCTTTGTATTCATTTTCTGAAGTAAATGCAACAAGTAAACAATATCTGTTAATTTTTTAACACTTATAATTATAAAGCAGTTTACATATAAGCCATATGTCTATATCTATTAACTGCACTATCTATTATTATCAGTATCCTATCGGTATCGGCCGATATGGGTAGACAACAAACAGCTATCGGTATCGGCCAAGAAAATCTTTATCGGTGCACCCCTATGAAAATCCTTAAACAATTAAATAAATAAATAAATAGATAGATACGTTGCACAAGATTAATTGCCTTTGTGGTTCCGTGGGGTTAGGGAGGAAAATTGTCTGCGAATTGTTTGCTTCATCTCACTTCAATGGCTCATACTGGTCAGGCCCGGATGAGTCCAGGAGGAGACTTGTCAAGCCAGGAATGGAAATAAGACTCCCATTACATAGCAACTTCACCAACTCCAGGTTTTACTGCAAGCTTGAGCAGCCACAATGTATGGGTAACAAGCGTTGTTAAATGCATAGTAAAACTAGGAATGGATCAAACTGCTATGCAACAGGAGTTATTTCCATCTCTGCAAGCTGGCTCTCTCCTTCAGGGTTCAGCGGGTGAATAGAGGCAATTGCCTTGACAACAGAAACTGAGTTCATAGGTTGATTATCAGTCCTCCTGATCGGAAAGTGGGCTGAGGCGAACATTCAAATTAGGCATTTCGAATTGGGCAGCAAAACTGGCGATACAAAAATTCTGAGGACTCACAATTCTCACAAGTGTCTAGGTATACCCAACTTCACCAGAGATGCAGAGAACTTTGGTCCAAGCCATTTAAACATACCAATATGGACGAGGCAGTCTTTGCATTTAAATGAAAAACTGTACACCTCATCTCTTGTAAGATTGTGTAATGTCTTCCCTGTGATAACGCCATATGAAATATGTAATTTGCTTTTATCTGTCAGAAATATCTTATTTTAAATTATATTCTAGCTCCTTCTGATAGCTTTTAAATTGACTCTGACAACCTTATAGTGAACCACCACATATGGGTGATCAGATTAACCCCTCTGTTCCATGATGTCAGACTGTGTTTGAATGGAGGGTTTTCCAATATCACTCACCTGTGTGGACTGTCAGGCTAAAGGGATGAGTGATCTGCCCGATATTTGAAAATTTCTGTCTATCCAAGCCATCAGTATTACTGTGTTCAATGGTGTCAAAGAGAGCATCAACCCAGTACAGCCTGTGAGGATAGACCCTATGGAAGAGATTAGAGAGTAGTAGTCAACTACCTTTTTTGGTGTTGATGACTAGCACTTACTATAGACTGCATCCACAGAGCACGGATTACATAAGCAGTGACAGAGGGAGCTTATTAATCTCCCTACCCATCCAATTCAATATAACTTTTTGATGAACAGTCCAAACTGTGCTGAACTGTGTGGTGGTCTTGTGATATGAATAAAACAGTTCACTGACTTTGATCATCAATCTAATTTCTTGGCCTTCCACTAGTTAATTAACACACTGCACCACCTAGCCCCAGAACAAAATATATTGTCAGTTGATAAATTACATACTTATAGTCCACAGCTAGTCCATTTGGCCAGCCCAGGGTGGTATTCACAATAGGAATTGCATGAGATCCATCACACCAGGATCTCATGATCTTAGCAGGACGATACCAATCTGTCCAAAACAGGTAACTGCCAATGTATAGAGAGACGTGTTATTTCAGGAGATCAAGAGTGGATACGCATTAGAAAGAATAAACTTGGCATTGGGGAAAATTATCAGATGACAAGCAAAACTTAGGAGCAGGGTATGCAAGTTGTAAGGCAATTATATACACAGGAGATGAACCATGTGATGCGTCGCTCACTTGGCTTGATTTGATGGTTGATGATGGTTAGGGCATAGTAAATACTGCAGCATCTGTATCCTCAGTTACACCTGCCCATGGTAATCGAGGACCACTGGAATGACTACTGATCTGATCAGTCTCTGTGCATTCGGAATGGGGAATGGGGGAGATAATAGCTGTGTCAATGAGCACAGTAACAAAAACACTGAACACAGCTATTATTTGGATCAGCCCTCCGAGATTAACAGTATACTTACCCAACTGCAGGGTGCACCGCTATCCCCCTGGGGTTGTTGAGGTTTTGGATGATGTCCAGTCTCGACTTGTCCGTCACTTTGAAAGCAGTGATGGCCCTGTAAGTCTTAGATGTCCAGTACAAGATCTTGGAGATCCAATCAAAGGTCATGGCTTCGATCCCGTCAACTCTGTGACCTGACACCACCTCCATCCCTACAAGCACAAACATATTTTGGGTACTTCTATCACTCATCTAACATGTGTCAAGAGTATTTGAACTCTTTAATGATGTAGTGACCTTATGGTAAAAGGTTATAAGAGTGATCTGGTGTTGTAAAGGGGGAGGCAGGGAGATGGGCATTTGGAGTATCCAAGTACATGGAATTTACTGCCACCAAAATGCAGGAACATAGGTATATAGTACAATAAAATTGTATAATGTATCTTGCTAACATATAGCTTCATATGTTTAAAGTGTAATTAGCAGGGTTCTGAATAATATTTTATTATTATTATTTTTGTTTAGCAGACACCTTTATCCAAGGTGACTTAGAGAGACTAGAGCACAAGGAAGTCAAGTGACTTGCTCAGGGTCACACAGTGAGTCAGTGATTGAGCCAGGGACCTCCTGATTACAAGCCCATTTCTTTAACCACTGGGCCAAACAGCCTCCTGCCTTGTACATCCCCACGTGTTTTTACAACTGTTTAACACTAGAACTACCGGAGCGGTCTTTTTGGGGCATCACAGTTTTTAAATGCATTTTTCTCCACTGATTTGGCAGCTAGGCACCTGTGCTTTTTTGACTTTTCCTAAATTATATATATTAAACATCTCAAACCATCAGTAGACCCAGGGTTGCAGAAACTTATGGAGATATACTACGTTATACCTAGAACTACTGCTACTGTCATTTTGACTGTCATAGCTTAGTGCTGCTGAACTTGAGAGCTTTGCGCTTGTTTTGAATAGCTACAGGAGACATTTTCAGACGTGATTTATTTATCAACAGCTGTAAAAATACTTATTTTCTATTTAAAAATGCTTATTGTCTTGTTAAAATGAATAGACCAACACAATGTAGGACTGCACAGCAAGTCTTAGGCATGATTATATTGAAAAACAAAAAACTAAAAAAGTTACTGAATAATAGTCGAACTCAGGCACAAAATAAAAGGTTAAACAAAAAACACTTGTATAAAACAGCCAAACCACTCTGTTTTATAGCCCAGCATTTGCAATCATAAGTCCCCTTCCAACACCACCCCCAAGTCTCGTGCAGTGCTCGTGTTGTAACAGGTTTCCTTCACGTGTAACAAGCAGGCTGCAAAAACCGTGTCACAGACAATTAAGGAAAACAAACAATAACATCAAAACACGAAATTTTTCCCAAACCAACGTTTTTACGCTCCAAATATCACAGGCAAGATGGGGGAACGTCTGATTTACAAAGAAACTTTGGGAAAATACAAGTGAGGAAATTGGAATTAAAGGTAAGCACTATGTTTGGTATGTTAAAATAAACACACTGCAGTTAACACTGAACAGTTTCGTAGCGTGTAACGCTGCGGTCGCTTTATACGCATTTTTATATAAAAAAAGACCGCTACGGTAGTTCTAGGTATGTATGTACGCCCGGCAGTTATAGTGTTAAATAATGAACCTGTGATTTTTCTTTTCATTGTTATTGTTTTTGTTTTTACAGTTATAACTTTAAAGTCTGTTTCAAAGCTCTAGTGCTCAGGGGTTTTAAATCTGTGGTCTAAATAACATGAGGAAGCGCGTTTAACCAAAAAAATAAATACAAAAAATAACAATTGCTTGTTCTTTTCTTTTTCGTACCACATCATGGATTGTTATTGCTGTGTTACTTGTATGACTATGTGGGCAATATAATCCTTACACTATCAGTCCACTAGAGTGGACATTTTGAAAAGAGCTTTTGAAACAGATTTTAAAGTTGTATGTGTAACAAGTTGTCAGGATGTTAATGAAAAGAAAAAATACAGGTACGTTATTTAAACAGTTGTAGCAACACGTGGGGACGTGTAACACAATTTATTTATTTCTTGACCCCGCTACTTACTCTTTAAAGATATGGAAGAACATTAAACTATGACAATACCATGATTAATATAGAGCTAAACTGGATGAGTGTAGTTTAGATTACAGGGTTTTCTACGCCATGTCACTATGAGGTACAGTATGGCTGATGGAAGTACTGGAATGGAAGTATACTCATGTAGCATTTTAGCCCTTACCTGTTCCATCAACCTTTGCTTTGTAAAGCAGGGGTTTGTACAAGTCGTTAAAATAGATGGTATCCAGGGCTCCGTCATAGTCCAATCCAGTGAAGTAGGAAGGAGTGGCGCTTATCGGAAGAATGACATCCTCCTGCAGGGAGATGTTGAGAGGGATCCCTCGCACCGCTGTCCCGGAGGCCAGCAGGAGAAACTGGGCCAGTTCTATCAAAATCAATGAAATATTCCATTCTCTCTATCTCTCACTATTGAACTCTCTTATTATCCTCAGCAGGGGAGGAAACACATCTGTACGTATAAACCTTATGTCACACTTTACATTTTTCCTTAAATATGGAAAACCCTGTATTCAGTTGTCATGAAACTTGGTATTAACATATTTTAGCATACATTATTTGAATTATCAGATGGTGGCGCTGTCATCTGTATGTCACATGTACATTTTTATATGTATCACATATTCCTGAATGTAAGGAACAGATTATGAATAATAACAAAGATATAGGTATACATAAACATTTTAATACACATAAATAAATATATAATATAGAAACATAGGTAGCACTTTAGATTACAGTGCACAAATAACTATGTAATTGCTGTGTAATTCTATGGTAATAATCTAGTTTTCCATAGACTGCAATACTGTAACTGAATAACTTCATTTATTTGCTGTCTGTTTCTCATTGCAATCAGTAACTGCATTAATGAGAATACCACTTTAAGATCACAGGCAACAGCAAATTGTTAAAATTGTAATTATAACAGGAAACAAGACCATTTTCATTTAACTACGTACTTATTCCAACAGTAATTACAATGAAAGAACGGAAAACAATTGGTATTTACCCAGTAAAACTGGATTATTACCATAAAATTACAGCATAATTACATGGTTATTTGTGCACTGTAACCTAAAGTGCTACCGAAACATATTCACAAGAGTAAACAGGAAAGCTAAATTAATTTATTAAAATGTGGAAACCATTAATGACTTATTTAAATAAAAGGTGACATACATGATACTAAATGTTGGTGCTTGTGAATCTTGGTGAGGGACAATGAAACTGGATACAGCCTGGCATAGCGTGGTAGGAATTTACTACTGTTAGTAGAGACCCCCCTTGCATTTAGCCTTCAGCACAATATTGTGAGAATTAATGGTAGATGTTTCCCCAGCTTTTTGAAACAATAACAACTGTTTTGTTTCTTTGCTGTGAATCATCACCAAAATAAGTAAAGCTCTTGAAGTTTGACCCTAGAAACACACTTGCATTACCTGAGCAACGGCAGCTCATGGGCTAAGCCTCGGGATGCTCTTTACCTACAGATGGAGGGGAGGTCTATACTTACTGAAGCAGGTCCTCCCATCTGCCTGGAGGTCGTATCCCATCTTACACTTGCAGCGGTAGCCCAGCCCGTCGTTGTCTGACCTGTGGCTCAGAACACAGATCTGCTGGCAGCCCCCATTGTGTCTCCCACAGGGATTCATCACTTCATTGTATAAGATGAAGAGTAGTGAAAAAACACAACCAATGCTCCAAAACTCATAGTAATTGGGCTACCTTATATTATAACTTCTCTTAGTTTTATAATGTAATGCATCTATTTAGAAACAAATGTGTAAATACTGCTAACTGTGACCCAGTGTAAAAAAAATGGACAACTGTTTCTTCTTAAATTGAAACAAAGTTGAACTTTTTTTGGTTTTTTTTAACATATGGCAACTCAAAGGTACTTTGCTCAGTTGTTAGTTTAAGCTTAGTGATGCATACTGCAAATGGCAGACTTATTAAAGTGTATGCTCTCTATACTGTAATTGTACTCCCTCAAAGGAAAGCAGGTAACTAGAAATGTATGGTTAACCTTTATATATTGGTAGTTTTAATTGTAAACCTAATACCGACTGAAATTAACACTATTAACCATTCACATTAAAAAATGATTTGTTGCCTTATTATCCCCAGTACTGCAATTCTGCTACACATATGCTAATGCTACATCAGTATTTTTTGTGACGTATCTTGTTAACAATAAATACAATTAAAACTACTACTAGTTTTGTAATTCAATACACTTCAGGGTACAATATTATTACTTCTAAATGTTTTTCTCTACTTACCAATTGGCTGCAGGACTGCATGTTTAATGACCATATGTCCTGGGTGTTCTGTGGAGTGGTACAGCAGGGTGGGATTACTCCCGTTGAAACGGTTCGCTCGAATGATGCCCATTTTTGTCCAGTCAGTGAAGTAGACGTTGTTCTCAAACACGGCCAAGCCAAAAGGGTGAGGTACATCATTCCCCCCACTGAGAACCATTTTCCTGAAATGAAGAGTTGAGCTTTTTGGCACAGTGGTGTGGTTTGGATTATCTAGGCTCTAAAAAACTCTGGTTTTCCCTTTTGTTTTGAGACATATTTTTATGTCTCTAAATTCATCAATAATGTCAACAATTCTAATATATTCTGCATAACAAGTGTTTCAGAATTGCCAGAATTATCACATAGTTGCCTCTCTGCATGGAATGGCTTCAGATGTCCATTTTCTCTTACTAACCCAGTCCTCCTGAACACTCTCCAGTTTCTAGATGACTCTATTTGTACTTTGCCCTAAGGGAATGGCTCTGCAAATGCTATAGTCTTACCTGTCTAATCCAGCATAGGTGACCGTTTCAATGTAGTCAAAGTGACTGTCCACCCAGTAGACTCTCTTGGTGATGAGATCTAGAGATATTCCTGAAGGGGCACCCAGTTTAGTCTTTACCAGGTCTATTCTATTACTGCCATCCATGTAGGCTCGTTCCAGTTTGGGCTCATTATTAAAATTGCTAATATCACTGAAGAACATGTACCTGCAAATAAGAAGGAGAGCACATGTTTTTAACATTTTTTTTTTTTTTTTACTTATTATAAAACAAAAAGCATGCTCATTAACTGATATTAAACACAAAACGTGTTGTTGTTTAACATTCAAATTGTGCTGTATGTTCAATGCATGGGATGAACACAGGAGAGATACACTGCAATCTAAATGTTTTATTTCTTACAAGTAATTTGATGGGTTTATTGTGTTTGTCAGTTATGCTGAGCATGGGGATTTAACAGCTAGGCCGTGTATAGGATGTACTGTATGTAGCATATTGGTTGTATTGTGGGGAGCTACGTATCCTACCAACCTACCCAACAGTAGGGTCCAAAGCCAGTCCATGAGGGTTCTTAAGGTTCTCAGCTAGCAGAGTTAGCCTGTTGCCTCCATCCAGATCACAGATATCAATCCTATTCACAGTGCTTTCTACAATGTACAGCTTGTAATTAATCCAGTCAACAGCAATGTTCTCAGGGCTGTCAACCGACACCGACAAAACCTCTTTCATATCTGTACCATCAAACTTGACAGAGAACACCTAGGGGAGAAATAATACTGGATTCATTGTTAACATAAGACATTACAGCAATATTATTTTTGAAAAGTTGGGGTCTATTTAACAATCATAAAGTACATGGTGAGAACAAAATAATTCCAGTAAATCTTACCTAATAGATCTTAGATCTAACATGAAATACACACTAAATTATGGTAAAGGTGAAATAGATTTTTTAATGGTAATTTATTTGAAGCTGTTAGTGAAGAAAATGTATCGTTCTCTCCTTGCAGATACTTCAGGCAGCACTTCTGATCAAATTTGAGAGGTGACAGAGGTCACATGAAGGAACTAAGTTGACATTGAAAATATGTCACAAGAAAAGCAGCGATTGCCACTAAAAGGCAATCTAATCCATGGAGCTTTGGGGAATTTGACTTTTTTTAAAGAAAATAAACGGCAAACATTTCCACATTTTTGTTTCTGTAGAAATATATATTTTAAAAAAATCTGCTCAGGAAGAGTTACTGCCTAAAAAAAAGTAAGTATTTTAAATCGTTTTTTTTTTTTTTTTTTTTTTTTTATAAGAACTCAAACTCCCACAAGAAACACACTTAAAACATTTTTTTTTGTATATTTAATTTCTTATCATTTAATATCCTATAATGTGTGTTCTGTATGATGCCCTATTGTTGTTTCTGCTTAGATAAGCATTTAACAGGCTCACAAATGAATGTTGCCAAATAATTAAAAAGAAATTCTCTAAGTAGTTCTACATTTACCACCATTGACATTGACCATTTTTTTATAGTTATGGAAGTGGTTGGAAAAGAACATTTAATAATCTAAGCAGAAACCAAAATAGAGAATGAAAGATAACAAACTTAACAGAATATAAACAGCTTTAACTATCTTGGAAATGATAACTAACACTCAGATACACATTCAATGGGATTACTCACCTTTCTCTGCGATATGTCAGTCCAGAAGATGCGCTGTGACACCCAATGGTAAGCCACCCCCATAGCCTGGCCCTTGCTTGGAGACTCTACCAGCACCCTCATATTTCTCCCGTGGATGTCACCGACCATGATGTCCCGTCCATTGGAAAAGAGAAACTCTGGAAGACCAACTAGGCAGGTAGAGAGAAACTGGGGTGAATCTTGCATCTCAACGGAATTAATGGGTAAGAAGCACATCCTTACAGAGTTTTACAAAGTACCAAATAATAGGAACTGTGATAAAGATAAATAGAGGAAATATCATGAATGTGATGGCCATCTTCTTCATGAACTAACCACAGCACTCCAAGTACAATGTAAAAAACAAAGTATGTTTAAACATATTTGTATGTAAACTCTCTTTGGAATAAAAGCCGAATGATTCCCACTGTTGTTACAGCTCTTCTTACCGGTGATGTTGGCTTTGCAGTGCCTGCCTTGTTCCAGGAAATAGCCATTTGCACAGCTGCAGTGATGGGTGCCTACCCGATCCTCACAGAGCTGGTCACAGACTCCCCAGATGCTACAGTCATTGTAATCTAAAGAGGAAAGTATGTATATCAAAGATGCACCAGATGCAAAGTACAAAACCACAAAAAATGGATGCTATTGTTATTTGACCAAATTGACCAAGCATTGCTTGGAGGATATACTCCAAGCAATTATATTGCTTTGTAAGGTCACACTTGTGTGCTCATTAAGCTACAGGCCATAAGGCACCCAAAACCACACTGTCACTGTCCCAGTACAGCAATACACAGTACAAACTAGGGGTACAACGAGCACTCATTTCAGTTGTATATTCCAGGTAAAAATAGTCAAATAGGTCAACCACTATAGTCGCCGTATTAATAAATATGGTTCTCTATTAGTACAGCTTTGCACTATATTGTATTTTTAAACTGCTTGGAATTTTTTTAAACTATTTATTAATGTTCTAAAATGTCACTTAGATGTTAATGGTTTGCAACCGCAACATAATTTCTGTCCATCTGAAACAGTATGCTTCACAATCAGTTGACATGCGATTAGTTAACTACTAGTTTCTTAGGTCAACTGTCACGTTTCTATTCGACTAGTTGACAGTTAGGTGCTACCCCTAGAACAGACAAGTATATTAAAAAATAAAATTTGGTGCAGTTGGCATTTACCCAAGAGGGTTTTGAAACATCTGACATTCAAACAATCCACACAAGGTGGTACAATACAGTTGTACACAACATAATAGTCAAATCATGAGAGACACAAACTAAAAAGACAAAATAATAATACTTTTAAAAATGACATACAGATTTTGTAAAAAGTGTGGTTCTTTCCTTAAAACCTAGAATTTGAGGCACAGTGAACGGCAATTTCAGGACTGTTTAACTCTTGCCACACCTCATCTCATTGACCTTACCAACACAGGTGCGGCTGTCATTGCTTAGTGTGAACCCATCTGGACAATAGCAGGCTCCTCCGTGGGGAGATGCATGGCAGCGATGCTCACAGCTCAGAACAGAACAATGCTCAACACCTGAGAACAAAACCACATAAGAACATAATAAACTTTACATACGAGAGGTGTCCATTCGACCCATCAGTGCTCGTCTGGAAACTTAGAAGATTATGCTCAATATCTAAGATATTATATCTATTACAACCCATTTTGTAATTTTTTGTGAATTTTCTGATTAAAAAAAGCGACTACCTAGTTAAAATAATGATGATTTATTCTGGATTTAGATGTAAAATGCAGAATTATGCAGAGCTACCTTTCACTTATGGTAAAACTTAAAGAATTACAAAGCATTTGTCAACCCTTGGTTTCTTCTAAGTTTTACCTTTTTAATTTATTTATTTATTTAAGGAATGTTAAATTACCTTTCAGCTAATCAGAATAGTCAGTTATATGAAATTCAGCTATGGTAAATAATGTTGTATTGCATACACATTGAATCAGCACATAATACAATTTAAGTAAAGGCATTTGCAGCAGCTAACTGTAATGTATTTATAATTATAATTTCAGTCTAGCCATAACACAAGCTTCTGATGAAATGTTTACAGACCTACATGTTTGTTATGTCACAAATCATTGATGGGATTATTTCCTTGTAATCCAGCTCATACAGTGCATTATTCTACTGAATATGTACGGATCGTTCCTTACCACATGTTAATTGGGCAGTTGTGTTGGTCTCGTCTGTTCCCAGTGGGCAGTCAGAATGGCCATCGCACAACTTACTGACAGGAATACATGCTGTGGAATCAGGGCAGGGCCATTCCCCAGGGTAGCAGTCACGGGATCCACTATCTGAAACAGCAATGTCAGATAGAGGGTGAAATTCACATACTCTACTAAAAGTATTTGTGGGGTTTAATTCTTCTTAGTCACAGTGACCCCCCCCCCCATACTAAAGAAGATATTCAATGGCTTACATTAGCATGTTATTTTCCAAAAGGAAGTAAATACCCAATAAAGTTACCAGAAACCAGAAATAAACAAGTGAAACTTTTATTTTAGTGGCTTGGAAGTAGCATTGGTGTTTTTTGTTTTTTTCTTTCGAACAGGGGGAACAGGAAGAACCTGTCTATCCAGCAGGCTTGGGCAACTACGGGGTTAACGTTCCGTAGGAGCCGGCCTGCTAGGAGGCTGGTGGAGGGGAACAAAGTACACCTGGTTCCCATCCCAGGTAATCAGGTAAGAGCGGAGCCAAGGTGTATAAAAGGGGCATCCTCTCCAGTGGTCAGGACACTGTTTCTGGGACTGGGGAAGTGACACCAACACGTTTGCCATGCCATGATAAACTCTTCTGCTTTATCTCCTGTAGAGTAACAAGGTAACAAATGCTTCAGAAGACCAAGAGTATTACCACAGCTGCTGCAGGGATACTTCGTGCTGAAATCAAACAGCAAGACTGTTTATCCACACGCTTTTCTACATGTGTTGGCTTCCCCCTTCCTGGCTTGTGTATATAGCTTTGCAAATATTTTCATTAAATTTAAAGAAACAGTACCATTTATTTTTTGCAACCAGTTTTGTTGGATGTTTTGTAAATAAACTTTGTTTCATTTTTATTTGAATCACTGAACTCTCCGTGGTTCATTTCTCCAAACGTAAAGAATGAGCTACTCCTAGATATTTTTAGTAATGGTTAAAATGTTGTGAATCCAGATTGTATTTAATTTGTTTTTAAATAAAGTAACAAAGCAACAATCATTTATCTCAGATCAAATTAGCAAAGTGTTATTGTAAAGCTGGTATATCTTACTGCATCCTCTTTCATCGCTGTAATCTCCACAGTCGTTGAAGTCATCACACACCCAGGTCTGAGTAATGCATCGCCCACTGGAGCATGTGAATTGGTTCCCAGCACAGCTCTGGTACACTGGACATAACAACAAGAAAGCACTTTTGTCAAAGGAGGATAGAGCTGGTGAAACAGTGTATATAGTGAAGTCTGTCTTTAAGCTGCACCAGGTCACTATTTAGTAGGAAAGTATACACCATCATAAAGCTAAAAATAATAATTCAAGTAAATCTTACCAGTAGTACATTAGCATGAATAGCCATTGGGTAATTACCAATGATTAATTATCTTATGTAATAACTACAGTATTTGAATGCTTTTGTGAGGACTACTGTGACGATGAAGGTTTCTCTCAAGAGTACACGTTTCGCTGCTTGCTTTTGAATAATAGTGTTCTCAATGTATCAAATTGTGTAGATCACGGCTTTTCAACCGGGATACGCGTACCCCTGGGGGTACTTCTAAGAGTCATAGAGGTTACACAGGATGACTCAGAAATGCACAAATAAAAATGAAAGTAAAAGAAAATAATAATCTTGAATTGATTTTGTTAATGATATATATTGGTCCATATTCATAAAACTTACCTTCTCCTTTATCATGCCAGTAATAGTGTTTAACATGACAGTATTTCATCGGGTGATGCATAAATGCCATTTACCGTAGAAAAAACATCACTAAGGGCACATAGAATAACATGCCCTTAGAGACCAATTTTCCCAGTAACACATTATTCATCTGATTCATACATCAGTTTTGTGCCGTTAATTGAACCTTACCGGCATCATAATTAAAACGTGCCTCAGACCAGGAGGAGAATGAGATGCATCTTAACTATATCATTTTCTAATATAATTTCTGTGTTTAAGAACATGTATTTAAGCCTATAGCAGTAATGATAAAAAAAAATATGTTTAATAATCGTGACAATTATTTTATCGTGGCAACTCAAGTTATTTTAAAGTAAATTATATTTTACAAGTCCCCCAACACGTACATGTGTTTACTATTTACAGCTATGGCCAAAAGTGTTGCTAGAATGAACCCCCTCACTTTTTGACAAAAGAAACATATGCACAGCGGTACAAAAAGCACTTGTATCAGCGACCGCATAGGGTCCCACGCCTCAAAGGGCCCCGCATAGTGCTTCCTTTGGGTGCTCGCTAGCACCGCACCACTGTCAAAGTTTTGTATGTACATTAGGCTACTGTTGCTTTAAGGAATTATCCCTCTGGCCCTGCCCCACACAAATGTCCAAGATAAACATTTCTTATTAGGCATCCTTGTTGTGTGGTTCAGTAGTAGAGCAGAGAGCCTGTTAACAAACAACCCAGACTTTACGTTTTGGGAGACTGCACGTCTGTACTTATTACTTGTATTTCTGAAATATACTTGTGTGTGTATTATAAGTAGGGAAAAAAAAAACGCTTATTTCACAGCATTTAGCGGTCTAAAAATAGGTATTTCAAGATACTGTAACATGCACGGGGAGCTTCTACAACAAAATGCAAGCTGAGAGTCTTTGTTTCCCCCCGGCTGGATTGTGGAAGTGCACACCTTCGTTAGCCCTGCCCAGAGGGTCAATCACCAGACTGGATGCTGATTGACGGGTCCCCATGGGGCTCATTGGGGAGTGACGGATCTTGTGGCGGGCTCATCTTGGTTCTCCTCTATCGACCTGAAGAGTGGCTACTACCAGGTAGTCTTGGCAGCCGACCCCCGTCCGAAGACGGCCTTCTCCACCGGCAGGGGGCTCTGGCAGTTCACAGTCATGTCTGTTGGACTGTAACGCTCCCGCACCCTTCAAATGCCTGATGGAGAGGGTCCACGTCGATATACCACCTCAAGTCTCTCTATTTAGATGACTTACTGGTCCACAGAGCCACCCTTCAGGCCGCCCTGAGTGCCCTGAGGAACGTCTTGGAGAAGGTGACAGCCACTAGCTTAAAGTTACACCCGGACAAATGCCGCTTCCTGTAACGTGAGGTGACCTTCATGTGCTACAGAGTAGGAGGAGAGGGCATTAGCACACAGCCATCCAAGGTGTCCGCTGTTCGTGGCTGGCCAGTCCCCACAGACCAGCAACAACTGAGGGGGTTCTTGGGGCTGGCCAGCTACAACCGCTGGTTTGTCCTCAACTTTGCGGGCCTGGCAACCCCCTTGTTTCAGCTTTTGAAGAAGGGAGTGGCATTCAACTGGAGTCTGGCTCAGGAGAGGGCCTTCCTCACTCTGAAGGAAGCCCTCACCCAGTCACCCATCCTGGCACCCCCAGACCCCCGTCTGCCATTTACTCTGGACACTGACGCGAGCAACAAGGGCATTGGAGCTGTGCTGTCTCAGGAAGGATCATCAGGAGAGAAGGTGGTGGCCTACTTCAGCCGTGATAGCGAATGTTTCTATATTTGTCATCTTTTAACACTTTAGAAGACTGTTGAAACATTTGTTACCATTTCATGTCATTTCTTTCCGAAGCAGTCACATTTATCAATGTAAATGCTGTACATGGTCATTTCTTTTTTGTTTGTTTTGAAGTAAATTAAACAATGTTTGTGGGATACGACTCACTAGCCAATATTCAGATAACAAGCTCATTATTATTATTATTAGGTCCAAGCAACGAAGTTGCTGGAACCCTATTGTTATTGTTAGGATTATCATTTTATATTTATTTATTAGGCTTCCAAGCCTGAATGGCTGGGAAGCCTATTGTTTCTGTTAGGATCTTTATTTTTATTTTTATTTTTCAATAACTATCTAAAATCAACATTGTTGCACAGAAACTCACAAAAATTGGTAGGGTGGTAGGCACCTAAGGGAAGTTGCGAAAAAGAAGGTCATAGGTCACATGGTGTGTTGGCCATATTGTATTTTTTTCGAGAATTTTGGACAATTTTAAAAAATCTTCTCCGACCTGCACTGCAAAAATCAACAGTGCAGAGGCACACAAACACAAACACAAACACGAGACACAAAACAAAAACAAAGAGATTTTTTTTTTTTGGTTTATTTTATAAATAAACATAGACAGACACACCCCTGCACTGTAAAAATCAGCAGTGCAGGGGTACACACAAACACAAGACAAACACAAATATTTTTTTTTTCTTCCTTAAAAAAGGAAAAAACAAATAAATCGAAGTTTAAAACAAAAATAGTTTTAAACAAAAATAAATAAAAAAATAACAAAATGACAGGAGCCAAACAGAGGAGCAGAGGGCCTGTGCTACCTGCCTGCCCCTCCCCCACTCTGCACACAGCAGAAATGGGGGCTGAAAAACAATTTGATTTTTAAATAAAAACTAAAAACAGTTTTGTGTAAAAAAAAATTCAATAAAGAAAAATCTCCGCTGCACTTGCAGACCTGCTCAGGGAGTGCAGGGAGAGAAAGACAAAAATGGTGCTTTTTATAAAAAAATAAAACACCTAAATAAAAATGTTTTCAACAAAAAAGGTGCCCTACTACTTTAGAAAAATAAATATATAAAAAGATTTGAAAAATAAAAAAAGTTTAAACAACTGTTTTTTTTAAGTTTTTAATTGCTGGATAAGGAGAACCAGAAACGTGTCTCTCCCAGTAGTCATCGTAGTAGTATTGTTGTTGTTGTTGTTGTTATTGCTGCAAACTTTAAAAAAGCAGTAGGCTATAAATATATAACCTGCTTCAATATTTGACGTAGTTGTTATATTGCATTAATTTATCCATAGAAATACAGCATTAAAATGACTTAAAACGAAATTAGTACTTTTTACATAATAGTAATGTTATCTATTGTATAGGAGAAAAAAGATTTGGCAACGAGACAAAGGTATTTTTTCTGTTGTAAAAGCAGCCATTAACTGAACTTTATGCAAGTACAAGCTTGGTCTCTTGCCTATTACATTTTACAATGATATATTAACCCAAATATCTTGTACTTTTTGTTTATAAATGGCAATCTCTCTGTAACAATCTGTGACGGCAAATCACATCTAAACCCATTACTGGCCGGTAAAATAAACATGCACTAGTTTTATAAATCGCGGGTTAAATACTGCCTAGTAGTTTTTAATTGTTGGAAATTACCGCCATCTTTTATGCATATGGCCCATTATCTCTAAACCATTGTGCATAAATATTTCATTTTTGTTTAACAGCTAAAAGTGCAAAGCGACAGAAAGTTATACCGTGTCCCTTTGGATCATTTTTATGTTGGCTTTAATAAAACGTTTATCAAGTTATTATAGTTTTATCTACATAATTATGCTGAGATGGGAAGTAGATGGTAACGTGATAAACATTTACAGTGCACACTATTTTGGATGATTTATAATAACTTTGCCGAATAGAAAACGTATGTTACTGAAGAGAATACCAATCTTTTGATTCTTGTAATTAAAAGTTTTAAGAATTACTGTTTGGTATTCTGTCCTAAACCAGCAGTTTATCAGTCCCAAACTGTTGTGACATAAATTATATATTAAATAAACAGAACCATTTTTGTTTTATTTGTTAATCAGATTATTCTGCTTTTTGTTGCAACTGTGAGCATTCAGTAGAGCAAAAATCATAAGGGGGAGCTGAAACCTTCAGACAGAAGAGGTGCAGTTTACCTGCCTGATATTTGAAATGAGTTGCTGAATGCACCTCTAGTATGTGCTGTCTTCAACTCACCACATCCTTGCTCATCACTGTTGTCCCCACAGTCATCCCAGTGGTCACACACAAAGGACAATGGGATACAGTAGCCATTCTTACACTCGTACTGGTGCATCTCGCAGTGGCGGATTGCTATAGAGGTAACCAGATAGAACAATTACAAACATCATAAAAAGGGAAGGGAAGGGAAACAACTAAGAAAATGTAATGTGAATCTAGTTAGTCTTTAATGATTTCTTTTTAGCCTCACTCAGTAATGACAAAGTACTGGACTGTGCTTACTGCAGTTGGATTCATCAGATGCGTCCCTGCAGTTCAGGATTCCATTGCAGAGCTGAGAGTGGTTGAAACATGCTCCATTGGCACAAGTTTCTTGGGGACAGGAGGGGTAGTCTTGCAACAAGAAAATGCCATTAGAAAAGCCTTTATCATCCATGTGTTGTGAAATTATATTTCATATTCGCTACAAGTAAGCATGTACATGCAGCTGTTACTACAGTAGGAAACAAACTGGTGTGAATCAAACACACACACACAAAGCTCAAAACACAGGAAGTTTAATACTGATAAGCAAGCTGCATCTGATTGCATACAGGTTGTTACACAGATTTAGAGAGAACTGGATTTGCAGCATTTATAAAGTAACCCCTTTGAACTCATTATAGTTTGTGCTTTTATTATAGCTTGGAATAGTTAATGCATACCATAAAAATCATGTACCTTTTAAACTAGTAGCAATACAGTAGAAAAAGACTTAACTATTTACAACATAACAGCCACAATGAAGCTCCAGTCTGACTTTTACAGCAGTAATTTGATAAGCATCTGTGGACTTGGCTGTGTTCTAAGTTTACCAACACCTCTAAAATGAAAGAATTTACATCATAAACTTTACTAAACCATTACAATTGCCCAATCACACCATACAACATAATGTAGTGAACACTCCAGGTCTTTCAACTGATTTTAATTGTTTATTCCTGCTTTTCTTCATTGCTGAATTTGCAGTACAAAGGAGAAAACATTGTCCACATAGCTATCTACACTATAGGTTAATATGTTGTGTGTTGGGTGTCACTTATTGTTTAAAGATGCATCTTCTTTTGCAGTTTGGGCGAATGGGTAGCAAAGCAAAACTGAAAATGATAATATAATAAGACACAGCTTACTATAAAGTAGTTATGTTTTTACTTTAGAACTATTTTGTATGCTCTGTGCATAGGATGACATCTGTATACAGGATAAGTCATTTTGATTGGTTGATTTCTCCATGTGTGATATATAATTATACAGTAAGAATACTATAATAAAACAAAATGCCAAGATTTTGGTAGTAGTAAGACTAAAAGAAACTTAGTAAAATAATTTAAATGTACTTACTGCAGTTTCTCTCATCAGAACCATCCACACAGTCCTGGACTCTGTCACAGCGGTAGGTGCCCGGGATGCACTGACCCTCAGAGCAGGTGAACTGGTTGCTGGCACATGTCTGGCCGTCTATAAGAGAAAAAAATATACTGTATATAATAACATAGCTGTGATGGACTAGGGGGCACAGTGACAGCATTTACTATAGACCTTCATGCCTTTTTCCTCTGGAGGTAGTAGTTTTGTGGTCGTAACTTAGTTCACAATGGACATTAGACATTCGTAAACATCACAAAACCACCACAAAATGTAGCACATCTTTGTGAATTATGAAATGGCACAGGGTGTTAAGGTTAGTTGTGAGGGGAAGAGGGGCTTGTCAGTGATGAAAACCTTTGATGACATTTTCTTTTGCCGATAATGCTATCACTGTAACAGTGGGCTACTTTTAAGCTTTACAGCTAGGGAAGCAAACTAAGTACTTGTTTTAACCTTGTGTAGCACCAGATTCTAAAATGAAAACATGTTTGCTCCAACATCTGTTTCTTTCAAAAGGTACACAGCAGGTTTTTGGTATTATTTCGTTAGCTGCAACCTGTTATACCGTTACCATTATTGTTGGGTTTATACAAATCAAGTTCCTTCTTATACTCTAGAAATTCAACTGTAGGATAACTGCTAGTGGCCTACCCAAATTAGCTACTTTTAATACTGTTTGCTTCACTCTTTTTTGTATCATTGAGCAACATATTGGCAAAATCAAACAGCAAATTGTATTTGTATATCAATAGAATGTCATGTAGCATGCTATCAGAATAGCATTCCAGATTGAAACATAACCTATTTACCTTATCTCTAAGTCTCTCTTATCACATACACTGATAGCCAAGCACTATGCCTTACAGATAAAGCTGCTTGTAATCAGCACTTATATAAAGACTGCAATTTCAGAGATCAGGCCAATTTAGAGACTGCCAAAATGCTATTTTGTGCTTCTCTGTCTGGAACATAGATTTAGAAGGAAATGTCCTGGAACAGCTAGTATTAATTGAGTGACAGCGAGTGCTGAACATGAAATGAATGCTATGGCAAGTGGGATTGAAAATGGTATGCATCCAACTGAAGCAGTACTTCTGGTACTTGCATATGAAAAAAATTTAAAAAGCGTGTTCACTTGCTCACCTATCTTTTCAGGCTTGGGTTCAAACAATATATAGCATTACATTGTAACTCGAGTAATTTATAAACTGTCACAGAAACCCGAGATTGAATTGTTTTCCTGTAACTCACTGAAGAGGCCCATCTATTACTTGTTTTATACTACATGGATACCCTTGTGATGCTAATATTAAAGAAGAGGTTCAGCAGTACACTTCGTTTATTTTAAAAGTAGTGTTTCAGTAGAAGGCACTTTTTTACACAGAGAATTGTGAGGGTCTGGAACCAACTCCCCAGTAATGTTGTTGAAACTGACACCCTGGGATCCTTCAAGAAGCTGCTTGATGAGATTCTGGGATCAATAAGCTACTGACAACCAAATGAGCAAGATGGGCCGAATGGCCTCCTCTCGTTTGTAAACTTTCTTATGTTCTTAAGTGCTGTACAGACATTCTATGTCGTTATCCGTTTCTCCAGTTTCTCCGAGATACAAATGTACCAGCTTTGCATCTTTTTTTTTTTTTTTTTTAATGTATTCTCATGTTGTGATCATTAATGATCATTTCTGTACTGTGGGTGTTGTCGAGTGATTGAAAACAAGACATTTTGTGTTTGAATTGAAAGTGATGGTCAAGTATATTTTCCTCTAGAGCAATTATCACTTTTTTATGTCACTACTGTGGTAATATAGCCTTCATTCATGTATATATATATATATATATATATATATATATATATATATATATATATATACAATAAAAAGAATAATAGTAATAGTAAAGGTGAACAGTGAGTTGTTTGGACTCATTTTAGCTGATGAAGGACTCTTATGTCCTAGACGTTTTTGTTTATATTTAATATTCTAGTGTGCATTGCATTTACATATTTTATTTATATACTAGCCCCCCAAAAGTCATGCTAGCCCCCCCAAAGTTGGGCACTAGTTTCCAGCTTGGTCTGTGGAGGAATCCCAGGCCAGATGGAGCTGTTCGTTGGGCTTGCTAAATTAATGGTTTTGTTTTATTGGGTTGTTTTGGATTTCATTCTCATGCAAGCACATGTGGGGTTGGGGGTGGGGGTGGGGGGCTCTTTAAGGAGTTGAAGATATGACAGGGTGCTAGAATATCTTTGGATAAATAACAGAGCTACGTGGGACCGACGTAGAGGATCTCTGCCTGTGTGACACAAAGGATTATTTTGCTGTGATTGCTAACTTGTTAACAGCTTAGGGTTGATACATACTGCATGTCCTTTCTTCATCAGAACTGTCCACGCAGTCTGCTTCTCCGTCACACACAAACTGGCTCTCGATGCATTCTTTACTGCTAATGCACTGGAACTGGCCTGCAGTGCATGTAGGCGGGGCTGAAAATGGAATCTGGGTCAGTATTCAGCAGGGTAGGTCCAAGTTCACTTATTACAAAAAGATATGCATTGAAGGTCAATACAACACAGTTTAAAGCTTCATCAACATTGTGGCATCATCCCTTAAAGAAACTAAATATATTGAAAAATATACTGAACTGTATGGATCCATATAATTCAATATATTTATGGATCACCAGTGTAATATGCAGTATGTATGTCAATATTCAATATATTCAAATATGTTTAAATATTTTGAAACTATATTATCCTATTTATGAAAAGCAGCAATTACCTGTACATTGTTCCAAGTATTGAATTATACATTTTCACTACATATCTACACATAAAATAATATATTGTGATTTATCCAATATATAAATGTAAAATAGTTGATAAAAATTGACAATTAGGGGTAGAATAACAACTAGTTTGATAGCGTCGAATAGTTGAGCTGAAAATAAAACAAAACACGTATTTGATAATGTCTAGTGCTGTTTGTGAACATACCATTTCATAACGCTTTGCTGTTTGTGCATTTTAATTGTAAAAATCTTCTAAAACATCTTATATATATATATATATATATATATATATATATATATATATATATATATATGTTAATGCATTTCAACCGCAACTGCACTTCCATCCATTTCAAACTGCACACTTCATGATTACTTCACGTGACGTGAAAGCAGTCGACTATCAGTTTCTGAGGTCGTCTGTCATGGTTTTATTTGACTGGTCGACTAATTTGACCTACCCCCAGAATAAATAGATTAGGGGTTTAAGCATCTAAATCACATGCTCGTCTAGATGACTAAATTCTACAGGTAACATTAGATTTAGACGTGTCAATGCAGCTGTGATTTTCAAAACCTGTAGTCACTAACGTGCTGATTGACAGAATATCAATTAGGATGGTAATGAGCACATGGGGCTCAGAATCGCCTACTTTTAGGATTTTGTAATGATCATTTGCGTTTTTGAAAAAAAAAATTGGAAAAAAAAACCACGAGGTGTGCTTTACAATAAATAGCTGCATCCCCCAATACAACTGGACAGTCTGCCACCCCGGCTTTGAAAAAAATAAAAAACAACTGAAAACTGAAAATAGAAATAGTTGTTAATGCAGTTCTGCATTTATATAAAACTTTCCCATAAGGCAAAGGGGTTATCTTCACTGCCACAGGAACAGCAAAGTTGTGCATTGCGGAGTTCTCCAAATCCTCGGATATCTCCTCACATAAATCCAATATTGCTTATGTATTTAGTCGAAAACGATTAATAATCTGATCATCTGTTAGGCCCAAAAAACCAATATGGGGTCTGCATAATCTTGAAAAAGGATACTTCCCCCTCCTCATTATTCTCCTTCTCTCTACCTACAACTCAACCACTTCAAAAAAATCTCGCTTTCAAAAAGGTAGTGAATTGTCTTATCTTTAAACAATAGCTAATTTAACTAGTTGTGAATAACTTGAAATGGACAGACGAATAAATCCCTAGAAACACATAAACTTACGAGTTTGAAAATCACACACACACACAAGTCACCTGTCTAAACGACTAAAATAAGTTTATGTACACTTAAAACCCTTAGTCACGTATGAACATAGGGCCCCTCAAGCCTAAGGAGGGTGTGTGGTCCAGTGGTTTAAGAAAAGGGCTTGTAACTAGGAGGTCCCCGGTTCAAATCCCACAGCCACTGACTCATTGTGTGACCCTGAACAAGTCACTTAACCTCCTTGTGCTCCGTCTTTCGGGTGAGACGTAATTGTAAGTGACTCTGCAGCTGATGCATAGTTCACACACCCTAGTCTCTGTAAGTTGCCTTGGATAAAGGTGTCTGCTAAATAAACAAATAATAATAATAATAATAAGTTAACATTACAGTGTATTTTGGTTTGTAAAAGACCAAGGAGGGATCCATTTAAGATCTACCACCAATCGAATCTGTTGACAAGAGTCTGTTGTCCATTAGTACTGAAAAAGATTTGTTAGTAATTTAAATGTGTAAAGGGAAATCTATGCTTACGACAATTTAATTCATCTGAATCATCTGTGCAGTCATTGATTCCATCACATCTCCAATCTTGTGAGATACAGGGCCCATTCGAGCACTGAAACTCTCCACTGTCACAGACACCTAGAAAAGATCATACAAGCATTCACTATGGAAGGGGATTAGAAGAATGGGTGCCAGCAAAATATGGATTCTGATTAAACATCTGAAAACTGTCACATAGGTAAGTATTGTATAATACTGCATTAAGCACTGCATTATTTACAAACAACAATCACAAAGGACATTATCTAGCAAATATATATGCCACAAGCAACAACATATTTAGTGTTCTGGTACAACAGTTATGCAAAAAAGAAAAGTATATTAAAGTCAAACAAATAGGCACTTTGACAAGATATCACTGTAAGTGAAATGGGAGATCTATGTTGTGTATCCTGGATAAATAATTTAATAAAACAAAATAAAAATGTTCAGTCCCATTATCAGGTTTATTGTAAATTATATTTCTGATTTTGGGGTCAGTTGGAGCCCAAGAGAAAAAAATTATCTAAAATTCCTAAATGTTTGTGAATGATGGAAAATGGAAGTGCTCAGTTTCAAAGAGAACAACATGGATTCCATTAACCCCTAAATCCAGTCACCAAACCCCTTAAAAAAAGATGACTTACCTTCTGCAAGTCTGAGATGTTGACAGGACAATAAAATAGTCAAAATCATAAGAAATCTTCTGGCCATTTTTGCTGTAAAATATTTTTTTAGGTTGAAAATAATGAAAAAACGTAATGTTGGGTTAATAAATCATTATAAAGAGCGCTGTCTGTGCATATCAGTGAGAGAAGAGCACCCTGTTCCAGCGGCTCCCTCCGTTAATGAAGTTTGTTGAGAACATGCAGGAGCATTTATGACTTTCTTGTTATATCCCTATAAGATTAACTTTTTCAGGTTAAAATATTGCCAAGATGAAGTACTCTGGTTGAACCCTAGCATATAATAAAAAAATACATTTTTTTCCAAGTTGGGGGCAATCTATTTTATAATGGTGCATGATAAGCATTTGGCTAAATTCAGTTGTTACAAACACTGTATTTCCATTTAACGATAAGAAAAACATTAACATTTTCACAATCAGCTTGTTTCTTGTTTATAACCAGTCCTTTTTTAAGTGAGTATAATTGTATTTTTTTTCTGCTAAATAATTAATTAAAAAAAAAATCTGAAAGGCATTGTCACAGGCCATGCTGCCAGAATTATCATGAAAGACAAAACCTGAAATGCAAAGTTCAAATTTGTACTCTTAGCACTCTTTATTAATCCTTAGGCCTCTGCTCAGGGCAAAGAAAAACACACATAGTTTAACAACTCTAAAACTAAATGCACCTATTTCCAGGCTTTAAAACAAAAAGTTTTCCTTAGCAAGAGTTTTATACATTTTGAGGCCATCCACACAGGTCTCTTTGTCTCATATGAACCTTCTCAGGTGCTTTTAACAACCAATATGTTCCAAAGAGGCTTCCCTGTTGTTTTAAACATTTTGAAGCTTATTATATTTCAAACTCTTGTCCTGTTAAAATATTTGAAATATGTTGCTGTAAATCTGAATAATGGGTTTATTGAATTTATACTTAGGCTGCATTTTAAACTATGTACATGAAAACCTGCAAAACGTATATCAAACACCCACAGGTCATATACAATACAAGGTACCTTAGTTACACAAGACACAATTAAAGCTAGCGTAGCACCCATACCATCTCATTTTAACATTTTATGAAGGAGCAACCCTTGAAGAAATATTTTATTTTCTATACAATACTTTGTGCTTAAAAATTGCCTCTTATTTAAGTAAGCCATTTAATACAGGTTTATTCTCTAATATGTCCCTTTTTAAGCACGTTTAAAGAGCTGCTACTTTTTCAAACTTGCTTTTTTATACGTTTAATATTTGATCAGATTCTATACAAAATAAGCCCTGCTGCTTAACCACAGCTTTCATCAAGTAAATGCCCATTGCAATTGTTACATAATAGTAATCCTTAAAAATAAAAAAAATAAATGTTACACATAACTTTCTACAGCACATTTGGCATAAATAAATAAATAAATAAAGAAAGAAAGAAAGAAAATATTTCTACACCCCAATAACAATGGCACACCCTGTCAGATGTGGTAGAAATGTCTGGGTTCTGCATTCTCGGTGCTGGGCTGAACAGTGATTGTAGTTTTGATTCTTATTGTTTCATTAATCTAAATGTACACTCATATTTTATTAAATGTCCGGTTTGAACATAATTTCATGAAAAGACACAAAGTGAAACTGGCAGAAACTTATCTGCAGAGTTCAAAATGGTTTGGCTTAATTTCCAAATTTTTCTTACTTGTATAATGTATGAAAATATGTAGTAATTTGTATAAAACATTGATGAAATGAAGGGCATATATTAGTGAGCCAGCCACATTGACTAAAGTGTGCTAGAAATACTTTTAATGGCATTTCATGTTAAAAGCAATCATCCATGTAAAATCTAACCTACATAGGTGGACAATTAAGATGTGGCCGGATGACATTCTCACTTTTGACATTTAATTTATTTCAAAGGTTATAAAGTTCACGTAGGGTCAAATAAGCATGATTTGAGTTTTTTGAAGATATGGGATCCTTGTTTCAAATATCTCAGTAAAAACTTTATTTAGGCTTGGGACCAAGTGATTTACAGTAACACTTTTATAATTTCAAATACATCTTGACTAAAGCAAGAAAAAGCTCATGACCATGGATCCAACAGCCATCATCAAGCGTAACAGTCACTGCAGACAAACTGACTATACACACTGTTTCTTCTGCAAAGAAGATGCAGCAACAGCTAGTGAACTGCGAACCGCCACAACAGAGGGGAAAAACAGAAGTGATTGTTGGAGCACAGAGAAGGAATCTAGGTGATACAAAAAATCTAGAGGTTCTAGAGATAGATCAGACATGGTGTCGGAGGCAGATTTTCATGCATAAGTAGTAAAATGGCATAAGGCATGCTATAGTACTTTCACATCAGAGTGCCAGATCCAGACTTGGGAAGTGGCTTGAATCACGTGCCAGCTCTGTTAGCGATCCTCACCACGGGACTTCATCAGTAATTGAACCTGTCCAAAGAACCTATCTCAACCTCTGAAAGGTTCACAGAGTAACTACAATGCAGAAGTCAGAAGAAGTGATTGAGATGGCCAAGAATGATTTGGTGATGAGAGTTAGATTGGTCGGTGTCCATAGCAGCCAAGGGTTGTTATCATGGAGATACGAGGGCATGTGTAAAGACAGCGGTGCTGATTTGCCTCAGAGATATCAATCGAGGAGAAAGATGTTCTACAAAGATATTTGTAAACACATTGGACATAGGGGCAACTATGTCTGGCCTTTGGATTCCAATGCGTCTCTTCTCATGTACTTAGGGGAGAAGGCAGATTTCATCAGGTCCAAAACCCTCACCAAAGCCACTGAACAGCCTATGTTCTCATCTGGATAAGAGTCTACTGACGATACACCACATTCTCCCTACAACCCAACCGGAATATATTCCAGGAGATGGTGCATGTCGCTTTGCATGTGAGACAAGACCTACTAGACACCCCGGGTCATTCTGCTGCATTGATCTAGAGCATGTTGAAACGTTGATCCCTGACAGTTCCCCCAGTATCTGTTCCTGCGCTTGCTGTTTGGGGGCACAGCTATTCTGGATGAAGGTCTTGAAGGTGATAATGACGTAAAGAGGAAAGTGTTCAGCATTGCTCAGGATATTGTATATGCTGTGTCTGACAGCCATAAACTCCAAAGCATATAGGGCTGGGCCTTGCTCTTCATCAGACCACCAGATCCTAGGCACTCCTAGAGATGTTTCATGCAGCAAACTCTATTATTGGTATTGATACTGTTCGGAGAATTGACACTACAATAGCCCAAAACATCCTCGAGAAGTCTGAAAAGAATGGCTACATGTACAAAAAAAAGATCATATAAACACACACACTGTCAACATCCCCGTCTGTACGCACGGGATGCCACCTCAGCAATGAAGTAAACTCTTTCATCTTAATAAAAAGCGCGCGTTGTATAACTATGCCTCCGAAATGAAAATCATTTTATGTTGTACAAAGCTGGAAACTATATTAATTGTTTGAAAAAAAGAGTAACTCAGGCATGTCGTGAATATAGGTTGTCAACCATGCGGCAAAGCAAAATTGATTAAAGAAAAAAAAACACTTGAGGATGTGATGAACTTTTCATGTCGGGATGATTTGGAATAAAAGAGCAGTTTGGGATACTTGCATGTTGGATTAAGTTGATGCACTTTGAAACGATTCATGTCAGATTGATTTTGAATAAATGTTCAGCTTCAATTCGCGATTTGTGCTTTCTGTACTGCATTTTAATTCTTTAATGAATTGGATAAAGCAAAGGCAGAATACTGCATACATGGGATGAACAGGTACATGCAATTTTACTTGTATTCACAATCTCATCTCATTAACTTACTCCAACAGTTTATCATTCATTTTGATTGTCCTTTCACTATAATGAACCCCTCAATATAACAAACAAAAGGTTTGGACCACAACAGGTTTGTTACAGCGAGGGTGTACTGTATTTAGACAATAAAAACACATTTAGATTATAAAAAAACATTTAGATCATAAAAACCATATATTTAGATTACAAAAAAAACATATATTCATATTATAAAAAACATATGGAGAGCACTTTGTTACATATACTAACAGAGAAAATCCTTATATGAAAAATACTATAAAATCAAGCCAATTTTATAACCAATCTGCATATAATTAATATAGGAACATATATCTATACACATAAAAAAAATAATTAAGAAAACTAAGAGACATATAACTTATTGATTTTAATATAGTATATGTAAAATATAAGTTATTTCTGTATGGGTCTTGACTAGTTTTAAAGGCAGAACGAATCTCTCTGTTTACTTGCTGCTCTTGTACAGTGATAGAGATGGTTACTTTCAAGACGATAATCCACTGTGCCAGAACTGTGCATGAATAGTTTGAATAGTTTGAGACCAGTTACCACAATCCGTGGATCTCAATACAATTGAGCATGTCCTCTCAGCCTGCCTCTCTGCACCAGTTACAGGAAATATTAATTACTGAGTGGATTAACATCCCTCAGACACTTTCCAGCACCTTGTATTGTCTGCCACGGTGTGTCAATGCTATGATCAGGGCAAATGGTGGCCCAACCTGATATTAAGGTACAGGTCCAGGCAGTGTACAAGAAATGTTATTTTACATGGCGTGTTGTCCCCCCAATTTTGAATGTTCAAATATCTTTCCTGACTGCAGATACTCCCCACAACAGCTCTGGAAAATTGAAGGTAAGTAGGCATCCAGCCGCCAAGCCAATTGCCTGGCCCGTAGGGGCTATTTTAGCATAGTGACATTGTTCAGTCCCTGAAGATTGTGCGTTCCTCCCTTTTGTGGAACCCCTACAAAAACTACACTGTGTTTTAATATATAGGGTAATAAAAGTTTGATTGTGTTAGTCTGAGGCTATCCAAAGTTCAAGGCTTGTTTTGTACAGCACAATTGTAAATGTAAGTTTCAATTCTGTGACTTTCAGTAATTAAATTTTTGACTGTCTTGTCCTTGACTTAAGTACATACAAAGTTTTCTCAGATACTTAAACAATGACTAGCAAATTCCAATTGTGCATACTTGGGATGTATAACTAAATGCACCTTGTCCTTCCTGGCTTTTGTTATACACACTCAAATTTCCCACTTTGTGTGAAAGACAGCAATTTTATGGCAGTTTAACAAACCCTGATTAACACAAATTTTGGACTACTCAATGTTAATTTAGGTAAGGTATTGAAGGATTAAAGTGAATCAGCATCTGTAAAACTACCCATTAAGGTGTATCTGTAAAAATAAGAAGCATAATTAGAAACATAACTATTCAGAACCTTATTATTTTAGTTATTTTTACATCCACATCTCCTGAAAGAAATTGTAGCTAACAAAATGATTTCCTAAATATTACCTGTTTTGCAGTTCCATTAGCTAAATATGTCTCAAATGTGCAAGTTTGAAAGAAACGCATGTTATAGCACACATGTATTTTAATTTTAAAGTTTGAGACCTTAAAGTTACAGGCCCTGTAGCAGGTTGGGTGAGGGTGTGTCGCGTGGCGATCGACCAATAAAAGTAACGTGCTGAGAGAAAGACAGCTGCAGCAGAAGAAAATTCCATGTACCCAGAAAAACAGACGGACGCTCTCTGGGACTTAAATACAAGTTAGCGCAGGGGAAACTTGGACAACCCTGTTACAGTTTGGTTACGGTAGAACGGAACATAAATGATTCTGTCTCCCGTGTGTTCAGTTAATTTCTCACACCCGTCCAGCCTTCCTCATTCTATTTAAATCATGAGACAATATGAGCTTTAAACTGCCAGCCTGCCCTACGCTACATTTATACTGCATAGGTTCCAGTTGCCTGCCATAAACATATGTAACATTATCTGTCTCAGCATCTTTAGAGACTTAAAAGCCAGTGCCACCTAGCTATCAACTACCATGGATAAAAGTTTCCTTTTGTATATTGCTTGCAGTACATACCTGTTGACTAGTTAGGGCTGGCATTTGCCAATTTAAATAAGCTTTGTCTGATCTAGCTTACATTACTAGGGCCCTGCGTTTTACGCAACCTGCTTTCTTAGGCTGCACTTCATTCCTCCCACCGCATGTAGTCTGCTTAATTAAACCACTTATTGATTAATAATCTCCCAATTCCTTTAATCATCTCAATTAGTCATTCTATTAACGTGCATTGGCGCGTTGATTAGGCGGCAGCAGCAGCTACGGACATTTATTTATTACTAATACGTCTTATTCAATATTATTTCTTAGAATGTGTAAATAAATAATTTAAATGTTTCAGTTTAATAGTAGGAACACATAATTTGTCAACAAAATATTTTAAAAAACAGCACTGATTCCCAGAACAATTTATATAAAATACTGAAATCATAACATCAATGCTGTAACACACATATTACAAATATAAGATAAAGATAATAATAATAATAATAATAATAATAATAATAATAATAATAATAATAATAATAATAATAATAATAATAATAATGCAAGGTTGTTCGTAAGCAGCACATTAAGTGTCACTTACAGTTTCATGAAAGAAAATGTCCCATGCATTAAATGTTGCTATTAAACTTAAGCATCGTCAGTTGGTTAACCCTGCCTTCTTTCATTGACATTGTTCTGTAAAAACTTGGCCATAAGAAGAAACACTTCTTTCAGCATCTACAGAATTGGTAACAACTGACAAATATATTTTAGCCTTTCGTGTTAAATTGGGAAATAATTCTTCAGCTTTAATCCAAAATTCATTCAAAGTCATTCTACTGCTGTTTTTTTGCACATGGTAGGTATTTGTCCATTTCTGATTTACAGTCAGCATCAAATCCTGGAATAGAATATAATGGGAGGGCTTCCAGATCCAAACTACACACTTGTGGGTCAAATAGCCTTAGTGCCATCAGAAAGTTATGAGCTGGTTGAAAAAAACGTGGTTTCTTTTTGCATTTATCCGGGTTATAGTAATTAGTCCGTTTTTCAGAAACATCATGGAAGGTTTTTACACATTGTTGTTCCATTGCTCGGTATGTATTTATTAATTCTGCAACTTTATTATATGTTTAATGGACTCTCACTTCACAGCTTTCAAAGCACAGAATCAGATCCACCAGTCCCTTGGCACTACAGTGTTTGGTGAAATGTGCATTTTCTTTTCCATGAAACCTGCGTAAAAAAGGGATGTATTTGGAATGATATTCAGCAGCAGAATAGCAGATGCCCCATCGTGTTCTGCATGGCTCAGGTGGCAACTTTATGGATAAAGTACCGCATTCTTGTTGGATTGCTTCTGCCAGGTGGTCTTTAAAACGTAGTTTTCTGCATGGGCAGTGTTTAATCCATTTTTTTAACGGTTGCAACCAGCTTGTCTGCTTTCGGAAAATTATTTGCCCAGATATTGCCGGCAAGGGTTATTATGTGGGCATTACAAGTCAAATGTACTGAATTTGGCAGTAAACCTTGAAGAATGTCATTGTATGCCTTTGATCATGTAACTGGCATTATCGGAGACAAATCCAGTCACATTATTAAAATTAACTTCAAATGTGTTTAAACATTTCACAATGCCCTGTGCCACCGATGAGTAATTCACAGAGTGCAGATTAACTGTATTGGCTAATATTACTTTCAGTTCGAAGGTATTCCATAGTCCTTGGAGAACAAACAAAATGTGGAAAACATACTGATCTTTTGCATTTGTAGACTCGTCAGTAACTACAGATACACTGTCAGGCATCTTTACCAGTTGTACAATTTTCATCTTGTGCAACTCAGCAATTTGGGGTAGATATTCCCTTCTCAGTTGACCTGCTGTAGGAATTGCTCCCGCATTTATTACATGTTTGTTCAGAAATACACATAGTCTGGGCTTATCAATTTTTTCCAGTGGAATATTAGCACAAACAAATGCCTCTGTCAAATCCAAAATAACATCTCGTTGGCGTTCATAATTTTCGTTCCCCTTACGTTATTTACTGGAGGACGTCGTCTCATAGCTGTCAATATCAGCCTTTTGTTTTCTGATGATAAATGTCGGTCTATTGTTGACTTTCGAGTGTGATCCAAAGATAAATTGCAAGTTGTGCAAAATAAATTATACCCATCGGTGTACAGAACACCAGGTGGATATTGCTGCGTGCGTTCGCTCAATGAAATGCTTTTGATTGCAATGTCTTTGACTCCATGTTTAGGTCTCTCGATTTTTCTTTTAATGCATCAATTTATTCAATTACCATTTATACTCATCATAATTAGCTTTTATTTTTCTAATTAGTCAAAGTGTAATATGTTGATTTCTTAATTGAAAATTTGATTACTATTACTGGAGTGGCTGCAGGGACATCTAGGGGAGAGCAGTTGAATTACAATTGAAAAAAACAGGTCGCGTAAAACGCAGGACCCTATACATTACACATGTCTATGGCAGGCAACTAGAAAAGAAGGACAGCTCTTGAACTCATAGTCAAAATACCTTTAATTTACATAAACAATACTAACCCAAAACCAGAATAAGACAGATGGCTAACCCTGTACATGAATAATCAACACATATAAAAATATTTGCTTATAAAATGGATCTTACCCAATCAAAGATTAATGGTGACATACAATACACCCCCCCCCCCCCCCCCCCAAATGAAGTGAACTGGTTGTCAAGTGAATGAGTGGGTCTAAAAGTCCCAAGCTATTGGAACACTTCTAAGATATCTTATTCATTAACGTGTTAAGGTTTTAAGCAATTGTCACCTTTACCAAAGATAAATTGGCTTTATAGAACATATTTAAATAAATAAGAGCAGATCACATTTAAATGAACACAATTGTTTTATTTTATTATTATACTTTTTTTGTAAGAATGACCCTCGCCATATTATATAGAAAACATGTGAAATAGTATTTACATGTTTAAATCATTGTGGCAACTTCAATATACAGTAGATTGTACTAAATACATTGTATATGATCACCATTATTGTACATACATTCAACATAGAAATATATAGGCACATATTCTGTTCCTATCAGTTTACCCTTTGAAACATAGGGATTTAAATGTAACAAATGTCTTTTACATATCATTTTAATCAATGCCTAGGTCCTTTTTTTTCTATTTTTACACTTGAAAAGTTCATTTGCTTAGCCTTAAACATAACACACATTATAAGTAAAAAATAATTAAACATTAGAAAGCCAAACATTACTCCTCGATCACCTCTTTATGACTTTAGGGCCTCATTTATGAAAGGGCACTAGAGTTAGCGTGCATGTAAAGTAGTGAGCCTAACTTGCACGATAAATCTAAATTTACAGCCCCATATACTAACAGAGAACGTATTAATTAATGTGCACACTGTTTGGCTCATTTACATGCCATAGCGTGCGTACTGAATTTACTGCAAGCAATAATTTAATGTGCACGATAATTTCCGAGACGACTACACATGACCACCTTCATATAAAAAGCCCCAGCAGTCCAGGTGTATATTTTTGTCAAGAGCTTATTGTGAAAGGTGGAGGTGGCTTACATTGACCGAAAATGAGCGATCAACAGACACATTGTAAATTGAAGGTTATTAAATAGGTTGCAGTTAAAGCTGAATGACATAGTTTAAAATAAATAGTTATAACATGTGTATTCAACACGTATATTCAACACGTGCAGTCTGCATTGTATGAGTTCCCATTAAGCCAATCACAGCTCACAGAGGTACATTACGATGTATGGATATGTATATATTTTTTATGGTGCGGCCCACCAAGTGGACAGTCTTAACTTAAATGGCCCTTGCTGCCAGATGAGTTTGACACCTGTGACCTACAATCAATTCTCATTTCTGGACTTTTTCCATTCAAACACATTTTCATAACCAAGCAATTCAGAAAGATGTATTTATTTCACGTTAGCGAATCAGCGAATCAAACAAACAAATCAGTTGAATTGATTCAGTAAACTGAATGAATCAAACAAATCGAGTCAGTAAAAAGAATCGAACTGCACATCACTGACTTTAAGGCTAGAAAAAGAGGTTTAAAAAGTGCGCCAGTCAGTGGTTAAAGCCTGGTTTCCATACGCACTAAAATTAGCACCCTTTAGGAAATACCATGTAAATACAGCTCATCTCATTATTCCGAGCTGGATGCTCATTTAAATACACTAAATTTAGTGCGCGCCATAATATGCCAAGTATTGCACGCGATAATTAATAAAGTTGCAATAGTAAATATGGAAATCATTGATGTGCAGACTAATTGCAATTATGGTACACCATAATATTTAGTGCCCTTTCGTAAATGAGGCCCTTAGGATTGTCAAATTGCATTAATTACTGAATTTAAATCTTTTTATATATTTTTTTTTATTATTTGACAGCTCCCAAAGCTGGTTATTACAAAGAAAATTATCAATCTTAAATGTGATATCATTTTGGCACTTGACATTCAAAAAGAAAAAAGTACAAAGCTATCCTGCCTTTTGCCCCAGCAGGTAATGAAGTAGTGGCCTGTGCTGGATGAAAATTCAAGTTCTTTTTTCCCCCCAATAACATTTTTCAAGAACTAGGGCCATCGAAGATTGCTGTATAAAAGTTTGACATCCAATCACTTTGTAAATGTTAATTAAAAACAATAAAAGGGAAAGATCTACTATCTTGGTATCATACTTCTTTATTTTTATGTTTTCTTGTTTTCATCTGGAACAAAATAAGGGTTTTCCTGGCCGTGACAGAGATATGAGTAGCGAGATTGGTTCTTGCCTCTGAAGGTCTTCAATTCGTCAATGTTATCATAAGCAACCTAAAAGGCAAAAACAAAAGGACTTAAATTAAAACACATATAAAAAATTAATACGTTAGGTTATTATCATAACCCTGGTTCCCTGAAATAGGAATATTAACCATTACAAAAAGACACCCGAACCTGAAAACTTTACACCAAAGACTTTCATCAGAGCAGTGTGACGCACCCAAGAGCAATACAGGAGCTACTTACACTGACAACGATGTCATTTTCCTTCGAGGATTGTGACCATAAACGCTGTGGCCCTGAAGTTAATGGTTAATATTAATGGTTAATATTAATGGTTAATATTCCTATTTCAGGGAACCAGGGTTATGATAATAGCTTAACGTTCCCTTTCAAGTATGGAATATTAACCATTACAAAATGGGTGAGCATACCCAAGCTGTCACAAGGACATGGTTGTATACTACTGAGCTACAAAGCCTTGTGCTTGTTAATCAGTATCCCAGCAATAGCTGGAGGAAACATTAGGATGAACTCGCCTCTAATGTTCTTTTGTGAGGGTGGAAAGCCACCCTCGGCACTCTAGTGCCGAAACCAGGGTTCTGCGGATCTACAACATTCGGTAGAATCTGGTAAAAGTATGGGGGGAAGCCCACACTGCTGCACTGCATATGTCCTGGACAGATGCACCCTGGAACAAAGCCCATGAAGTTGCCTGACCCCTGGTGGAATGGTCGGTAAGCTTCTCTGGTGGAGGCAGATTGGCCAGTTCATAAGCAGACTTAACTGTGCCTGTCAACCACGTAAGACAGACGCTGCTTAGACAGACCTGTCTCTGGGAATTAGCCCCGTAGCAGACAAAAAATTGTTCTGACTGCCTCCAGCTTTTAGTCCTGTCAACATAATATGCTAATGCTCACACTGTGCAAAGCATATGGAGCTGGCGCTCCCTGTCAGATTGGAAAGGAGGGGGATGGAAAGCCTCCAATTCCACTAACTGGTTAACATGAAAAGCCGAGATGGTCTTCGGCAAAAAAAACAGGGTTAGTATGAAGGGTAACCTTCATTCTGGCCTCTGAAAAAATTAGACAGGCTTTCGGTATTGAGAATGCTTGCATTTCACTTACCTGCTTAGCGGAGGTGATTGCAAGCAAGAAAGCCGCCTTGAAAGACAAAAATTTTAGCACAGCTGAGTGCATCAGATGGATGTTTCATCAGTACAATAAGCACAACATTCAACCTCCAATGAGGAACTATATCCTTCACCGGTGGTCTAAGCCGCCAGGTGCCTTTCGAAAATTGCTCCTCCAGGAAATGGCGCACCAAGATGGCTGCCAAATAGACCTTCAAATTAGAGGGAGAGTTCCCCTCATCAAAAAGGTCCTGTACAAATTTCAGTATAACTGCCATAGGGCATGTCGTGGGTTCGAAACCACGAGACAAGCACCACGCTTGGAACACGCCCCACTTGTACCTGTATTGGGAATGGGTAGAGGCTGCCCTGGCGATTTGTAGGGTGTCAATCACCCTGTTTGATAAGCCCAGCCAGCTCAAATGTAGCCGTTCATGAGCAGACCCAGAGTTGTAAGCTCGAAGGGTTGGGGTGCCACAAAATGCCCTGCACCTGGCTGAGCAGGTCGAGGCGCATCGGCAGTTCCCACGGCTGGCCGCTCAGAAGCTGCATCAGTGAGAAGAACCATACTCTCCTGGGCCAAAATGGGGCTACTAGTAGCACCCTGGCCCGGTCCTGCCTGACCTTCTCCAGGCATAGTGGGAGCAGAGCAAGCGGTGGAAATGCATAGAGTAGATGTGCTGGCCAGTACGTCTACCCCTAGAGGTCCCCCTTCTCTTATTATACAGGGGACAGTGTGGCAAAAAGGTCTACCTCTGCTCTCCTGAATCTCTCCCAAATGAGGCTCATGACCTTGGGATGGAGTCTCCAATGAACCACTGGGGACCCCCCTCGAGAGGCGGTCCGTAGCCCAATTGATCATTCCAGGCAGATGGACTGCCCGGAGTGAGAGGAGGTTCTCTTGTGCCCACAGTAGAAGCTTGTGGGCCACACAGTGGAGACTGGGTGACCTCAAACCACCCTGGTGGTTGATGTAGGACACCACATATGTGTTGTCTGTACGGACGAGCATGTGTCCCCCCTGAATCTGGACCATCTATCATTGATTCAGTCTGAATACTACTGAGTGAAGGCACATTCCTACATTTCTATTGGAGACTCCACTTGCAAGATTTAAAATGAGATTACAATCAGGATGGATGCTTGTTAGCGGGACTTAAAGCTGTATTACAGTTAAGATAGGGAGGATTTAAAACAGAATTCTGAAGAAATGTACAAAAATGCCTACACACAAAAACCCCAGAAGACTGTGCCCGTGATCATAGGGATTTCGTTGTGGAAGACAGCAAAGGAAAGAAGGTACAACTTAAGTGTGCAAGTACTGTTGAGTTACTACTACTATACATATTTTGACAGAACAAAAAAAATAAAAACGCTCAAACATTTTGGAAAGTAACCAGAAACACTAATTTCATACAGTATATCAAAAAAGAAAGCCCTGAAAAAAAACAATTTACATAAAACTCGAAATTAGCTAAAAATAAGCACCGAAAAACACAATTAATAAAACCCGCAAAACAGAAGCCCTATATACTGTGTAATGCTTTTGATGGCATGTTTAAAATGTCATTTGTTTTTATTAGTTAAACAAATAAATCTTAGTTTAAATGTTTTATATCTCTAAATGCCCGAGGCTTGCTGTGCTGTTGTCTTGTTTCTTCACCAGGTTGTGGGTGCTCCCATTCTCAGTCATCTCCAGTTGAGTGGCCTCACAGTTGGTAGTGGCTCGGGGGATCTTGGGCACCTCTTGCTTGGGCCACATCAGAAAGTCCTCCGGGGGGTAGGGGCTGCTATAAGAGGAACTCCTTTTTAAACTGTAAAGAATACATTGAGATAGGAATTGAGGGACTCTTGCCATGAGTTTTCAGACATAAAAGCACAAATTCATCCATCTTATTCCTATTGATATTTTTTACAGCTGGTGCTAAACTGCTTTGAAATCAGTCCTGTTCATTTCCATTGGCAGCAGACCAAGATTAAACTTCTTTGAATCTCATCAGTCCCAGGCAGGACTGTGTCTAATGCAAAGTACACAAGAGGCGGAGGGCTGTCCATTAATATTAGAGACATATTGGAGGTTGCTAAAGTCATTTCTTAAAAGGGAAATATACAAAGCTGTGAACACATATAGGCGATCTTGGACCTGCAACATCTAGTTGTTGATTGGATTGTAGACTACAGATGGAACTGGCTCCAGCCCCAGTTTATTTGAAAAGGCTGGTTTCACGGAGAAGATGGAAACAGGACAGAACTAAACTCAGATGTTTCAGTGGCTTACCTGCAACACAATATTAAAAGTGCTAAGATGACAATACAGAACAGTCCACCCAGAACACAGGAGATTACCACCACAGCCAGCAGAGAGGCTGTAAAAGAATATGTAGTTATTTTATTCAACTTTTTAAATCGTATAGCTATGGTGGTGCCTAATGCGGTTTGATACTTTGACACAGGAAACTGTATCCAAGTCTTCTTGAGTTCAAATGTACTGATATCTATAGCATTGTTTAATTTCAAATTGAAGAACCAAAACATAATAATATTAATAAAGCTAACAGCGCCTTTAACAGTTGAACCGTAATTAGCCAAAAATGATTGACTAATGGCATATTCTTATCAGGGTACCATATAGAAAAAATACAAGAAATAAATTAATCTTAAACTAATGGTACTCACAGTCGTCACAGTTCAATCCTGCTCTACCAAATGGGCACCTGTAACAGAAGGTATTGCATTCTGTGTTAGTATTTATGCCGTTTTAGGATATCTTACAGTATTTACATAACAAGAATAGAGTGATATAAGACAGTAGCAAGGGATGTGTTTGCAATCTTTCTTTTTTAAACTCAAAATCTGGGTAAAATGTTATTGTTTTTCAATCAAGTCTGTCATTAATTAAAATATATTTTTTTCTGGCTTTGTTTAAATTTATTTTCAATGAAAATAACAGAAATTCTATACACATTTTTACTTTGGTCCAATGGTTTCTCAGTGGTACAAAGCTCACCAATGAGAGCCCTTATGGAATCTTATGTATACGGGCAGCAGTGTGGAGTAGTGGTTAGGGTTCTGGACTCTTGACCAGAAGGTCGTGGGTTCACTCCCTGGTAGGGGGCACAGCTGTTGTACCCTTGGGCAAGGTACTCTACCTAGATTGCTCCAGTAAAAACCCAACTGTATAAATGGGTAATTGTATGTAAAAGATAATGTGATATCTTGTAACAATTGTAAGTCGCCCTGGATAAGGGCGTCTGCTAATAAATAAATAATAATAATGAAAGCATTTCAAAATTAATCTATAATTTCTTTAGTCTGACAGAAACAGCATTTTTTATTTCAAGAGGACAGAATTGTGGGTTTCCTGGGTTTAGTCTTAAAAACGGAGACCCAAATTATATTTGTCAAAAAAAAACAAAAAAAAAAAACTACACTATGTACACACTAGGTGGCAACATTAAGTAACAAAAGGTGTTCAATTTATGACCAGTTATTTTCTTGTTTTATTTTTTAACACTAAAAAAAGGTTATAGGTATATTGTACACCTGGTCATTTGTTTTACAAAACTATAATTCAACAGACTTTTGAAGACTTACACGACACACTTGTTGTTTTCTACTTTGTATCCGCTGGCACAAGCTGTCAAAAAATGCAGAAAGAGATTATTAGCATTAATATCATACAATGCCAGCTGCCAGATGCAAACAACAACATATAGTGGGCCAGAATCTCAAAGCTATTTACTCCCAATCGTCATAAGGGCAATTGGTAAACTCAAATTAAATTGTCTTAAACAAATAATAAACAATGTAATACTTTACTCTGCCAGTGAATTAAAAGTCTTATTTTTTTATTTCTAGTTTCGTAAGTTTATTGTTTCCCCTTTAGCCCTATGTGGGTTACTGATACCAAAATGAATTCATATTTAATATTTTGTTCATAATTATATAAAATGATAAATTAATACAATCACTATGCAAATATAATTATATATATATATATATATATATATATATACACACACACACAATTGCAACCAATGAGAATAGGGTAAGGTAAGTCATCACAAGCATGAATTCTGAGTAGGGTAAAATGGACAACAGATAACTCAGTGTATCTGGAATATTTAGGTATCTATCCAGATATTTGGGAGTTGTTTACATGTAAATATGAGAGTTTGGAAGTGTAGTATATTTGTGTCAGCGAGGCATCTGCTTCAGTACAATTCAGAGAAGAGTTTCACTTGGTAATGACTCGCCTGCAGGCAAGCTGAGGACACTCCAGAAAGTTCTGAGGCTGTGTTCTGCAATATGGTGAACTAATGAGTCCTTCTCTATATAAAGTGCTTAAAAACTGGCAAGACACCTCTATTCCACAATCTGAACCCTGCCAGTATCCATAGTAACCCCCTTGGAGTCAACAAGATATAAAAGCAAGCAGCTGCTGCCAAGGACAAGCTGTGTGTGTCAGCAGTAAGGACAAGTGCAGGGAAGCATTCAAAGTGGTAATGGAGAACAATTACTTTTGCTGCTCCTTTTTTTAATACCAACCGCTGCTTCGTTTAAAAAGACAGGCAGCAGAGGATAAAGGCAACGAATTGAGCTCTTTGAGCATTTGAAAGCAACATTAAAATCAGGTTAATCTTTAGTATTCTCATCTCTTTTAAAAACAGCATAAAATCTAGATTCTATCCTTAGCATTACATATATATATATATATATATATATATATATATATATATATATATATATATGTCAGTGACATCATCTCTAGCCACAGCTGTAAATACAGCCAGTAACCATATAAGATCATCATGACCAGCGTCCATACCACATGCATATGTACAAATGTAAGTTTGACATACTGTACAGATGCCTTTCAGACAAAATGAAGTTTCATCACAATTGGGCAAGCTGTTCTCTAAATGCATATACCTCCAATAAATGTAGCTAAATAATTTCCTTAGTTAGTTTCATCACAATTGGATAAGCAGTCAAAATCTAAATTGTGACACGCATACGTACAGCCACCTCCTCTATATCCCCCGGTGGGAGGGCAATAAGATTCTCCACAACTGAACACAGGGGTGGCCTGAAAATTTTATTGTAGAGATGCTGGACTGAGTAAACTTACCTACACAGACTCGCATTGAGAAACTGGATGGCAGGTACCCATTCTTACAAGTGCAGCTTAAAATGCCATTGGTAGATGAGCAAGTTGTGGACGACAAGTCACAACTGTTGTGCTGTGCACATAGATTTTCATCTACAAAAAAATATGAATATTTATTAAACAAAGAGCAGACACAACACATAACTTGCAAGATCAAAATGCAGTTAAGGGATATGTAGAAATGTATACATTAGGTAGTAAAGTAACATCCAAACCCATTTCCAGACATCCCAGGGTTGATTCATGAGCTTTGGGGGCAGTAGTGCTCATTATTGCTGGTAATTTAGAGAGGTCAGGGTCACTCTCACCTGAAGCAATGCAGATCACTGCACTGAACTCTAAGTTACAGGTATTATTGACTAGTTACAATGCATTAACGAAGAACACAAGGTGAACCAATTTAAAACTTTTTTTTTATTAAGTAAAATATTTATTGCATTTTTCTTCCAGAAATATGTAATTCAATTATTTTCTGAAGCGACAGGTTTAAATTAGGGAGGCTCACTATGTAAATTCACCACTGCTTAAATTATAAAAATAGACTCCATTGATATTTACTGCTGTAAGTGGTCTCTTTATCTATAAGTTTGCAGGTGTTGGTGTCGTCACAGGTTTCTGTTTGCTTTCTGATGGCGTTTGAAATTGTTTCTGCAGTCACATTGGAGTTTAAGTTGTAGAAGTTATCCACACTTGCAAGGACACTCCCTGGCCTAAAAAAGAGGAAAATATTCTGCTGAAACCATCAGCACTATTTTTTCACAAAACGTTAAGAAATGTTTTTTCAAGAGAGGTTATAAACATTCTCATAGGATATACAGTACTGTAGAAACTGGAATAAACCGCTAACCCTCTCTAAAACAGTTGTAAAAAGTTTTCATGAACTACAGACATAAAATACAGTCCTTAACAAAACATTTCTTGATCAGTCCGGCCCCCAAAGCACCTGTTGTTGTTACAAAACTTAAAATAAAACTTTTAGCACTGAGTAACTTTGCATAACGACAGCACTTCTACTAATTAAGTAGTTTTAGTGTCTTATATGGAAATAAGGCATACAAAAATGATACCAAATACTGTGAGAAGTTAACTGGTCTGTTGGGTTGAAGGGAGGTTTTTTCACTTGACTGCACTAGCAGTCTGTCATTTTGAGTGGATTTCTTTTTTATAGACCAATTTATCAGCCTGCAGTTTGTAAGAGGTAAGAAACTTTAGAAGACTACTTAAAAGTCTTTATTTAATTTATAATTGTGTAACTCCAGCTATGTCCAAAGGTTTTGCATCACCTGGAATTTAAGGACTGAAATACAATAAGAAAATAGATTTATAAATATAATTTAGATATTTTATATAACATCATGTAATCAAAAAAACTACACAATGATGTTGCAAAAGTCTAAGGAAAGCCCTAATAATTAGTTAACCCTTTAAGGACCGGGATCATACTGAAGGGGTCTTCTAGAACCGTGATTGTGTAAACACGATAAAAAAAAGCACAGGGCAACCGTACTCTGCAGTACAGGCTTCAAAAACATATCATTGGTTAGGGGAGGGACTGACATTCACTTTCTGATAGTTTTTTGTTCTGTGACGTGACTGAGCAGGGCATTTAGTGTCTAAAGGGTGGAGACAGTTTACAGCAGTCTGCAGAGACAGAAACAGAAACAAAACACCACAGGAACTTGTTTAGAGCTAATAAGAAAAGGGAAACACTGTAAATCTGATGTATTTGACTTTTAATTATATTAGAACATTTATTCTGTCTCATGTTTTAATCTTTCTCTCTCTCTCTCTCTCTCTCTCTCTCTCTCTCTCTCTCTATATATATATATATATGTTTTTACAACATTTATAAATGTCAAGAAATGAGGGGATACAAGCAGATACTATTTAATGAACTAAATGTATCAGGTATGTTTATTTTTCCTTATTACTGATAATCATGGAATGAATAACTATTATTTTATTTATAAATATTTATTTTGAGAAAATAATCAAGAGTAGTGTCCATTATTGCTAATAAAGACCATGAGAATAAACATGTGTTATGTCATTGCAATCGGTCAGGTGAAACTATATCATGTAATTGCCCTAACATCAATATTTTTCAACAGAACTTTCAGGAAGTATTGTAAGGTCCCTCGGGTCATAGAATAACGTGTTTTATACATGTACCTCTAAGCAGAATACATATATATATATATATATATATATATATATATATATATATATATATATATATATATATTTATTGTGTTGAGCGAAAAGTTTGTATGGTTTCTGAAGTACTTTATAATGTTCCCCAGAGTGTTCAACTGCAAAAATAGATTTCTGGTGAATCTTTAAAGGAAGAGAGAGTCAAATACAGCAACAAAAAGCCCCGTCCTGGGGGAGCATCCCACTGAAAATGATTGGTCCTGAAAGGGTTAATTCTATAGGGTGATGCAAAACATTTGGCCATAACTGTACATGGTGTTTTTATGTTTTCCAAAAAATTGTGTTAATGACATTGCAAAATGGTTCTGCCAGCACACATACATACATAGAATAAAAAGTACTACAGTTTCCATGACAAACAGAATTATATTGCAAGATAAAGAATGATATCTGTCCAAGGTTTCTTATGAGGGAAAAAACTACAGTCCAGATGTATTCAAAATCATAGCCCTCTTGTTGCACTATAGGTTTTATTTGTAGTTTTCATTTAGGTTGTAGAATTGCTTATCTGAATAAATCAATAACCATTGTACATTTTACATTTGCTAGTTTTATTCAATGTTATGACCAATATATAAATTCACAATTCCGATAGATATAAAGTGTATACTTACGCTAGCTTTAGAACAACCGATTTTATATATCCTTTCTCATTTTTTAATATGCTGTTTAACTAGAGAAGAGAAGGGAAAACAGTAAATCAATTACCTTAACAGATAAGCACATTTACCATATAGAAAGTTTGCTTTACATATGGGTGTTTGTACAACTTTCTTTAACATACAATCAAATATTATTAAAACAGACCACACACATTTAAAATGTATATACAGCTGGTACATTTTTTTTAAATACTGTTGAGTTTGGATTCAATAAAAAAAAAAAAAAACTAGAAATCTAGTTCCAAAGGGACCAGGTGACTGAATTCACATATTGCATTTCACAAAAACAGGTTTTCTTAATAAATGAATTGCTTACCTCTGCCTCAATTTGAGATGATGTGATTTGAAACTCTTTAGATCTTTTGTCAGACATACTCTCAGTGAAATTAATACTTTTCAAATGCAATTCACCAGGGAAGGTTTTTGCTGAGGGGAAAAAACCCAACAACAAATAGCTATCAGTAACCAGTACATCGTGATGGTTGTGTCATGAAAATGTAGGTCAACTTCTATGAACAGCACGTGGAATAGAATATCATAAAGTATCATAAAAATGCCCATGCTGTGCCTCAACAAAAGTAAAACTTTACCGGTGAATGCACTAGCCAAACTTTCATCTGGACTTATAACTCAAACTGTGTGTGAAGTAACTGATTATTAATAATAATAATAATAATAATAATAATAATAATAATAATAATAATAATAATAATAATGATAATAATAATAATAAAGTTGTACCCTAGGAGTTTGCTTCCTTGTACCAAAATGATTCCTGTGTTGAAGGTCAATTTCACTGTAATCACCTACAGCACAGGAAGTAATAAACTGAAGTATTTATTCCTGCTATAATTCTAAACTTACCTTGTACACAGCCGTTTGATGATTCATAGTAATACCCAGGAATGCACTGACAGGTGTAGTTCATGAAGAGTGGCACACATACGCTACCCAAAGAACACACACCAGGGCTGCATGGATCTAGAAGAAAATAATGATTTAACTCAGGACATTAACATTTCAACTTGATTGCTTGAATCCGGGGAGTCAAAAGAGACACAGAAATTGGAAAAGAGTTCTAATGGGGGACAGTTCTTTAGAACTCCATTCCCCAGCTGCCACTGCAAGCAACACGCAAGCACTGAGACTCCCATGATTCAATGCTTCAACACATATGAATGCTTTCGCAACTAGGAAATTATATCATCATAGTTGAACCGTATTTTAAAACTATACTTACAAATATTACATTAAATAAATGTAGGATTGTTTTTCATAAATATAAAATAAATACTTATTCCAAAAATATTCATGAAGGTTGTTCGATAAAGATTAATTTATGTATTGGAAACAGACAAGTAATAATTTTATCATTTGCTGTTAAAACAGTATTATTATTATTTATATTAAATATAATACAGGTATTAAATGTAATATTTATGATAATAAACGACTCTGTCTAGATCTAAAGAAGTATTTCATATAATTGAGCAAGGTACTTTACCTAGATTGCTCCAGTAAAAACCCAACTGTATAAATGGGTAATTGTATATAAAAATAATGTGTAAAAAATAATGTAATTGTATTAAAAAATAATGTGGTATCTTGTAACAATTGTAAGTCGCCTTGGATAAGGGCGTCTGCTAATAAATAAATAATAATAATATTCCCCACAGCACAGTGCCCCCTACCCCCTTGCTAGGGCAGTGGCTGTGGACTAGAGAAGAGAATGCCCCTCATATTCTTAGTATTTCTTGAAGGTTTCCCATCCAAGTACTGACTAGACCCAACCTTGCTAATTTTCTACGATATAACAACATCACAATGGAACGTGCTATGGAAGAGAAAGGCTCTAACATACTTTGAGGAGTGGTTTTGGGAGGCTGTGTAGTTGGTTTTGCAACGGTTGTAGTGTCAGAGTTGGGGGCTCCAGTTGTAGTGTGAGAACTGGGGGCTCCAGTTGTAGTGTGAGAACTGGGGGCTCCAGTTGTAGTGTCAGAGCTGGGGGCTCCAGTTGTAGTGTCAGAGTTGGGGGCTCCAGTTGTAGTGTGAGAGCTGGGGGCTCCAGTTGTAGTGTGAGAACTGGGGGCTCCAGTTGTAGTGTGCGAGCTGGGGGCTCCAGTTGTAGTGTCAGAGCTGGGGGCTCCAGTTGTAGTGTGAGAGCTGGGGGCTCCAGTTGTAGTGTGAGAGCTGGGGGCTCCAGTTGTAGTGTGCGAGCTGGGGGCTCCAGTTGTAGTGTCAGAGCTGGGGGCTCCAGTTGTAGTGTGCGAGCTGGAGGCTCCAGTTGTAGTGTCAGAGTTGGGGGCTCCAGTTGTAGTGTGAGAGTTGGGGGCTCCAGTTGTAGTGTGAGAGCTGGGGGCTCCAGTTGTAGTGTGAGAGCTGGGGGCTCCAGTTGTAGTGTCAGAGCTGGGGGCTCCAGTTGTAGTGTCAGAGCTGGGGGCTCCAGTTGTAGTGTCAGAGCTGGGGGCTCCAGTTGTAGTATCAGAGTTGGGGGCTCCAGTTGTAGCGTCAGAGTTGGGGGCTCCAGGTGTAGTGCGAGAGCTGGGGGCTCCACTTGTAGTGTCAGAGTTGGGGGCTCCAGTTGTAGAGTGCGAGCTGGGGGCTCCACTTGTAGTGTCAGAGTTGGGGGCTCCAGTTGTAGTGTGTGAGCTGGGGGCTCCAGTTGTAGTGTCAGAGTTGGGGGCTCCAGTTGTAGTGTGAGAGCTGGGGGCTCCAGTTGTAGTGTGAGAGCTGGGGGCTCCAGTTGTAGTGTGAGAGCTGGGGGCTCCAGTTGTAGTGTGAGAGCTGGCGGCTCCAGTTGTAGTGTCAGAGCTGGCGGCTCCAGTTGTAGTGTCAGAGTTGGGGGCTCCAGTTGTACTGTCAGAGTTGGGGGCTTGAGTTGACTCACTTCCCTCACTGGTTGCTGGTGATGCTGATGATGTAGATGAAGCCAGATATTTTGTTGTTGTTTTACTGGCTGAAGAAGTTTCTGTGGTTGTTGTGGCCTGGCTAGTTGGTGTGTTATCTAAAGTGGTTGGATCCTGCTTGGAAGTCGTGACTACAGAGGAAGTGCCCGATGTCTTCTCCATTTTGATGGTTGTCCCTTGAGTGGAATGTGTGGTTTCTGGGATTTGTTTTGTAGTGCTGGACGTTGGAGATGGTGTTGTGGAGTCTATGAAAGAACAAGAAAAAAAAAAAACAATGTCAGTGACATATCCCCCCCATCACAGCTGTAAATTCTAAATTAGAGCCCTCACTAATATGAAAAGGTAGACATTCAGGACCTACATCCACTTTCATATTGCACCAGATACTCTCAATATGTTATGTTAAAGTGTGACCATACCAAGCTTTATGACAATTGAGGTTTTCTAGATGTAGGTAAAGTGTGACATAAGGGCAAAGGGTCAGACAGAAGGGGTACATCTACTGTATAATATCCTTATACCTCCAGATTGTGCTACCTTATTGTTAAAATATATCATCACTGGATAAGCAATTAATTGTCGGAGAGACAGACAGATAGCCTCCATATACTCAGAGAGTCAATAGCTTAATAAGGTCCTTAGCAAGTTTAATCACAGTAAAACAAAGTTTATAACCTATATGACCCTGTAGCAGGGCAGTAGAAAGCTCTGCTGTTTAAATGTATTTGTTTATTTTAGAACAGGGTTTCCCCCTCCACCCCTGTGTTATTTTGTATTTGTGGTTTTTGATTTATTATTGTGGTTATGATTTATTGTATTTATATGATGGCGAAGGGCCGTATGTTTTGTTATTGTTTTTGTATTTATTATTGTATTTATATATGATGGCGTAGCCCTGCGGTTTTGTTTATTTTAAAACGTGTTCTGGCAGAGGCGAGATTGGTGCTCGTCCTCTGCCAGGAATAATTAATAAACTCGTGCAGAAGGTGACCATCTCCCGAATTAATTAAGTGATTCATTTTGTTGCTAATCGGGAGATGGTCACCTGCATAAAAGCCTGCAGCTCTCTACCCTCGGGGTGGGGTGTATGAGAGGAGCGGAGAGAGCGAGGAGAGAGAAAACAAAACTTAGTTAAATACAGGAACAGTGACAGCAGTTGCCCAGTCTGACCTGTGTTGCTTTTATTATTTTGTGTTCGTGATTTGTTTTATTTAAAATAGTCTTTTTGTTAAACCTTTTTTATTTATTTTTGTATTATTTAAATAAAATGGCGCCACCGCGTCTTTCTTTTGTTAAAAACTGAGACTTGGTGTCAGTGTTTTTTCAGTTTAGTTCCTGCTTCTGCCCTGACGTCACCGCCCAGTCACCCTGTCACAGGCCCACTAGATTTTTTTTTCCTTCTACCAGGAGGTCCCTTGTTTCCTCGATGTGGGCACTGATTGGTATAATATATTATAATAAAACTGTAACCTTTATTAATTTTACATAATAACAGGGTGGACTCCACCTGGCTGACCAGCCTTGAATTCTAAACAACATCTGCACTCTGCTTCACATGTTGCAAATTAAATACATGTATCTGGTTCATTACTTTACCTGGGGAAGAAAAGGACAACCTTCAACAAATGTCATCAATTCGGTGACCGAACGTCTTAAAACAACCTCCCGATCAGAAAAGCAATGGCAACCATGCAAAAGGCCCTTTTCAGGGACAAACCAACCTTTCAATAGGTCCATCACTGCGCATCATGCAGTTCAACATGGAAGGATTATCGAGCATCAAATGTGATTATCTCGCAAAGATCCTGAGGATGGAAAACATCGACGTCCTGGCGCTGCATGAAACCCACTTGGTGAGTGAAGGCTCCAGCTCGAAGATCAACAGATACTGCCTTGTGACAGCATCCGAAACATGGACTTGCCTCCTTCGTCAAACCCGACCTGAAGGGCACCATCCAAGTGTTCCCCATCACTGATCCTTTCACCATTGCCATCAAAATCGGCAAACTTGGTGAACGTGTATAAGCCACCATCCGCAGAATGGCTGTGCCCAGCGCTACCACCAACAAGCCACCCTACGATCCACATAGGTGATTTAAATAGCCACCACACCTCGTGGGGCTATGAAAAGAATGACGCAGCAGGAGACAGGGCTTGAATTTCAGTGCGGCATTGCAGGAATCGCACATTTTCCGCATATCAGCAACTTTCAGTGCGGGAAAATCCCACAGAGATATTTTAAGACACAAATCTACTGTATTTTTCACCCAATTTAGAATGCCTAAAACACTACAACAATTTATAAGTAAGTGGGTGTCAGTGACGAAAGCATTATGAGCCGGCATTCTGAGTAGTTCTGGTTAAAATAAATAAATAAATAAAAATAGTGTTCCTTGGGATAACAAAATACTGAGCTCATGTCATGTGATTTCACAAAAACACCAGGTGGTCAGTGTTTGGTATTTGAATTGAGTTAAAATTGCCAAAATGAGTTGATTAAGAACCTGTATAAATAGCCATTCGAAAAGACATGATTTTAATTAACGCAAGAACAGCGAAAGATAGACCTTGCCCTGCTTGAGTAATGAAGAATGCCTGGTTGCTATCAGCATGATTGAAGGCAGCCTGTCTGTGAGAGAAGTTACCTGGAGAATGAGATGTTTCTGCTTCAACAATCAGCAGACTAGTCCACAGAAACCAGGAAACTGGCTTTGTGAGGGACAGGCCACGTCCTGGAAGGCAGAGGGTCACCGACACAGGACCATCACATTCGACTAATCCAACCATATAATCATTTTCAGACTGCAGTGGCTACAGCACGAGAAATTCCAGGAAGAAACAACCTGCGCATCAGCAGAATGACTGTAGCTCGCCATCTGCATGAAAATGACAGCTGCTTTCGCTAGCAGAAGCTGGGTCACGTAATTCATCAATTGTAACCAACAGTAAATTAAAAAAAAAAATGAGAGATCGAATTATTTCCATGTGAATAGGCCATAATGTTAATGTAGTTTTCAAACTTTTTTTTTCTCCTTTGAACAGTGGGTTGATATATATATATATTTTTTTTTTTCTTCTTAATTTACCATTTGTTTACACTAGAAATTTGTCAGATTTTACACAAAACAAGGCAAAGGCTAGTGACTGCAGGGATATGAAAATTGGAGTGTGCTATATTTAAATGCCAATGTATTTATCAAACATGTCTTAAAACATCAGGATTTGTTTGAATGAGTTTTTTATACCAAGCTCTATAAAAAGAGGACTTATTGTTACTTTAAACTGTTACTGTGAGGGAATTTTTATTTATTTTTTTAAACATTTTAATTCGATAATGATCGATAATTGTCATTAGAATTTGCACGACAATCGATGCCAACGTCAGGGTTCGATTTACAACACTAATATATATATATATATATATATATATATATATATACACACACATACACATACATACACAGTGCCTATAGAAAGTCTACGCCCCCTTTCAAAATGTTCACCTTTTGTTGCCTTATAGCCTGGAATTAAAATGCATTAAAATAGTTTTTTTTCATTTATCTACACATCCTACCCCACAACTTCCAAGTGAAAAAAATATTCTAGAAATTTGTAGAAAATTAATTAAAAATAAAATCTGAAATAGCTTGGTTGGATAAGTGTCCACCCCCCTTGTAATAGCAATCCTAAATTAGCTCAGGTGTAACCAATCACCTTCAAAATCACACACCAAGTGGCCTCCACCTGTTTTAAATTGTAGTGATTCACATGATTTGAGGATAAATTCAGCAGTTCCTGTAGGTTCCCTCTGCTGGGTAGTGCATTTCAAAGCAAAGACTCAACCATGAGCACCAAGGTGCTTTCAAAAGAACACCGGGACAAAGTTGTTGAAAGGCACAGACCAGGGGATGGGTATAAAAAAATATCAAAGTCCTTGAATGTCCCTTGAAGCACGGTCAAGACGATTATTAAGAAGTAGAAGGAGTATGGCACCACCAAGACCCTGCCTAGATCAGGCCGTCCCTCGAAACTGGATGACCGAGCAAGAAGGAGACTGATCAGAGAGGCTACCAAGAGGCCAGTTGCAACTTTGCAAGAGCTACTGGCTTTTATGGCCAAGACTGGTCTAAGTGTGCATGTGACAACAATATCCCAAGCAAATCTGGCCTGTATGGTAGGGTGGCAAGAAGGAAGCCATTACTCAAGAAAGCCCACCTTGAATCCCTTTTGAAGTATGCAAAAAAACACTCAGGAGATTCTGTAGCCATGTGGCAAAAAGTTTTGTGGTCTGACGAAACTAAAATGGAACTTTTTGGCCTAAATGCAAAGCGTTATGTTTGGCGCAAAGGTGCTTCCACCAAGTATTAACTCAGGGGGGTGGAGACTTATACTATTATGATCTTTCAGTTTTGTATTTTTAATATATAACTTTTTTCCCCTTAACAGTGTGGAGTATGGTGTGTAGATAAGTGGAAAAAAATCCTCATTTAAATGCATGAAACTCTGAGGCACTGACACAACAAAATGTGAAAAAAGCAAGGGGGTGTAGATTTTCTATAGGCACTGTGTGAATATATATAATTTATCAGGGTTCTCCCCAGGTATTCTGTACAGCTGGGCGGCAGAACATCATAGCCGGGAGCACTTTTAACGGAAAAATAAACTTGCATTAAATATAAAATACGACAAAGAATTTGAATAATGTGTTGTCTTTGGTTGACTATATCTGGTTGCGCTTTATGTTCTACATTTTTTTTTTCATTACTGTTTTTTATGGTAAATTACCGTGCTTATGTAGGCACTCTACGAAAGATAATGTAGGTTTATTGGAGTTCACAAAAAAAAAAAGGTAACCTTTTCACTTCCTTTTTAGCTTAATTATTGATCTTATTGCTTCATTTAAATTGTTTTCTTTATGTTGAGTTTTCAGGGCATTTTGTTAATGCATGTCTATTTTTATTTTTTGCTGTTCTACATTTTTTTAATGCAACTGTTCATTTTAACCACTTTTTTTTTTTTTACAAAAGAGTACTCACACACGTTTGGTCACCATCATAACTGTTGCATGAAACTGGAGTGTAATAATCCAGCACCGCTGCACTTAAGCATTTGTATGTCAGATGACAATGGTCAGCTGATATCCCATCATGCCTTTCTTCTTAAAGGCATACAGCCTCTATACATGAACCTCCAATATCTCTCACAAGCACCTGGGTCCATATTGTTACAATATCACAACAAAAGGAATACGTTTTTTTTTTTTGGTGTATATGTATAGCTATTATGTACTATATATCACCTTACAGTACAATAATACGACAAAAAAATGGACAATGATAATACCCGAAAATAATCTTAATATTTTTTTAATAAAGTAGCCGGCACAAATATAGTATTTGGATTGCGTCGCTCGCCAGATTATTTTGACCCCCTGCATTCATTGTCACTATTTTTGCTTTGAAAATAATGGTTATTTTTTTAGCAGTTATTTTTAACATTTTAGCCTCTCGAAGTGCTTAACACAGAAAACCCGCCCCTTCAACTCTCTGATTGGTTAAATATTGTGTCAAGACGTAACACAGCTGTCGTGGTTCCCAGATTATTTTCACGCAGCAACGGTCTGCTAGAAACTAAATCAATCCTTATTGTTAAAGGTACAGTAGCATCTGCAAAACAGGCGGATTGGGTTTTCTCAGCCGGGCGGCGACGCTGTTGATGTCTGTGTCTCAGCAGTCCTCTGGGGGAGTACTTAAAAGAAATGTACACATTTACTCTCACGTTCAGTGTTGCGTTAAAAAAAGCAGTAAAGTCAATTTTCTAACGGGTTGTAGCAGTGGTGAACAAGCATTCATAATGCTTACAAAACAGTCACTCGGAACTGAAACCATTTCCCCTGCAATGCCAACCTCACTTAATGACGTTTTACGTTTGAGTTCTCCCACTGCGCGGGATACGACGTTTATTGGGCATTTGAATTTACTGAAACACGTTGCATCTTTGTAAGTGTAAAGTCATTTTACAAAAATGTGGAGATTTATACCAGGTGGCGACCCCCCCACCACAAAAAAAAAAAGAAAAAGACTTAAGATGTCATTAGCAAAGAGGTTGTACTAACAAAGTAAAAAAAAAATAGGCCAGGTTTTATTAAACAGTTTAAAACTAACAAATAAACAATTACCATAATGAACATTATCACAATATGTTGCTCAAAACATAATAACACAATATATCGCTTCTTGCTTCTCCCACGCAACTCCACTACTCTGCTCACTCCACTGGCTCCCGATCACCGCTCGCATCCAGTTCAAGACTCTTGTACTAGCCTACAGATGCCTTGACCAGACTGCACCCAGCTACCTCCAGACCCTCATCTCTCCCTACACCCCCACTCGACCTCTCCGCTCCACCTGCACTAGAAGACTGGCTCTACCTCCTCTACGCTCCCCTGTCTCCAGAGCCCGCTCCTTCTCCACCCTCGCTCCGCAGTGGTGGAATGACCTTCCTACAGATGTCAGGACTGCCCAGTCCCTGACCACATTCCGGCGCCTCCTTAAGACTCACCTATTCAGACAGCACCTATAGAACTCTGATTTTCCCCTGGGACACTTATCACCCTTCCTTAAATGCGCTTTACTTGCTCTTATTATTATTATTATTTATTTCTTATCTGCCCCCTATTTTACTGCATTTAATCCTGTACTTCAGAGTACTGTAATCTGCCAAGTGTTTAATCTGTAGTATTTTGTATTTAATCATATCCTGATGTAACTATCACTAACACTGTTATCTGCTGTATTATTGAATTGTATTTTGTCACACGTGTACTTGCTTGAACCAAAGTCATTGTATTTATCTTGCTCTTAATTGTATTATTACTTGTACTGTGGTATACTGAAATGTATTTGCTTACGATTGTAGGTCGCCCTGGATAAGGGCGTCTGCTAAGAAATAAATAATAATAATAATAATAATAATAATAATATTAATAATAAAGTTGAGTTCTTACCTATAATCAACAGTAACACGTTTAAAGTTTGGGACTCGCTGTCTGTAGCTTGGTGTGTACATTATCGTCAGCATACTTTAAGTGATTGGAAGCTGAAATTACTTTAAAACACACTTTTCTTACACCAATACAGTACTGGTGAGCGATAAGCATTCATTTAAAAACCAGGCTTTAATCACTGATAATATGTGCACAGGCGGTGATTCTGTCAGTGCTCCAGGGCTCAAGCACCAGGGCTCAAGCACCCATTTATACAGTTGGGTTTTTACTGGAGCAATCTAGGTAAAGTACCTTGCTCAAGGGTACAGCAGCAGTGTCCCCCACCTGGGATTGAACTCACGACCTTCCGGTCAAGAGTCCAGAGCCCTAACCACTACCCCACACTGCTGCCCTAAATGGCATCCCCATGGGGTGTCGAGTTAACCGAGGCTGACTATACTTTAACTATTATTAAATGTGAAAATGTAACCAATAAACTTTATCAAATGCAAAGAAAACTTTTCATTTACACTTAAAGCTCAATAAAAGATCAAAGTATGCCTGTTTAAACTGGACGTGCTGTGGTTTCAGACAGCTAGAACAGTCTCAATAGATAAAGTTAGATACCAATGCTATGGTAAAGCTGTTGCTTAGATATGTGCTAGTTACACAAGACTTGGCACTCCCCTCAGTTTAAAATACTGCCTAAAAATAACCTGGGAACACTCAGTCTGCTAGATGGTTCAGAGGTAAACAAAGGTCTTATCAATTTGACAGCTGTTAAAGATCCCACACCACTTCAAAAGAAAGAAAAGGTTGTCCTTACTCCTCAAATGTGGAATCTGCAGCAAAGTTGTTTAAAAAAAGACTGTTAAACATCTGTAATTGTACAGTATAGGATACAGATGCACCAACCAACCCAGTCTGCCAGAATTGCATTTATTATTAGACTAACCAATAGCTTGTAAGCAGGGTTTCTACAGTACAGGAAACATACCACTGAAATCTGTCAGATTACATGATTCACTGCAAAACTATTCACACACCTTCAGTACAAAATACAGCAAATCAGTTACCCAGGGATTATATTTCATGGATGGCACTGCTATCGTTTTAGCTGCTTTTAAAATAACAAAAACTAAATCGCAAACAGTACAGCACTGGATCACTTTGGGCACAATTGACCATATTTCAGGTTTCCCATCTTGTTTTCTTCACCCAGGGACACTGGGATAAGCCTGATTTATCCACTAAAGACTGAAATCTCCCACTGTTTCCTCTAATAAAGTACAGAAAGATTGCTTTGTGTGTACTGATCCAGCTCGACTAGAACAATACTTCATTATTCTGGCGGACAACTGCAAAACATTGTTTAACTGCACCCAGCGTAGATAAAAACACATTATTCTTACAAGCGCCTTTCTGACCAGAGGCTACCAGCATGATACTTTGGCTAAAAGAAGAAACTGTAATAAAGCTATGTAAAACTACAGTATATGAAGTCAAATACACAGATTATTAGAGAAAATTAGAGAAATACTAAGAGTTGGATTTAATTAAAACAAATGTAACAGGAGGCTGGGAGTAAACCAGTGACAATGCACACCACAAGCAAGGGTCTTAACTATCTGTGCATGTGTGGTTCTAGTGCTTTTTAACATCATCTCATCGACTAGGTCAGAATTAGTAAAGGCATCACACAACACTGCCTGTTACACTCGTCCCCCTTTTACCTCGGCGAGATCTATGAGATCACTGAACCAATGATACAGGGCAGAGGCAGGGCGCCAACAGAGTTTAAAGGTAACTAATGGTACTAGCAAAACCAGGAGAATTCTGATACAGAGAAAATAATTTAAATTCAACATTGAGCCAACAGAACTCAGCACTGACTATTAACACCGAAGCTTCGATAAACAGTTGCAGCTTTCGATCAATTAGAATCAGCACTCCTTTAGACAAAGCACAAGAATGAGCAGCGACTCTATATTATTTATTTTGAAAGCGATGTACATCCTGTCGTTTGAAATTAGATTCCTGTATTAAGGCAATTGATACCTGTTTACGATGCAAAGAATCGAAACATCTGGTATATTTCACTGGTGAATTTAAACCCCACATGTTCCAGGACAAAATGTTAATATCTGCCATTATGGTGGTTAAAACTTTAAAAAAAGGTAACTTCTCTCTCCGGGGTTTACTTTTGATGAAAACACTGTTTTACCATGCACACATATCTGGGATGAAACTATTTATACAGAATAAACAATACGTGTCACACTGCAAGCTGCTAAGTGAACATCAAAATGGTAAAAGAACGAACAAAAAACAAAATACCACACATTCCGCAGTGGAAATTCTAATATGAGTTCCCCTCAAAAACAAAAAATGAGTCATGAAATTCTAATATGAGTTCCCCTCAAAAACAAAAAATGAGTCATGACTCTTCTTGCTGCAACGCAACGCCTCAGCTCGACATACAGCAGCAGCTTGTTGTCAACCACAGTTTGTAACCTCTTGATTACAGTACCCTATAATCCTAAAACAACATACATATTTGGGCGATATATTTAACAATAAACACATTCCACTGTGTGTGTGTTTGTGTGTGTGTCGGATATGTGAGTGCTGACTGTATTTAGACACTGAATCAGTACTGCTGGTGGTCCCTGGGTACTGGAAGAACCACTTCTCTGAGGCATTCAAATAAAATGCAACAAAGACTAGTTGGGCAAAACTATGGTAGCCATGGAAACCTTTGAACTGAGACAGGAAGTGCTGGGCACTGCTATGGGTGACTGATAAACAAGAAAGGTAAAAAGTTTATCCTTTAACAGGTTAGCGTTAGGTTGCAGAAATAAAAGCAAGGTTATTTATTGACCTTTATTTGTTTTCTGTTGTTTTAAGTTCCTGCTATTAGTGAGTAGTTCCTGAAAGTTTTATTAGGTCACACAATTTCAAGGCAGTGTCACCACTAGAAATGCAATTAAAGTAAATAGTATCGTTCACACTAACTTTTGAAATCCACCACAGCCGACATCAGAGCTAAAACACAGCACTTCTAATCTGTGACATTTTATGATACCTCAATAGCTAATGCAGACCATCATTAATCTGTATTGCAGGATTGCAGGATTTACATATTAGTATTATTATTATTATTTGTTTATTTAGCAGACGCCTTTATCCAAGGCGACTTACAGAGACTAGGGGTATGAAGTATGCATCAGCTGCAGAGTCACTTACAACTATGACTCACCCGAAAGACGGAGCACAAGGAGGTTAAGTGACTTACTCAGGGTCACACAATGAGTCAGTGGCTGAGGTGGGATTTGAACCAAGGACCTCTTAGTTACAAGCCTGTTTCTTTAACCACTGGACCACACAGCCTCCTACAAATGGTTGTTTACCTTCATAGATCAGGCAATTGGTACAAAACAATAGCTAAACAACTAAATATAAGTCCTTTTCTTTAACCGCTGGACCACACAGCCTCCTTACATATATTTGTGGTGTTGTTTAGTTCTAGACAGCAAGGAACAGTATGCCAAAAAATGGTTGGGGTGATTGTGTATTTTTTTTCTGAAATACAGTACTGTTTCCATACCATAAAAATGTATGTATTAATGGTTAGCTGCTTGTGGAATTTAGATTTTGGACAGAACAGTTAAACTGTCTACTATGGCACACCTGGCCTGTGGTACATGGTATGTGAGCTCATCAGCTGTGCAAATATATTGAAATACATTCAAAACTGGAGTGGGTAACTATAGTGCCATGTTTGTAATGAAAACAACACAAAAAACGGTTTAAAAGTTATACAAGACACATCAGAGAAGACCGTAAAGCACACATGATGGATTAACATATTACAAATCACAAATACGAACACTGTACTGTCTACATCTATACATAGGATAACATTTAATGGAAAATACAAATGATGGTAGCTGTTATGAGTAACACTTGACAAAAATAAATACATATATAAATACATGAATAAATAAATAAGCATTACAAGATGGAATAGCATGTGCACACTTATCTTTCTCTAAACAAGACCGGGGATCTATTTACAAAACCAACTATCTACAAAAGAAGACTTCAGACATCTTTCAATGCAAAGACTTCATCAGAAGAACCTAAGCCTGTGATTACCCACTTGCTGAAAGGCCTTTATCTACAATTCATCTGAAGGATGCCTTTCAAGGAACATCGTCTCCATTCACAGAGACAATTCCCCTGCCGATTTCACATCCCTTCCCAACCCTTTAATTGGGAAGGCCCTTTACCATGGTCCCATTGTCCACTGCAGACTGAGCTGATAAAGAGACTCCATGAGTCTCACCTCCCCTGCTCACGTCAGGGGTCAGGGTAACATTTCAACACTGGACCGCCTGTCTATCTGGATGGGGATGTTCGATCTTTATGACCATCACTGTTTTGGATCTCAGAGCTAAACAAGAACATTTTGCTATTTTCAACAAAGCAATAAGTCCTTTGGGGGAAAGTCTCTTGCCAAATGAATTATATGGTATTTAGGCATATTACCCAAGTTTTTGGTACACCCATTGAGCTGCATTGGCAACAACATTCTGAAATGTGTAAAATACAATACAAAAATTTTAATGTATTTAAGTAGAATTATGTTTGTGTTTGAATAGTCTTTTGTTTTAAATTATCTTGATTTAAAATAAGAAGAGAATTGTGATGTGTTTTGTTGTTTTTAGTGCGTCAAGTTAAGGCCAATCACATCATTTAAAAAACAATGCTATTACTGTAGCATAATACTTACTTTAACTCTTGAGGTATTTGTGTTGGAATGGAATTAAAGCGTTTTGATAAGGCATTTTTAGTTGATACACAAATCAGTACCGGATATTAGAGGCCCTTGGGGTTAGTGTGTTTGTGAGTGGAGAACGGCTGTGGAGATACAGGACAAAAATAATAATAATTAGAAAACAATTGCTATTCGTGCTGAAACAGTTCAGTATGATACTTGTTTTGGGTTGGTCCATATTTGTTTGTCTGTCTATTTGTTTTGGCCATTGCGCCGTTTGTGTTGTTAAATCTCTATTTATTAAAACGCGCATGCAAGCGCACTCACATTGCAATTCACTCGCAGTGCTGTGTGTTTCCTCTGGGGCTGACGTCACCGCTCAGGCCAGCTTGCCACACTCCTTTATAACAGCTGTACTGCTTCCGTTTTTTACATTGGTTTCCACAATTGATAAAACTCAAATGGTTTTAATTGTTACAATTGCACTAGGCTGTGTGACAGTGTGGCTGCATGTTGTGCAAGATTTCCACAATAAAGAGCTTGAAGACTTCAGATTGTTTCCAAAACAGTGGGTGTGTTTTATTTAAAGTGAACAGGAAAACAAAAACACAACAAAAAATAAACAAAATCCTAACTCCTCTTGGAATACTAACTACACGTAGAATGTCCCTAACTAAGGTTGGAACTGCTACAATCAAACAACACACGATAATTGTTACACCCAGTAACAAAATAATGTTGTTGTGTTGGGAGGCAAACAGCCACTGATTCACCCTACCTGGGCTGTTGATGATTACTCACTCGTGGTGGCTTTAAACCAGAAGACGGTGTTGCTCTCAGGTTACATACACTTATAATGGCTTCCACAGTTTACACACGCTTCTGCTCTCAAACTCCTACTCACCATCTAGAGAGACCCAGATAAACAGCCTCTTTTATAGGGCTCTTAATTAGATAATTAATTGCCACTTATTACAAAGTTGTTTACACCTGCGTTGTACATACAGCCATTCAGACAACCTCTAGTGGACACACTTGAAAATACTGGTAAACCCTGACACATTTTTTAAAGAAAATCTGGACACCGCACTCTACTCGTTCACAGACTCACATACGTATTTTGTATTACTTTCCCTCTTATTTGATCACAGCTGATGTCAACACAGGAATTTCGTACAGACAGTGATCAAAGCCCAGGGAGGATCTACCACGACTCAATGGAGCAATCAGGGTAGTTCAGTCACATGGATCCCAAGCAAGGCAGTGCCAAGGTCATGTTTGTAACTACATGTTCAAAGTTACCAGGTTAGATTGAACTTTGATGAGGTTTACACTGATGTTCAGTTTAGTCTATTTTTGGTAGTTAATGCATCATATGGGAATTTTGCAGTATTGAAAAAATGGTTATAGCTCTATATCCAAGGAGAATCAGGAGCCAATAGGATTCTCATCAATCACTAGAAATATTTAAGTAATTGATAAACTGATAACTCACTATTTTAATAATAAGCTATGGATCGGCTTCCGCTTTTTTCAGATAGCATGGTAGAAATAGGATGATGCTGAATAACCAACAAGCCCAAGTGACAGCCATCTTCATCATTGAAATAACCAGAGTCCTAAATAGCTGTGTTCTTAGCAATGCAGATTAATTAGAATTGTGCGGTTTGCCCTGGTGTTCTGTCATTGGGTTTGAATGAATGCAAGAAAGAGTCCAAAATAATTGCAGTTGCATTGCAATTGCTCTGTTCATGTTGTTCAGTACACCCCTCTCAAAGCCATTTCAGACATATTAAAAACATGCTTAACACGTCACCCTCACATTTAACAAAAATAACATTTAAGGCCCTAGAGGAGTTGATATTGCAGCTCTGCTAATATTTAATAATAATTTAAAAAAAAAATTAAAAATGGTTATCAATTGTAATTCAGCACACATTAAAAAAATAGTATCAACTATTTTTCTAAGGTTTTTAAAGAAGAAAATATAGGCTAATGCAATGCTTATGGCAAACACTGATGAGATAAAAGCATTCATTTTGATCAGTTTCAGAACTTGGATAAATGCACCACCATGGTTCTTAGTACAGCTGGGTCACAGCAAAATGTGGGAGATTAACAACATTACATGGATTGTATCCCCACTAGCAAATACACTTTTGATCAACATGTAGGCGAGGTGTATTTTACTTATTTGATTGGTTTATCAATCTAATCACACTGATCATCAGCTAGCAGAGCATTTTCTCACACGATTCATCCGCCCCTGGTTCACTGCATGCCCAAGATCATTCTGACAACCACAGAAAAAGGCTTGGATTTCATAACTTCATGGCGCTGATGCTATAATCTTATCAACAAGGTGTAGGGCACCATTATTTAAGCAAACACATCTCCAATTTCTTCTCTAGTTTAATCAGTCATGTGAGGGACTTGCTTTAATTTACTAGTAATTTGATATTTCAGTAGTATGTGGTGTTGTCAAGTTCCATCTGGTGTAAATTTCATCAGGGCATCAAAGAAAAATAATCTAGTCATACGTCAGTACATTTAATTACAATACAGTTAATATTTATATACTGTACAAATTATATATATACATATATATATATATATATATATATATATATATATATATATATATATATATATATATATATATATATATATATAGTACTGTGCAAATGTTTTAGGCAGATGTGAAAAAATGCTGTAAAGTAAGAATGCTTTCAAAAATAGACATGTTAACAGATTATATTTATCAATTAACTAAATGCAAAGTGAGTGAACAGAAGAAAAATCTAAATCAAATCCATATTTGGTGTGACCACCCTTTGCCTTCAAAACAGCATCAATTCTTCTAGGTACACTTGCACAAAGTCAGGGATTTTGTAGGCATATAGTCAGGTGTATGATTAAACAATTATACCAAACAGGTGCTAATGATCATCAATTCAATATGTAGGTTGAAACACAATCATTAACTGAAACAGAAACAGCGTGTAGGAGGAATAAAACTGGGTGAGGAACAGCCAAACTCAGCTAACAAGGTGAGGTTGCTGAAGACAGTTTACTGTCAAAAGTCATACACCATGGCAAGACTGAGCACAGCAACAAGACACAAGGTATTTATACTGCATCAGCAAGGTCTCTCCCAGGCAGAAATTTCAAGGCAGACAGGGGTTTCCAGATGTGCTGTCCAAGCTCTTTTGAAGAAGCACAAAGAAACGGCCAACGTTGAGGACCGTAGGCGCAGTGGTCGGCCAAGGAAACTTACTGCAGCAGATAAAAGACACATCATGCTTACTTCCCTTCGCAATTGGAAGATGTCCAGCAGTGCCATCAGCTCAGAATTGGCAGAAAACAGTGGGACCCTGGTACACCCATCTACTGTCTGGAGAAGTCTGGTCAGAAGTGGCCTTCATGGAAGACTTGCGGCCAAAAAGCCATACCTCCGACGTGGAAACAAGGCAAGCGACTCAACTATGCACGAAAACACAGGAACTGGGGTGCAGAAAAATGGCTGATGAGTCAAAATTTGAAATATTTGGCTGTAGCAGAAGGCAGTTTGTTCGCCGAAGGGCTGGAGAGCGGTACAGAAATGAGTGTCTGCAGGCAAAAGTGAAGCATGGTGGAGGTTCCTTGCAAGTTTGGGGCTGCATTTCTGCAAATGGAGTTGGGGATTTGGTCAGAATTAATGGTCTCCTCAATGCTGAGAAGTACAGGCAGATACTTATCCATCATGCAATACCATCAGGGAGGCATCTGATTGGCCCCAAATTTATTCTGCAGCATGACAACGACCCCAAACATACAGCGAAAGTCATTAAGAACTATCTTCAGTGTAAAGAAGAACAAGGAGTCCTGGAAGTGATGGTATGGCCCCCACAGAGCCCTGATCTCAACATCATCGAGTCTGTCTGGGATTACATGAAGAGAGAGAAGCAACTGAGGCTGCCTAAATCCACAGAAGAACTGTGGTTAGTTTTCCAAGATGTTTGGGCCAACCTACCTGCCGAGTTCCTTCAAAAACTGTGTGCAAGTGTACCAAGAAGAATTGATGCTGTTTTAAAGGCAAAGAGTGGTGACACCAAATATTGATTTGATGTAGATTTTTCTTCTGTTCACTCACTTTGCATTTTGTTAATTGATAAATATAAACTATTAACATGTCTATTTTTGAAAGCATTCTTACTTTACAGCATTTTTTCACACCTGCCTAAAACTTTTGCACAGTACTGTATATATATATATATATATATATATATATATATATATATATATATATATATATATATATATACACACACACACACACACACACACACAGAGTTAGAAACTAACAATATTGTGCTACTAGTCCAAAGGCCTAGTACCTTTTGAAACTTGGTAGTCCTGATGTAAACTTGCTAGTCCTTATGTGAAGTGCCTAAGTTGGAATCAAGAACAACAGTTGGGGTCCCTAAAAATAGGCTTAGATTTTATTTTTGCACTGTTATAAATTTAGAGTTACATTTTTTTTAACAAAGCACCTTCGTAAACACTCAGAAAGATCGATCAATCCCCTGTTTGCACCTCGTTACTGAGCGATTACTGTACTGTGTGTGAGAAACTGACAACACCAGACGGGATGACAGAGGAAAGAATTCTCTCAGCTGTGTCACCTTGCCGACCATGAAGCTCCGCCTGAAATTGACACCGATGACACAAATAAAATGTGTATTTTATTGTACACTACATTTGTTGCTGTTTACAAAAATGCTGGCTGGTTATGAATTACTATCTACAATAATGAATGTACTCACGTACATATGCAGTCTTCATTAAAGTCTCAATTTAAAGACAATATGTTTCACTGTAGCCTCGGGATGAAATTGTTAGGTGGCTTTTTTTTTTTTTTTAATTAGCAGTGGGAGAAAACCGCTTCAACAAGAACAGTAGAATCTGCCAGAACTGACAGACGCTGAATCTACTATAGATACTAATGAGAGCATAACAAATACAAAAGAAAAATGAGGGAAACGCAGATATTTTCAAGAAAGTTGGGAGACTTTTTATGCATGTATTTTATATTTTAAATGCTGCAATAACAGTTCTGCTTATGAAGCATCCACACTATTTTATTTGCACTGTGCGGGACCTTATTTTCCCCCATTGGTGCTTGAGCCCTGGAGACCTGTGCACCTACTATCAATGATTAAAGCCTGGTTTTCAAACTAACTGATTATCGCTCACCAGTATTGGTGTAAGAAAAGTGTGTTTTAAAGTAATTTCAGCTTCCATCACTTAAAATATGCTGACGATAATATAAACAACACCAAGCTACAGACAGTGAGTCCCAGGCTTTAAACGTGTTACTGTTTATAGATAAGAACTCAACTTTATTATTAATATATTGTGTTATTATGTTTTAAGCAACATACTGCGATAATGTTCTCTATGGCAAGTGTTTGTTTAATAGTTTTAAAATGTTTAGTAAAACGTGACCAATTGTTTGTTTGACCTCGTCAGTACAACTGGCCCCCTTTGCTAATGACATCTTCTGTCAGGGTCGTCCCAGTATAAATCTCCAGATTTTTGTAAAATGACTTTACACTTCAAAAGATGCAACGTGTTTTAGTAAATTCAAACAATAAACTTTGCATCCCGCGCAGAGGTGGAACACAAACATAAAACGTCATTAAGTGGGGTTGGTATTGCAGGGGCGATGAAGTAAGGTTTCAGTTCAGAGTGAATGTTTTCTAAGCATTATTTGTGAATGATTACACCCCACTGCTACACCCCATTAGAAAATTGACTTCCCTGCATTTTTGTAACGCAAGACTGAACGTGAGCGTATATGTGTACATTTGTTTTAAGTACTCGCCCAAAGGACTACTGAGACACAGGACACCGGCATCAACTAGTCCTCATCAGATTTAATTCGCTGTGAGCAAGTGTGAGTTTCTAACCCTGTGTGTGCATATATATATATATATATATATATATATATATATATATATATATATATATATATGAGTTTATTATTTAATAAACAGACAAAAACTGATTAAAACAGCAACCCAAAATGTGGATTAATGTAGGTACATATTTAGACTTAAATTATGAATAATACTTAATTTAAAGATATTTAACTAAACAGCCTTAACTGGACATCTACAATACTTCACGAGGCAGGAGCCAGGCCTGCATAAAGGGACTACTAGAATACAGACACAGTGCTTGTGACTTAGTAATAGAATAGGGTACTCTGAGAACCGATCAACAGGAAGCGAGTGACTTCCCCAACGGGAAACTAAGAAAGGATGGGAGGACAAACCAAGGTCTCCCTGGCTTACTGAGTCATCTAGTCAATAGTGGTCAGATTCGGCTGACACTCTGAGGCTGCATGGACAGCCTCGCGATCTATGCAGGGAGAACAAAAGCGAAGAATGTAAGAGCCACACTTGATTGAGTCGATGACAAGCTCAAAAGTTGGGAGCAAGCTTTGCTCTCCAAAGGGGGAAACTGGCACGGGTGCAAATTAATAGATTTAGCAGGAGAATGGAAAACAAAATGTAGTTAAGTTATTTGGCCAGTTGTCACCTCTGGACAGCAGGAACCTTCCTCTCAGAGGGCGTTGTGACGTAGTCGGCCTCTAATGTCGGGAAGTGAGCTTCACTTGCCCCCAAAAGAGAACCCCCGGCTCCCCGCAACTGCACCACCAATGCAAAGAAGAGAGAAAATTGTTAGTTAGAAATGAAAGTAAGTGATTAATTACAATTTTTTTTTAAGACTAATCTAACCACTTGGCGGAGAGCAAACCCGTCTGAATTGTGCATTCTGTAAACGAGAAAGAGCGTCACCAGTGTTATTAGTGATACCTGGAAGGGGTTGGACTTTCAAAATAAAATTATTGATAACTGAAATCCAGACTAGTCAGCGGAAAAGTTGCATAATTAGAGGGGAAGAGGAACAGCCTTTATTAATAATATGAACAGCAGATTGATTATCACAAAAGATTAACATAGATTTTTTCTGCCAAAATGGGCCCCAAAGATAGGCTGCATTGACAATAGGGAATACTTCGAGTAAGGCTGTGGATTTAAGCTGAGGAGGAAGAGTGTTGATTTCTGGAGGCCAGACATCTGAGAACCATTGATTAAGAAAAATTCTGCCAAAACCGATAGAAGAAGCATCCGTATGGAGTGAGAGGTCATTGGGGGCAGAAATGAAGTCATTGTAAAACAGAGAAAGGCCATTCCAGTGCTGTAGGAGAGAGGACCACATACTAATGTCTTTCCTGGCTTCAGCTGTAATATTAACGTGAGAGATGAGATTTTTAGCTGTTGTAGAAAGAGCGAGAAGACAAGAAATAAATGTCCTACCTTGAGGAATGATGCAAATTGCAAAATTGAAATGTCCCAGGAGTGAAAAAAGGTTCCATTTAGAAACTGAATGACTGATCTCAAAGGATTGAATGAGAAAGCAAATGTGTTTACCGAGAGGCAGTCAGGCTGCCTCTTTGAATAGTATCCAAAGTTATTCCTAGGAACTCAAGAGAGTGAACTGGGCCGATGGTTTTCTTCTCTGAGAGGGGGACGCTGACTGCTGAGAAGAGAGACCTGAGTTCTAAGAGGTCTACAGCTGGAGGGGCTGATGGAGGAGATAAAGTCGTCCAATAAGTGTGGCAAAAAGGGGATGCGATTAATATTGAGTACAAGCCAGCAGAGGGCTTCGGACAGTGAATCAAAGATCTTTGGGCTGCTGCGGCATCCGAAAGTTAGTTTATTAGCAAAGTAAAATTGTCCCTTCCAACAGATACCAAAAAGATGACGGACAGAAGGGAGTATAGGCATGACTTTGAAGGTGTTGGAAATGTCTGCTTTAGCTAACCAGGAACCTCATCCTGATATTTTTATGGAATGGATAGCATCAGATATAGTGATGTAATCAAGAGAAAACTGATCCAAGGGAATTAGAGAATCAATGCTGCTGATAGAAGAGCTGCGAGGGGCAGAGAGGTCAATGACGAGGCGCTTCTTGCCTGACATTTTCCTTGTAGCTACTCCAATAGGATCGATGCAGATTTGAGGGAAGAGAGGGGCTGAAAATGGGCCCTCCATGAATCTCTTTGAAATCTCGGAACTGATGAGAAAATCGATGACTTCTGGTTCTTTTATAGCAGATTGGAGGTTTTTACAAATAATAGAGGAAGAAGGGATGGATTTTAAACTAGTAGAAAAACCATTAATAAGGCCAGAAATGACTTAACAAAAAAAACACAATCAGGGTGACACTGAAGAGCATCTGATAGAGCTGGGATGTTGATGGGGTAGAGGCGATTGGTAATGAAAGAGGGCAGATGGAACACGAATGAGCATCACCACAGAAACAACACATATGTAAAAAGACGAAGATTACCTGTAATATAGTTTCTTCGTATAATGATGAACTCCACACACAGAGAGAACTCCCAGTCTCCATGTCACTTGGGTCAGAAAAGCCAATCTCTTTCCCAGAGATAATTTATATAATCCTTTTTTGGCGCCAAGTAACATCCCTCCTCTATTAAGCCTCCCCTTCCTAGAGTATCTATGTCCAAATTTCCAAACCAACTACCCAAAGTGAAACCAAGAAAGGGGGAAGGAGGATGGGATATAGGTGTGTGGAGTTCACCATTCTACGAAGAAACCATATTACAGGTAATCTTCGTCTTCTTACCTCATATGGTGAACCATGAGTTTATTCAGTGCTAGACTGAGGTTCGATTATGGAAGGATATTTTTCTTTGGGGGCCTTAGGTGTTTAACCCCCCTAAGGAATCTGGACACCGCAGGGTGAGAACCTACTGGGTGATCCTCCCAGCCAGGTAAAATGCTAGATAGTGCAGCGATGTGCACTTTGATGGAGGAGAGCGCAAGACCATTATGGAATAGGTGGCACAGGTAGGATAAAAAGGTTAGTAGATTTATATTTGTGGTGTACAAAGATTTTGAGTTGCACCAATGGACAAATTCCCTCCATTTCCCTGTATAGGCTTTAAAAGTAGATGTTTTTTAAGCCAGTAAGATGTTGGTTACTTGTTCAGATTCCTTCTTCAATTTCAGTACCTCCCATATGGTATTTATAATGCACATTTTTAACCACTGCCTAATCCATATGTATGCATTTCCTTGAATCTCTACTGTGTTCAGTTTGAGAATTAATCTTATATGCAGGACTTTGTCAAAAGCTTTCTGGAAATAAACCATGTCATATACTTTGCAATTACCCATTGTCGATGTTGCATCGTCAAAAAAATCAAGCAGGTTAGTTAGACATGATCTCCCTTTCCTAAAACCATGCTGACTGTCTCCCAGGATACTGTTACCATGTAGATCATTTTCCATTTTGGATCTTATTATAGTTTCCATAAGTTTACATATACCGTAATAAAATATATGGTTCGGTTTTGTCTCCCTTTTTGTGGATCAGTATTACGTTTGCAATTCTCCAGTCTGTTGGACAACCCCTGTCTCAAGAGACTGTTGCATGATCTTGGTTAGCGATTTGTAAATAACTTTTTTCATTTCTACTATTGGGAGGATCTCATCTGGCCCAGGGGATTTGTTTATTTTAAGAGCTCCTAGTCCCTTTAACACTTCTGCCTCTGTTATGCTAAATCTATTTAAAACTGGATATGAACAGGTCAACATGTGGGAGATGTTGTCCGTGTCCTCCTTTGTAAAAACTTGTGTAAAGTAATCATTTAATATATTTGCTATTTCTTTCTCTTCGTATATGATTTTGCCATTTGTATCTCTTAGACATTTTACCTCCTCCTTGAATGTTCTCTTGCTGTTATAATATTGGAAAGCCTTTTTGGAATTGGTTTTAGCCCCCTTAACAATGCTCATTTCTATCTCTCTCTTGACCTTTCTAACTTCTTTTTTTTTGACTTGCGTTTGCAGTTCCAAGTACTCTTTCTGTGTACTTTGTTCTTGGTCCCTTTCAAATGTTCTATAAAGTGCCTTTTTTCTCTGGATAATTTTTTCAAATTGATCTATTAAACCATTTGGCCATTTTGTTTTAGCTTGTTGAAAAAGCAGGCGGAGCTGAAGAATGGATAGGAGGAACTGCAGACGCATGATCCTTGTTGTCGAGAGTAGGGGGAAGAATAATTTGAGGCTGATGAGGAGACTGAAGAGGAGGTTGCGTTTGGGCACAGAGAGGTAGAATGGGCAGTAGAAACACAATCTCTACAAGCATTAGCATGGAGACCACTGAAGAATCTATTAAAGAGATCATGATCAGGTTGACATTAGTCAATCAATGTATTGCCCAATGCTTTATGGTAGTGTGAACAGGCTGGCTGGCGGGCGACATCAGACCAGGAAAGAATGACAACAGTGCTGTGAGTAAATCGCGCTGTTGTGCCGGTTTATTATAAATGAACAAATAAAAAGGTATAACAAAACACAACAAACACTTAACCAAACAAGTATCATGCTGGTGTTGAGTAGCAATTGTTTTATTTCCTGTTTCTCTCCTCTCTCTCATACCTCCTCACTGTACACCCAACCCTGTGTGCGTGAAACAGTCATTCTTTTATACAGCTGTGCCGAGACTCGATTGTTAATCAATCATTCACTTGAATCTTGGCACTGTCTGCATGTGAACTAATTGTGCACTTCCTGTGGCCCCATACAAATACCCATTTTAATCTGCACTTGAAGTGGTTGTGCATTTCCCCATGCCTACATACAAATTACATTTTACATCACCTGTGCTACATAACCCACACCACTACAATAAAACATATAACAAACAAAATAAAACACAAAACTCAAAATACGCGCAGGAGCGGGGCACCCTGCCACAGATACTCATAAAAAATGGTACCGCCATATCTGACTGAGAGATTAACAATGTTAAATAGATATGAGTCCAGTTCTTGCCATCGGTGAGCATAAACTTCACAAAGGACATCACGAAAAACAGAAAATGCAAGCACAAATTCTCCAAGAGTGAGATTTTAGAGTAACAGACAGATCTCCACAGTCAACTACACTGTGATCCACAAATTCTGAGGTTGCAGTAAGAATAGAGACCAAATTAACATCTTTGCCCTCAATCATATTGCGTCTCAGTTGAGGAGAGGAAGAGAGTGGCGATGACCAACTGAAGCAGAGGTTCCTAAACTAGAGGTGGTCACTAGAGTGATAATTGGCAACTAGAGAAGGGGTGGGCGTGGCTGAAGCAGTGGGAGAGGCGAGTGTTGCTGCTGGTGTCTCTGATCAGGATGAAATGGCTGCTGGTTCCAAGGCGATCAGATACTTCAGAAATGGAGGTGGAAAGAGGATGAAAGTTGCTTGATATCGTTAAAAATCTGAAAACGTATATCTGAGGAAGGATCAGATGAAATTGAGAATTCAGAGGTTGTGGTAGCTGAATCAAAAGCGAGTGGAGCCTGTGCTGCAGAGTGGTGTGAACTGAGTGGTGTGAAGTTTGGATCTCTGCTGTGCCTTTGGAGGGGAGAAAACAGGCTCGGCTGATATGGAATTGCAGTACGAAATAAAGCAGTCCAGTCGCTTCCTGCTTCAATGGGTAATCTTTTTTTTAAACAGAGCTTCCCATATTTGTTGAACAAAGTCGTTTTAACATGAATGCTTCTCTGCCCTTTCAGTGTTTATCACTGCAGATAACGAAAGGTGTAACCTGGCCTGCCCTTGGCTTACAACTGGATTCTGGTTCCTGATAAATGAGCCACAGTTTCATCATTGTCCAGAGATTGGTTATTGGGTTCTGTAATGTTTCATAGAGCAGTACTTAACTCTTTAAACACAAGGAATCTTTGGTATGTCATCAGATATCCATCATTTGGTCTTCCAGGAAAGACTACTGACTACTTACATACACTGCTAAAATACCCACTTACTTATATTTGAAGGCCATTTTCAATATTGGCATAAATAGTCAAATATTCAAACAAACACTTCTTGAAACAGGTTCGGTGGCAATAAAGACCATGCTCGTATACTTCATGTAACAAAATTGTACTTCTTTTACTATGAATTTTACTACAATACAATTAGGACACATACTGCTGTGTTTAGACAGAAGCATCTATGTCCTATGTGTTCTGTGGAGATGCAGAAATATCATTACAAAGAGAATTTCTCCAACTATGTTGACTTTATTCACAACTCAGTGAACAAGACAGCCTTCGTGTGACGAAAGGGAACAAGTATGAATGCTTTTCACTTTGAGTGTATTTAATTGATGGATTATGGTACGATGAATCCAAAAATTAAATGAGTTTGATTTACAAAGTCATTTAATCAAGTTATACATCCCACATCACATCTGTATGAACCTATTTTATTTTAGCTTATCAAGTACTCAAACATGTTAAAGAACACACCTTCTTTGCTTTAATGAACATTTCTTTCTAAAACCACACTTGGTCAATAGTTCCAGCTACATTTGCTTTTACAAATTCGTTTTTTAATTCAAATTTGAAAGAAAACTATTAAACAGTGCTGCTTGTATCAATAAAAAAACACCGAAAAATAAATAAACAGTGCACCATCTAATAACCAGTAAACAAAACATTTGTGTGTTGCATATGGTGCAGTACAATTGCATTAAATTTCCAGCTGTACAAATACATTAATTTTGTTAATCAGAACCATAACCATACTGTATCAAAACGATATCATGTACAGGAAGCCAATCATGAACATTTAAACATCCCAGCACTTGTTATTTTCATATAGTTGGATGGAAAAACACATGGAATAACATGTATGTCATGTCAGTAACATACATTCCCTGCTATGAAATTAGAGCTTTCCAGATCATGAAAATAAATACCCTTGACCTGCATCCACAGTGTGTACAGTAAATACAAACTCACAATAGCCCCGGACCCAGTCCTGGGTTTCAGAAACTATCTTGAAGTAAGTATATAATTGAAATTAGTTCAGGAGTTTGTTGTTAAATACATTGTTGTAGCTCCATGCATATCTCCTAATAGTAAATATACAGACTCAGGTGTGACTTCTTCATGCTGTGGTAAGTGTGATCAGTTCAGAGCAGATTTACCAGGGGTCTGCTTGTTCAAACTCTTGGTCATTTCAATAATATACCTAAACAAGGGAAGTTTTGGAATTCCAGGACTGGGCATAGGTCAAATGGGAGTTTCAAACCCTGGTGACAGAAGTACAAAATCTACCACTAAATTGTATTATTTAGATACACGTAAAAATGTCTCCTTTGGTTATGTCCAGCTATAGTCTATGAGAGGAGAAAAATACAGTATTATAATAAAAACTAAATACATTTAATGCATATTTTATTAAAACCATTCACTGACGACAACTATGCTATCTGGACTGTCTAATTAAATATCCAGTGTGCTGGATTCATTTTGTAAAACATTTTGTTTAATAATGTAAGGGAATAGCAAATAAGGGAACACTATGACCACAAGGAAATGGGGCAATTATAAGAAGCTTTTAAATAAAGAGGTAGTGTTGCCCAACTCTAAGCTAGTGCTCCCATGTTACCATGGAAACAACCCTGGTTGCACAAAAGGATTAGAGGACATTCCTGAAATAGTTTGTTACACATTAAGCACTGTTGTTGCCTGATTAGAAGTTGCCAATTCCATCTGTTATGTAGATTGGATTGTGTTTGTGTTAATTTAACCTGAATGCAGAACAGATAATGTTTTCTAGTAATCAACAATGAGAAGCCAGTTTCAGTCAAAAACCCTGTTCTTTTGTTAATGCTTGTCACGCGTCAGGTTATTTGTTAGGATTGTTGATTCAACACAAGACAGCGAAACTGTTGCTCTTGAGCTGTGAAGCATGGTTTTGTAAAATCATATTGAAATGGGGGCATTCTATTGTTATGTCTTGGTATCCTATTTCAAAAATAACAACCAGAACAAAAACAAATAAAATAAATTCTAATATAAAATAGTTTTTAGGAAATAATGTGAACCTCTCAATATGGTCTATAAAACATCAATAAAATAAAAAGCAGACCATGCATAGCTTTTTAAAAGAACAAATACATTATATATATATATATATATATATATATATATATATATATATATTTTTTTTTTTTAAATCAACTCCAACCTAAGCCCTAACCCCTAACCCCAACCAACACCCAAATTAAAATGATGTTCATGTTTGTACAGCTGTGTTTCACAAGCAAACCCTTCTGTTGTGAAACCCCTGAAAACAAGATCTGTTGATTTTCAAGGAGTACAAACAAGCAGGCTGCAGGTAACTTACATCACAAACAAACACTGTTAACCAAGCAGTGTTGCAGGTAACTTACATCACAAACAAACACTGTTAACCAAACAGTGCACATCCCCATATTCTGCTTTAGGAAACAAACGGGACACCAAAACATTTTCAGATATTTACCCTATGTTTGTGCAGTAATGGTAAAAGATCTTAGTAAATCCTTTCACAAAAGTTTTGACTAAAAGCCAATGTCTTCAAAATGTTTGTCAACAAATTAATAACTTTAATGTAGTATTTCAACATATTAGTGCTGGGGCGAACACAGGATTTTCATGTTCGGATATTAGCTCATAATTAAAATATTTGTGTGGATATTCATTCTTTTTTCAAAAAGTAATAAAAGCCATTATAGAGACAGCATAGCAGCCAGTGCCCGGGGTTGTGGCCCGTGTGTGCCTTTATTTTACAGCAAAACGTTACAATATGTAACACGTTAAAGTAGAGAAATATCCCAGTAAAGGCATTTCAGAATGACATGCTTGCCTTTTTTCTGTCCCATGAGCAGCACAACGTGTTCCAGTGTTCCATAGAGATCACTAAGTGCGCGCGCGCATAATCTGGTTTGTTTACTTTTTGCTGTCTAAAACTTTTAAAGATGCTCAAGAGCTGCTGTGATGATGCTGTGTTTATTTCTGTTTTATTATATTAATCTCACATCTCACAAAGTTATTTTTCATTTGCCGTTTTTTAAACTGTTGTGTAACTTTTGGTGAGGCGGTAAATAAGTGCAAGGTATTTTTGTCATTTTTAGCGAATACGAACATCTGGATATTTGTCCCCACACTACAACATATTGTCTTTCATAGTTATGGATGAACTAACCATGTGTTCAAATATGACATCAAAGTATTGCACACTACAGGGTGCCAACATTTAGAAACATATCGATTGAGCCAAATACACAAATCTTGCATAATGAAAACATAAAAGTAGCATTCAGAAATTGTGTAACATCATACTTTTCAGAAATTTAAATTTATGGTACTTTTTCTGGTTATTTATTTATTTATTTTCTATTTAACTAAACTTGAATAAAAGCGGATACCACAAAATAACAGTAAGTGAATAATATTGGCATCATAAAGATGGCGTCATAAGAGGTGCTTTTGAAAGGTATATTCCAGCTGGGTCACTGCATTTAAGGACAACCCTGCAGTCAATATAATTAGGACACATACTGCTGTGTTTAGGCAGAAGTATCTACTTCCTATGTGATCTGTGGAGATGCAGAAATATCATTACAAAGAGAATTTCTCCAACTGTGTTGAATTTATTCACAACTCAGTGAACAAGACAGCCTTCGTGTGACGAAAAGGAACTGGTATGATACTTTTTCACTTTGAGTGTATTTAATTGATGGATTATGGTACAATGAATCCAGAAATTAAATGAGTTTGTCAATTAGTCAAGTTATACATGCTTTTTGCCTTTGAACAATACAATGTTCTCATAGCATCAATTAATACCTATTTGATATTTAATTAGGAAATTGGTAGGTGACTGCATCACTAGCCAAAGGAAAATTCCTTAAAAAGCCTTGACTGCCAGAACAAAGCAATCATTTACAACACCAAGCAGTCGAAAAGCATCTAAAAGGCCTCAAGATAAACACCCTTAAAGTGGCCCTGATGCACACAGAAACAAGCAGCCTCTTACCTCAACATTGTTGGGTTAAAGATGCATCTTTTGGTAAGTACTTTAAAACCTCTTTGACACCAACAACTGATGAAGGGTTTGACCTTGCAAAGTATGACCATTTGCTTTCTGAAAATAATGATTGTCTAAAGCCATAAAGTGGTCATTCAACAGAGTAGATACATGTAAAGCAGAGGGCACCTGGCAAAAGCTAAACACCATGACAACATGGTAAATAAGAATGGTACTTTATTTTTAAAAAAGACCAATCCCTATTAACTCAATATTGTATTCATTTAATCTATAAAACCCTTTATTACCATTTCAGTAAGCAGTTAAGCATTAATCGTCCTTTCCTCGCAACACATGGGCCTAAAGCAGTCATTTAGTTTTATGGGTGAAGCACCACAGCAGAATCCCAGATATTCCTTCTAAAGAAACCTTGTTTGAACTCCCCTTCACACTGTATATAACAATGTTTGGAATGACTACATACATATATTCCAATTCCAAAATTATTAATAGGAAACAATTTAAGATTACTCACACAGGTATGAAATATCAGTTATCTTAACGAATGCATTCTTGTTGTTATTTAGAATCACTTTGTATATCATTGTCTGTTTCAGTCATCACATCCTGGTTACTTTTCCATAATAGAATCATAACTTAAATGCACCCCTGTGGCCTCTACAGAGCTCTCCAGCATCGTACACCGGCAATACTCTGGATGCAAGAAACACTGCATTTGTTCTATGTTGTATTTTTTACAGCTGTATTTCTTATCTCCACTAAGTGTTGCAGTGGGGCAGATAATGGTTACACTCTAGTGTACCCCATAAAAGTTTACCCCAGTTCTACCATGCTTTTCCCATGATCACACTATGCATTTATCATAGGTTTGCCACGTATATCAATATGCTTTACTATACATCGCTATTGTTTACAGCCATAATTTATATATGATATTCAGAGTTTTTGTGCCCTTTATATTCCACACAATAATAGTGAGTTTGCGTTTATAAAAAAGCTTGATATATGACCTTGTTTCTATGCATGTAGTTAAAATGCTTTAATTAATTTTTTTTTTTACAATTATCTTTATCATGCCAGGGTGTGCAATTCGTATCGCCCAATGCCCGGGGGCAACACGATTTGTGTGGCGGACAACAAGTTTTGCCGTTATACTTTGTCCATCAGACAAGTAGTTTTTATTTGTCCTATGTTTGCTCTGTTGCTAGAAAGACGCTCCGGGTATATATGTAGAGAGCCACGCAAGTTTCTGAAAACTGAATTGCGGAAGTCTAGCGCCAAAGCACACATTTTAAAAAGTGTTTACGTTCCACCCCTGTCACTTCTGATTGGCTAGCTGTGTAAGAAGCTGATCTTCTATTGGTTACAAAGAAACCAACAAATGGCTGCCTAGAGAGCCTCTAGCAACGCATAGACTAATCTTTTAAATTGAAGGTATTATTTACGTTTTTTGTAAATTTAGCAAATAAGTGGTACTGCTTTCTTAATACATGAACCTGACATTTAAATTTTGTAATCTAGTAAAGTAAATAAAAAAAAATAAAATAAACACACACATACCATAATGGCGAAGGTATTAACGGATTAGAAAAAAAAATCGTGTTGTGAAATTTATAACACTTCGTGGTCAATTTGCTTGCTGGGATGTTTAAAAAAAAAACGTAAAACGTATGTTTAGAAGCATTTCAAGACAAACTTTCCCTGGCAAAAAATGTATCGTTTTTTTTTTCCTTTCAATTTTAGTGTTGCTAACCTTGTTTGCTATTTACCACATTTGCATTTTTTTTTTTAGATTTAAATGCTATATTTTTTTTAATAGATCTGAACAAAAGCGATATTAATTATTTATTAGACACGCACAATCCATCAATTTGTGTAACTATTAAAACATGGCGATTGACAAATATGTTTATAATGATAGAAATGAAATGCTTATGAGATTATCTGTACAATATTTTATTTTTTAAATACAGACTGTAAATCTCATGGCAATGTGTTTATGTATTAATTCATTTTTGCTAGCAAAGTGAAATGAAACTGGACATTTTATTATTTATTGAGTAATTTTTCAATATTTGGGGGGGTAGGTGGCAGTGCGCCACTGTGGGGTGCGTTAATCATTTATTATTATTTTTCATGGTTTGGCAGCCTCGTCTTTTTTTGTGGGGGGTGGCCCATAGCCACTTCCTATCTGCTTGACTGGGATGCATGTAACTGTTCATGTTTTTCCAGCCGGCCTTGTGCAGGTAGCCGTCGAGCACCCACGGACGAGGCCTCCGGCCAAATTTATCTTTCACAAGCCCTGAGCGCCCATCACAGTCATCGGGCCCTCAGTGCCCATCACAGTTCTTTAAATCATCTCTAATTACAATCATTCATTCATTGCGGATTCTCTGAGCTGAAATACGCAGTTGCGAAGTCAGTGTGTTATAAAAGCTGCATGAAGTATGTGCATAAATCATGCAAGTGCGCTCTGTAGCACTGGCACCTAGTAATAAAGTTGTCAATAAGCGTCGTGCAGTTGCTGTGATATCAGAATTTCATTAACATTAAAGTCTATTGGACGGGATTGGTTCCTGGGAAAATGTTGTTAATAACCGAAAGTTGTCCTTATCAGGGTTGCTAATAACCAGCATCTACTGTATGTTATACATTTGTTGAGGTGAGGTGGGGTCATAGAGAACCTTTTGTGTATCTTGAAGAATTTAATGAACCCGTCAAGCTACAAGGCTAGATCCTCCCTTGTTAATCACTAATTGATTGATTGTGTTCACTGTTAAATAAAAACAAAATCCTACAAGTTATATTCTACATTTTTTGCGCAATGGGTAGGGGGCAAGTAGATTTTTAATAAAGACAAGCAGATTTTTCTAGCATTTTGTCCCTTGGGCAACAAGTTTTTTTCAAAAATATCCCCTGTTGTGGAGTGAATAAATGTTACACATTGTGAAGAATGCCAGGTGTGGTAAGAATGATGAAAATGGGAAAACATTAGACCAATAAGAATGAATTCACTTCCTGCACTGTGTGCCATGAAATGTATTTAATGAAGACCTGGCATCAGTCCAAACAAGAAAGGTCAGGGGGAGCAAGGGGCACAGTGTTTAATCACTAGAAAGCCAGCACTGCTGATGTTGACATCTATTTATTCCTTTCAGGAAGTCTTGGGCAGTTATAAAGAGACTAACTAACAAAGAATGCCCATGTCATATTCTGACAGTTATTTTATTATGTATTCACAGTGTTTGTATAAGATATAAAATATTGTAGAGTGCATGTGGCGCAATAACACAATAATATTATATATTACAGTAAGCTGCTCCCAAGAAAGGAGCCACCCAGAACTTTCTAAACACACACACACACAGCAATCTGGGGGCATTTCCCCAAACCAATCTACCTGATCTTATAAAAGTTTAAATATGCACGGTAAGTTTGGAGTTTTCCCATGCTTTGCCCATGCTTTTACTTTGCATTTACCATTGCTTACCATACTTTACAGTCTTTTTAATATGCTTTACTGGACCTCTCTGGGCTTTACAATGGTTACCTATCTATACTTTACCGTGCTTTCACTGTGCTTTATTACACTATGCTATGCTTTTACTACGGTAAACTTTGATAACCTTCTGTACTTAGAGAGAAGACATGTTTGAGAGCTCCATTGAGACCATGGGGGTTTTAAGAAGCCACCAGGATGTGACAGTGCATCTAAACGACACAACAAATAAATTAGTTCTGATGAATATGATATTACATACCCATACTAAAAGTTCCTTTAATAGCCACAAACTTAAATATCTGAGTAGTTTTGTAACTTGTGATAATAATAATAATAATAATAATAATAATAATAATAATAATAATTTGGAGTGAATCGTGTTGATAAGCAAGCCCGCTGATTGTACTGGGTGAATTTGGAAGCTTCTAGTTTTTAACAAACAACATGTCCACCATGTACAATCAAATAGCAGACAGGTGGTCTCTACAAAGTTGCTTGTGAAATGTTTTGTGTAGGTGTGTACCCAGCTTAAGGCTTTTGCAAACATCTCCTTGTTTACTACAGATGCATTTAAAAATCCATGGAGTTTGTGGATTATGGATCATATCCCCCAGTGTCATAATACACTTTTACAGCTTTGTATTAAGCTAGTTGCAATGTCAAGATAATCTCAGTTGTGTTTCATCAATCACTGTTTACACAACACCATTTACTGTGTAATTACATGTCATAGCATTAAATACATTTTCTATTTAGGATTTGTTCAAATCCAACAGGTGAATCACACCATATTGCTAAACAGATGCAGAGACTGACCTAAGGGAAGTTGTTAAATGTAGGTTCACTTTATTTTCAAGATATATTGTTACAGAAACAGGTTATTTCAGAAGAGTTATAATACTCCATGAATGTTCATGATGTATCCTCTATATCTCATCATCAATACATTGTTTTTTTTTTATCCAGTTTATTATTTATAATATCATAATGGTTCTATATTATGATTAACTGGTTTCCTTTTTGCATCATACGCTCCTACAGACACAGTGAGGGTGATTATTTTCAGAACTGTAGTCGGATTTAATTAGGCTTTAATTACAGGTACCAGATGGTATCTGCTGAAATCGATTGTAAAACAGATGTGCTGCATAATATCCTAATAAACCTGCCGTTTGGTAGCATGCAGCTCCCAATTACAAAACGAGATTAGAGTTCCTAAACCCCACGTTAATCCTGTTGTACTGTATGCGAGAGATAGCTGCTACCTTAGCACTACATTACAGGGACATTCAATGAGCAAACATTCACATAATAACAATACAACTTGGAATAAATATAAAACATTCTCATAAAACATGCAATAGAATAAATGATTACTGTTTGCTAAACAGAGAAGCTGTCATTTAAAGATGTACTGTGGTGTTCTAACACTGTTTTTTTAGGAGGTTTTCCATTGTAAAACAACATCTATTCAGTGGGTTCCATTACACATTGTGGAAAAACAGTGGCACTCTTAATAGTTTGAATGTTATTTTATTACCTCATTCTGATAGTAGTTGCAGGACCATGCCAACAGTATCTGGTTCACCAAGATAGGCAGTAGCAAAGGGGGAGGGGAGCTTGTGTATGTATTCTGATAATGGCCCTGAATACAGAACACACAGATTGTGGTACACTGCAGCATGTTTCAACAATTAGTGAAACAGCAACCAACAGAATATTTGTCTTTATCCTCATCCCACAATTACCAGTGACATTTTTAACGTGTCTAACTCCGACTTAACGCCAAAACTTTATTTTATGCCTGGTAATTTTGTAAGATTTTTAATGAAACTATTTTACCACAGAAAACCTATTAGCACCCTATTCAAGCAAGTACTGAATGTGAATATTAAAGGAATGATGGTATTTTCCATGGTGTCAAAAGCTTCTGACCAGCTTTCAAACACTGAAGCAGACTTGACTGGTGTGTTCTATCCTATGTTTTAAAAAGACAATTTGATCACATAACCCTATAAGTATTACTCTTATATGAAGCCCTCATACCAGTAGTGCTGAGATAAATATTTGAATACTCAGATAAACACAGCTTGAGTGTTTGTCTCTCTTTGTTTTGTGGGGTGATCTCATGGCCCCCAGGTGGTTTCTATACTCCAGAGATATTTCAGATTGCATACAGCGCTATATTATACTTTTTTTCATCCAATAAAAAATCTAGGCTTTCTAAACACCACTTTCTCCTGTATGAGATGTTTCATTCAACTTCTAATTTCTCTTCTTACTAAGATTCTTCTCAGATTTGCGTTGTGTGAGTGGAGTGGGGTAGTCACTCTGTGCAATATCTAGTATCGTCAATTTAAAAATAAAGCGTGTTTGATTACGGTGCACGGTATTGGAACTTTAAGAACTACTATATAATCCCTTTGGGTCATTACATGGGGTTTTATTGATAAAAAATTAAAACAAATATAACCCTAACTACAGATTATTTCCCATTGCCAAATATAGCCTTCAAATTGCCCACTTGTTAGAACTGTTTACCACCAAATACTACAACCCAAGAGAAACTCCTCGTTTAAAAAATTAAGTAAACTTGCTGTGTTAGTTTACTTTGACCTTAGGGTATGCTCAGTTTAGTTAATTTGTCCTTTGATCTGCTGCAATTTATGATTCGCGGTTTTGCAGACTTTATGTGCCATTTAGTGGATGCGTATCGATGACCTTTTTCTATCAAATGTGGAGTGCGGTTATCCCATAACTGAAGCTTGGTTGTGGGTTACATTCTTCCCACGGTCGCTATCGACTGTATGGCATACTATAATTTATGGGAATATAGACGCCTCTGAATAACAACGTGTTTAACAGACTATGCTCTAAGAAAAATCCAAGAAAATATTCGTGTTCCTTAACCAACTGTACTTGGGTTTGATGGATCATTTTTGGCTTACCACAGTAAGAATATAAACATTAAAACACACACACACACACACACACACACACATATATATACATTCAATCGAGACCCCCGCAAATACTTAGTAAGCCGTACCACAATTTAGAACTTCGTTTAATGTAAATCATAAAGACCTGATAAAATAAAACATTGTTAGTGTAGATGATCTCCAATATGTTGTTTTTTTTTTTTTTTTTCTTGGTATAATATTATTAACAAACTCTCTTAGCAGATTTTGCTCACCTGATCGCTATGTTTTTTTTTTGCTTTAAAAACATAACAACACATTAGATTGCACAAAACTTAATCTTACCTGTGCCGGGTGTAGAAGTTGATACTACTCTTAACAACATATCGAGAGATAGCAAATAGAAGAGGAAAACGTTCCTAAACCCAACCATTTCCAAGGTAAATTACTGTCCTTTACTCTTACAAGTATTTCAATTAAACAGATCGCCGCTGGTTCAGGCGTGCAGTTAAATCTTCCTGTTCGGTATAGCTAGTTTCACACCAGGTGAATGAATGCTCCAGTGTTTTCTGTTCTGCCAGAATGATATCTCAGTCTTAGCGGTTTAAAGTTAAGACCCCACCTCACTGGGCGGGCTTTATTTAAGAGAGGAGTGGCGCTTCTGCAGCCCGTTTAACAAAAAATATTCCTACTGTAATACTAATCAACGCGTTTTTTAACAACAGAAGGTAACGGCGTTGTTTGGTCGTGGGGCTGGTTAGGCAGCTGCTTACAAATCTGTAAATGTATATTTAGACATGGTAGTCGGATTTCACACGACCTTAGCCACCCTTATAAAAGTTTGTTTCATTAAGTATTTTTTTCATTAAGTATATGGAAAACTACAAAATAATTCAATGTTAACGTAACATTATCCGGCAGCTTTCATTCGACTTTATGAAACATTTGTTAATTCTGTAGGGTGATGCAAAACGGTTGGCCATAGCTGTAGTCAAACAGAGAGGGAGGATGTGGGACAGATTAAGAAGGAGATCAGAGGGATTGAAAAAAAAAATCTCCTGCAATGGGAAGCACATACAGTTGTTTAATGGGTAGATTCACGCCATACCTCTCTGGGCTTACAATACTTACCTATGGTTTACTTTTCACTGTGATATTTATATGATTTTACTATGGGAAACTTTAATAAGATATTATAACTTATAAATCACATAAGAATTTATTTTCCATAAAATTGAATGTAATAACGAATGTTTAAAACTGTATATGTATTTGATCCACAATAATATCCATAATAAGTTGATCTTTCCACAGCTCTGCTTTATAGCATTGGTTCTTTTGGTAAAACAGCATTACCTTGCCTTGAGATTTGAAGAGGTCATCCATGGGTAATGCAGTTGATCTCCCAATCTCAGTTCAAAGTCAAATAGCAATTGTCATAAAAAAAGTTTTCCACAAATGTAATTTTCACTGGCCCTTTTAAATAATGATAGGCTTCTGGAAAATGGTAAGTGATACAACAGCATTGGCACCCTATCACAATAATGTCAATTTTAATACCATCATTTGAAACACAGTGATAAGCAAAGTTATAACTGTTAGCTATAACCCCTATAGACTCGACACAAGATCTAAAGTTATTAATTTCAAGCTCAAGTACACCCAGGCAAGAAAATGTGATTATACTGTTCCAATATTGTGTAAGTAATGGGATTCTGTCTATCTAGATTGCTCAATAAGGAATACAAGGTGATTGTTTTCCATCACGTGATGTAGTAGAAAGCACATCTGCTACTGTAGATTGCAAAAACTGAGCAATGCTAGATTTCAGTTGGCACATCAAAGAAACACACATAGTCTAACAAATCTTAAAGGGTAGCCAAAAATAACAAAGCTCTCTAAGTGCTCCACATTTTCAGTAAATGCTTCTTGCTGCACCGATTTGGTCAATAAGTTGTGCGTTTAGCGATGTTTTCAATTTGTTTGTCAGCTTTCTGGGTCAAGTGCCTTTCAGGCAGCAACATGACATCAAGTCGTTGATTTCCTTGATTGGCCAAAAGTTGCGCTGATGGGTTTATGGAATACAGCAGTGAAAACCCATAGCGTGTAACATGGGGCGTGCAAAGCTTTCAGGTGCTTGAATAATAAGCACAAAAACAAGAAGAAAAAGTTATTTTGTGTGCCAAAGTCTATTAATTCAGAATGGGCGATCATAGCAAAAAAAACGGCTATATAATTTGAGAACGAGGAATACACTGAAAACCTTTCCATTCGGTCAAAATTCTTTTGTGTGTGAGGACCACTTTGAACCCGAATGCTACGAAAGAGACATGCAGGCAGAGCTTCTGGGGTATTAATGTTGTGACAGAAAGCGAGTGATCGTACTCAGCAATCTCCCTTCCGACCTGCGAGGGTGCGGTATAACTGGAGCAGAGTGCCCCAAAATGGATGGTTTAGCAGTTCATTCCAGGGTCAGTTGGAAGCTGGCCATCCAGGAAGGGGACGGGGCCACGATACCAGAAGTCATAGCCTTAATGTGGAAGGCAATGTGTCAGTGTTGGATTGGAGGATAAGTGATTGGGCGCGCCACCGAAAGAGGCCCTGACTGAGGGTATTTAGGGGAAGAGGCCCAGTGATTGTTCCTTTGGTTGGTTACCAGGGGTGGAAAGTAACATAGTAGAAACACTTTGTTACAGTACTTAAATATTTGTTTTCGGGATCTGTACTTTACTGAAGTACTTTGTTTTTGGGATACTTGTACTTTTACTCAAGTACATTTGTTTAGAAAATGTTGTACTTTTTACTCCACTTCGTTTCCCAGAAGCATCCCGTTACTCGTTCTTTCAGCACACTGAGTGTATATTTGTACAGCCAGCTAAATATTACTGTGAGGCTACTTTTTTAGAAATGTGTTATTGGTAATCGTGCTGTTGTGTTTATAAAGTTTATTCAAAGTGCTGTCAGAGAACAGGTACCATGTCTGTGTTGCTGGTGATCCGTTGAAATAAAGTTATTGAATGTCAGTCTGCACCATTTGTTTTACAACTTGTGTATAAAACCATAGAGTAGTTGCTATAGCCGCTGATTAACACTATTTTCGATTGAGTTAAAACAAAAAAAAAAAACTTTATTTACTATTCCAAATTTAATACTTTTTCCACACCTGAGAAAACAGATGTAATTGAAAATCATCAGTGTTATCTTGTTTTGTTTCAGTTTGTTCTTGATAGACGGCTAACACAACCCGGGAGCTGTTGCTTAAGGCCAGCACCCAACCCAGACATCACTGCACTCGTGTTCACTAATAAATTGTATTGCTTCACTTGCACTTCAGCACTTACTCTGGACTGATGATCGTGTGTGTGTTCTGTGTGTGTTTATACGTATTTATTATTTTGGGACTGAACCCTGTGGTTATTTCACTGAGCAATACACATCGTTGTGTATTGCCAGTCCTCCTTTATTATTGCAGTTGTCAAGCCTATTCACATTACTTAAATAACGCATGATGGTCATGTACTAAAAACGGGATTGTGAATGGCCAGTTGTAATACTGCTGGTACTAGAAAGAGGTAGAGAAATACCTTTTAAAGCCATGGTCCTTACTTCTATAATGGGAAAGACCAAAAGTGCACTTTCCAGTCAGGAACCACATACAGTGAAGAAGGGGCCTCCCACATATCATTATTATATAATGCTCCAATATTGAGTTATTATATATTTTTTTCTAAATCTGCTTTCACTTGGCTTTGAGCTTGTCTGGAGAATCCTAAATGGCACTTTGACCCTTTAATCCTATTTATATAGACAGGCAGTAGATTGTGCTGGGAAATGAGTTCATCCAAATATATATTCCCATAGTTTACAATGTTTTTTTTAAATGCTTCACCGTTTACCGAGATGCCATTATTTATTTTATTTTATTATTTACTCCCATTCTGCTGAAACAACAGTGTCTTGCACTCACAGAACAAAAATAAATAATTCTGTGCCGTCTCAACTCCTGGTGGATCCTTTCATTGGCAATTCAGATTTACTTATTTTTGCATGTTTCAGTTAAATCAATTTACTCAGCTTAACTTAGTGTGCAATTCAAAGTTATGAATGGGACTACTTTTCTGGTCCCTGTTGGGCCTTACTGCAGACTTAACACACTTTGTTATGGGTATACTGCGGTAAACTTTTTATTGTTACCAAACAATAACAAGCACGTTTGTGAAATCGCTACTCCTGAAATAGTATGTGAACAAAATATTTTTCTAATACAGTCAGAATCGGTTAACTTTCCCTCAAAGCACCTTTTTAACTGCTTGGCACTGAGACACACAAAATATTGTGTTGCAGCTTAGGGTCCAGCGAATAGGTTTCTTGTCTATAAGAATAAAGTATTTCTGGAGCTAGAATGTATTAGATTTTAGAAAAAACTTTGATTCAAGATTAGTATTCATTTGGCATTCAAAATGAATGCCAGGAAAGCAAAATACTGTAAGCGTGGGTATTTATTAAGGACTCTGAAGCCTAGAAAACGACATAAATGATGTCTGTGGCTTTAATTGCCTAAACTGTCCAAACTTGATACTTGTTATAGCAGGTTATCTTAACACGTAATGAATCACATCATTGGGCAAGATTCTCAAAGCAATTTACTTCAAACTGTCATTAGAACAGTTTTTTAAGAAAGAAAAAATAATAATAATTAACTAACCAGAAATTAACAACTGCATTTAGGGGCTTGAAAATAGTTTTCAGTTGTTATTTGCTTTAGAATTGAAACAGTGACTTTGTTAAAGATTTGCTGTGAATAACTTAAAAGAAACTTACTGTAAAGACCGGGACAGACAGGTGCGGCGCGGCACGCGAGGCATTTTGCCACCTGTATCGCTGCCATTGCTTTCATATTTCATATGCGTTGGACAGATCAGTGTGGGACAATGGTGCTCAAATCGAATTCAGGTGACTTTTTTCAGCCTGCCGCACGGTACCATCGGTGGATTAACCAATCACAGCCAAGTGCTGACAACACGTGCTTGCCAGGAAAAATCATGAATGAAACTGTTGTCTACAGAGATGTCTGAGCACCCTGAAGTGTTTGATCCCTCCCATATTTCATAAAAGGCCAGGCAAGTTGAAAAACAAACCAGTATTTCTATTTAGTAGATTAAATGGGGTGCATTACAGCTATGGCTAAAAGTTTTGCATCACACCCTATTGGATTAATAATGTTACGTTGACATTGAAATTACATATCGCTTTGCAGTTTCCAAAAATTGAAAAATGTGACATGTGACTAATATTCTACTAGGTGATGCAAAACTTTTGGCCATATATGTAAGTTATACTTGAGTACATAGCCTACAGTGTGGTACTGACAACTACTATACCGCATAGTGCATACCGCTCCTGTGTGTCTGGGTGCAGACTAGCGGTACATAACCATGAAAATGCCAAGCGGCGCTGCGTCATGCCTGTCTGTCCCAGGCTTTACAGGGGAAAGGAATTAGTGGTGCACACCCCTAGTGGTCACTCAGGCTTGCTTAGAGACAGTCCCAATGGTAAAATTATGCTGACTTCAATTAACACGACCACAGGAACAGTATCATGGTATTATAAAAAGATTATATATTGTGGCAGGGCAAATCCCTGCCTGAAAAAATGTGTTGGTGGCTGGCAGGGATAGGATTAATTTATGTCCCTGCCATATAAATGTGTGTGGGTGTGGCTGTGTTTGCACAGTCACAGGTGTAATTATGTTTTGTTAAATTACTGATGTCATCTGCCTGTAGCAGGCAGGTACAGCACCAAAATGTTTGTTCAGGGCAGTTTCCAGTCTGTGTGAAGAGACTGTCATATGTAAAGAGACCTATGTGGTGTCAAGAAAAGAAGGCAATGTGTACACCCTTTTTGTTTTGTGTGTGTTTGAAAATTGTTTTGTTCTAACTGTTAAACGTATTAGCTATCGTGTGTGAATTTAGAGTAAAGAAGTAAAAAAGTTTAGTTAGTAAACAGAAAACTGCCTCACCTTTCTGGATACATTTGTTGGTACAGTAATTTTGCATTCTCTGTGACCAGCACACCACTTATAGGAGAGCCTATCTGGTTGCACGCATGAGTGATTGCGAAAGTATCAGATGGTAGCCATCTTGCTTTTACAGCTGTAACTATGAAACTGAGTGACTAATTACCTGTAAAAAATCCCTAAGTTATTATTTTTTTATTATTTGTTTATTTAGCAGACGCCTTTATCCAAGGCGACTTACAGAGACTAGGGTGTGTGAACTATGCATCAGCTGCAGAGTCACTTACAATTACGTCTCACCCGAAAGACGGAGCACAAGGAGGTTAAGTGACTTGCTCAGGGTCACACAATGAGTCAGTGGCTGAGGTGGGATTTGAACTGGGGACCTTCTGGTTACAAGCCCTTTTCTTTAACCACTGGACCACACAGCCTCCTATAAGTAGCAATAGACACGCTGATTTGGATGAAGAACAATTAAATGAACTGGAAGATAGCAACAGAAAAAATGCTGTCTTTATACTCTACAGAAAAACACAAAATCCACCCCTCTCAGACACATATATTGAAAAAATACTGAAATCCAAGACATTGCTGTATTTATTTTTATTCCTCTTGTCTGTTCTGCTCACTGTGTTTGCTCAGCTTAATTTAGTGTGTAGTTCAAAGTTATAAATGGGACTATTTTATTGGTGTAAGGATATTTAATTAAAAAAAAAGAAATGAATAATTTTTTGCCCTAAATGTGATTTATGCTTTTTCTTTTTCTTCAAATCCACTGTTTGTCCTGGATTATAAATGCAATAAGGCCCTTCAGGGCATCCGTATGCGTTGAATATACAGACTTCTCAAGGGTTGGAGGCACTCTGGGGTTCGTCTTGTGTCTCACAACGCCCCGAGGCGTCCGTATATTTGACGTATACGGACGCCCTGTTGGGCCTTATTTTAGGTCCACCATTGGGTTGGCGCTGTGTGTCGAGCATTTTATTTTTGATTAGTTAATCATTGCAAGTGATCAGCAGGTATTGGTTTGGGGAAATGCCCCCAGATTGCTGTGTGTGTGTCTAGAAAGTTCTGGGTGGCTCCTTTCTTGGGAGTAGCTTATTGTAATATATAGTATTATTGTTATTGCACCACATACACAAACACTGTGAACACATAATAAAGGAACTTTGTCAGAATATGACATGGACACTGTTTGTTAGTTAGTCTCTTTATAACTGCCCAAGACTTCCTGACAGTGGTGGCTGTTCACTTGGTGGATGTTCACTTTCTAAACAAGGTAATATATCATTATTCCTGTTGAAAAACAAAACTTAAAGCAAACTCACTATTATTATTTCTATTATTGTGTGGAAAATAAAAGGCTAAAAAATGTTATATCATATATAGAGTGTAGAGTTATGGATGTGAAGAATGGCGACGTATAGAAAAGCATATTAATAAATGTGGCAAACCAGGGTAAACCATGGTAAATGTATAGTATAAAAAAGCATGGTAGAACTGCAAAAATAACGTGCAAAAATATTGTGGTAAACTTTAAGGGTACACCAGAGCGTAACCAATATCTGTCCACCTGCAACACTCTGCCCTTAGTGTATGTAACAAATATCTTAGTGAAAAATACAACAGAACAAATACAGTATTTCTTACATCCAGAGTATTGCTGGTGTACGATGATGGAGAGCTCTATAGAGGCCACAGGGGGCTTTTAATTTATTATTCTTTTATGAGAGTCACCAGCTTATTATAATATACAGTAGTTGCTTTCTGATGTGTCATTGCACCACATACCCTCTACAGTATTTTATATCCTGTACAAATACTGTGAACACAATAAAGGAACAGTCAGAATGCTGGTGATTTATTACCTGTATAGAACAGCATTAGTCATTCATTATTACTGCTGGGTGCTCTGCGCACAATTTAACTTTATTGTCTATATGAGGTTCTTCTCAGTGGCAGTCGTACATAGGCAGTACTCTCTATAAAATCAGCTATTTACTCAGTCAACATATAAAAAAGGAATTGAAAGTAACATGTAATTTGATAAACAGTATATAAATGGTCTAAATCAAAAATGAAAACCTCCTGTAATAAATGGTCTGTCCCTTTGGTTTCCTTTGTGTGTCCAATTACTTTACCCCTATTTTTCTCCCCAGTTTTTCACCGTAGCTCAGGAGAATGATCCCACAGTCAAGTATATCGCCTCTTTACATCCAGGAGCTCTTCAGTGGATGTTGGCAAGATACTAGCCTCCGGGGGGGCAAGGGCCAGCACTACAGATGTTCACTTTGAGCTCACAGGGCTGTGGTGCGGTGAGGAGACACAGTCTCCGCTGATTTTACCTCCCTCACCAGTGGGAAAGCAAGAGCCAAGACTTCCTGTGGAATCTCCAGCAAAGTCCAGCAGCCACTGACTGTATGCGAAGTCCAGCAGCCACTGACTGTATGCGAAGTCCAGCAGCCACTGACTGTATGCGAAGTCCAGCAGCCACTGACTGTATGCGAAGTCCAGCAGCCACTGACTGTATGCGAAGTCCAGCAGCCACTGACTGTATGCGAAGACCAGCAGCCACTGACTGTATGTGAAAACCAGCAGCCACTGACTGTATGACTCACCCTGCACACAATGTGGCAGTGCCTATACCAGGTGCCAGTCAGCTTTAGTTAAAGAGGGCAAGTCTGCACAAATTATTGTTGTTTCACTTGGTCTCAAAAGTGACAACTATAGCCATTCTGTGGAACAGTCTTTGTACCAGATTTCCACTCCAGCTTCCCTGAGGGAATTAGAGATTGTAATCACTGAGGAATGGTCATGCATCCCAGAACAATTGCAGCACAGATTCAGTTACCAATTGTGAGCCCTATTGCTTTGCTGGAGTTTTTTTTTTGGTCCAACCTTTAGTAAATAACTGTTCTAATGGCAGTACACCTGTCAAACAAGAAACTGGTTACGTCATAAATTATACATAGTCATCTGCCTTGCCTATTTTATTTATGGTGCACAAGTTTACTATGTCATTAATTATGGGAACAGTTTACACGCTAAGCCAAACTGCCTTTAATGAAATAAGACACTTTAGCTTGGTAGTGAGGGTTACCTAGTTTACAGCTCCATAATGTTCTAAAAACTGTATTCCAAACAGAATACACTTGTTTTACTTTTTTACAGTGCTATCCATTTTATTCACACTGCCTATTTTTCTGTACCTTTACAGATTTGTTTCATGTGTATGTTATGGGCAGTGATGCGTGATCATTGTTGTTACAGATTCTGCCCCCCCGTAGATGAGATCATATGAGGTTAAAAGCTCTATAATCACGAATGCAGATGATCCCGGTTCCTTTGGATAGTGGTTAAGACGTTTGCTTGCGGTGTGCGTGATCATGGCATGTGCCCAGCCTCGGTCCTGTTACATGTCGAGATATTATTGCACTAACAGATGACGCATATACCTACTGTCAATCCTCAAGCAATTTTTGACCTTGTGAACTGGGAAATTAACTGGATGGTGAAGTTGCTTTTCCAGAAAGCATGTCAGTATGAGCTTGATATTACAGCACAAAGGTAAACATTAACTTCAACACATAAACTGACTTTTGTTTCTTAGTTACAGCATTGACGTTATTTGCACTGTAATGTTACAGTGAATAGACCTCTTCTGGGCTTCATTGTATTTTATTAGTATGGCTCAAGATGAAATTATTGTATTTTATTTATTTGGAAGTACAGCAATTATTATCTTTCATAGACTCATAAATAAAGGAGTAACTTAAAGTAATTGTAGCTAGCAAAGTAACTCCATGAATCATTTTTCAGTTCCATTAGCTACATATTAAAAGAAACACATGTTATAACAAATGTGAATTTTAATTTTAAAACATGATATCTGGTACTAGAACTGCTACCAGCTTCAAATTAATGAACCTCTGTTTGTTATAAGATATGAATCAGAGAAAGACACTTAGTTTAACAAACTATTGCTCCAGACCGATTCTGTGATAAAACAAAATATATTTACGCCAAAATAACAAACAAATACAACTGATCAAGTCTGATCATGTTTAGACATTGTGGGGGTTATGTACTGGAGATAGCCCAACCTGAAGAAAAGTACTTGATCATTTATTGCACAATCTTAACACATTTTTTTCATAAGAAGCCAACTCTAGGTAAGAATGTTTACGAGATAGCATTCTTATTCTTATTCTTAAAATAAATTATACAATTATACCACTGGTTTATAACAAACCTGACAATGTCGTTCCACTAAGTCTCATTTTATAGAAATAAAGGTATAACATTACGGTCGTCGTTTTGACTGAAACTTTTTGTGTTTTTAGTGGGTAATGGCTTTAAAGGTAACCTAATTGCTCTGTTGCCAGCTTTCGATATCCCAGTTAAGTAAACATTTCAGTTACATACCACTGATACATTAAACAAATAACTGTAAAGCATTTTTTTTATATAATCATTTTACAGTACCAGCTAGGTAGGAACATTAGACTACTCTCAGATCATTGAAAACGTAGTTTAACTATTTTAGAGCAGGGGTTCTCAAACTCGGTCTTGGGGACCCCCTGTGTCTGCCGGTTTTCATACCAACTGAGCTCTCAATTACTTAATTACACTCTTAATTGAACTGATAATTTGCTTAGAGAGGTTTACTTGTTTTCAGCTCTTAAACTAGCTATAACATTTTATAAGTAACTTGAACTGGAACTGTTTAAGAGCTGAAAACAATTAAAAAGGTCCAATTAAGAAAATGTAGCTCAATTAAGGGTTTAGTTAAGTGATTGAGAGCTTAGTTGGCATGAAAACCAGACGTCACAGGGGGTCCCCAGGACTGGGTTTGATAACCCGTTTTAGAGCATCCATTCGAATGCATCTCACCAAATTTGATACATACTTACACCTCAGTTTGATACATTTCTCCTGCTTTCCACAAAGAATGACACTTTTTATGAAATATAAGTCAATGAACATAAACTGCTAAATAAGCAACACATTTCTGTGAATGTTGAAAGAAGAAATATGTAGCAAAGTTTTAAACAACATGTTTACACAGATAATCAAGAATAAACTAAAATAAAAGGGGGTAGCATCTCGCTTTCATCTTGGCAAATTTGTCAATGTCAGCCTGTATTTGTAAGTCTTATGTTTTTGCTTGTCGGGTTAGCTCGCAATAACCAGAATATGGCTCAATCTCATCCCCAGTAGCGTACACGCAGGTATGTTTTGACCCTTTTCATGCACGAAAAGAACCTTTCATTTGCCGAACTAATACCAGCATTTGCATATGGTGAAAATATGTTAGAAAAATAAAACCATTGATTTTCATGTATAACATTGCCTTAATTTCTTTCCATATAAATGCATATTTAAGCAATGTAACATTTTAAAACAGTAATTATAACAGTATATTTCAACCAGAGTGTATCTAATACTGCAGTGCAGTGTTTACCAACCACCAGTCATGTTATAAATAACTTGAAATATGCAACTGTTTAAGTGCTGAAAACAAGTCCAGCAGTGTCAGCACCAGTCTTGCCAGTCCCAGCAGTGTCAGCACCAGTCTTACCAGTCCCAGCAGTGTCAGCACCAGTCTTACCAGTCCCAGCAGTGTCAGCACCAGTCTTACCAGTCCCACCAGTCCCAGCAGTACCAGCACCAGTCTTACCAGTTTCAGCAGTGTCCAGTAAACGCCCAGTCTTACCAGTTCCAGCTGTAGCATCAGTGTCACCAGTCTCTGCATTAACTTCAATAGCAGTGAACCAAACACATGTCTCTCAATGAAGGTATAAATACGTCTACTTATTCATATTTATAAGTTTTATTCTTCTTGTCCTTATAATATCACATATTTCTGACAATGTGAATAGGGTAATTTTAGGTTGGTGTGATTTTCCTAGGAGACAATTTGTTTTAACAGTGTCCAGGTGCAGGTGATCAATAAACAGACAGACAATTATAATCCAGGTGCAATGTTGTTTAATGGTTTGTAATCCAATTGCCTGATGGCTTAACAACAGTAAATAACAAACAATGTTAACAGGCAATACAGCGGCATGTATTGCTCTGTTTAAATCCACGGTTGGTTCCCAAATAATAAACATTCCTGTTCTTATTCACCCACACATAACACAAACACAAGTCCACATTGAGTGTTCGAGTGCTCGTAGTGAATATACAGTCCTGAATGAAACAAAGTGCTGTGATGTTGTCCGGATTGGTGCTGGCCTTTCTAAACAATAACAAACAGTATTTTCAGACAAAACAAACAAAACACACGATATATTTCATAACACTGGTCCTTCCGCAACCATAACTGAAGGAACAGATTACGTCGCTTCGTCCTCTACTTATACCGTCACTCATGACCCCTTGGTAAACGATTGCAGCCGCTCCTCCAATCCCCAGCTGCCACATCATTTCCCTTCCGGGTCGATGAGTTAATGAACCGAAGCTCCGCCCCCTTTCTAAATGACCAACTTCCTTTTAACCCTAGGAATGAAGTGTCAGGCCAAATAGTCCAGGGTACTCTGTTCCTGTTACTTAGTGCCCTCATAGGTGGGGAGGGAGATTTAACACCAAGAATCATTGTCTTTCTGTCACAATGCCGCTAACTCTTTAGCCATTGACCCACCTTGGATGATGTTTGAAATTTCATGACACATATTTTTTAACCATTTTGCCACAGGCATATATTGCTTTGTAGTTTGCATTAATAGTCTCCAGGCTTTATAAGATGATAACTTTCACAGCAGTGTGGAGTAGTGGTTAGGGCTCTGGACTCTTGACCAGAGGGTTGTGGGTTCAATCCCAGGCGGGGGACACTGCTGCTGTACCCTTGAGCAAGGTTGTTTACCTAGATTGCTGCAGTAAAAACCCAACTGTATAAATGGATAATTGTATGTAAAAAATAATGGGATATCTTGTAACAATTGTAAGTCGCCCTGGATAAGGGTGTATGCTAAGAAATAAATAAATAAATAAATAATAATATACAGGCTATGCAGGGTTTTTTTTTTTTTAGACAATTTAATTTTTGCCTCTGTAAAAATCTATTCCTAGCTACGACCCTGTTTTCATATAGGGTTTCAGTGAGAGGAGAAATCATCTGGGCTTGGTTCACCTCACCATGCCACAGTGACCCCTGCTGGTCAGGCTTCAGACAAGCCCAGGTGGAGCACCAGTGTGAATTTTGTTCTCCGGGGTTCTGTATTCTGCTGCTTAGGTTTGGTCGGGTTAAAACTAAGAGATGATTGACTTATTGATTTAAGTCCTCCTGAGATGGTACTGTATATTGGCCATTTCAAATGAGGAAGTCAAAGTGGGTAAAATACCTAATTACGTTTGCAACTGTCATCCTTTATGCTTCAAAACACACCTAACTAATTTATAGTATAACAGTAGTTGCACCCCATTGCAAATTAAGTATTTTCTCAGTTGGCCAATCATGGGGAATTTTTCAGTAAGGAAACCATTACTATAATATATAATATTTTATAGTAGTTTTCTAGTTGGTTTCCTTCAGTTTCACTCACTCCCACATGAGAGAATGCTCCTGATAGTCTGACTGATCTACACTCCTGTACGGTAATGGGGACTCCACTGAATGAACCACTTGGAACCCCTAAAATTGTTTAGATTTTATAATAAAGACATTTTTATTACTGTTGGAATCTCACAGTTTCCCCAAGATAACATATAATAATATAATTAGTAGTAAATGTATATGCCTCTATAAACTACAGGAGTAGTTAGAGTCTTACTATTTGCACCTGTAGTTAATAAATACAAATACTAAAATAAGCGTATATATTTATACTAAATTCAATGACAAACACTTCGACTTGAAGACAATGAAAAAGACTTCTAGTTGAAATGTTTGGTTTGACCGTGACCATGACCATCCCCTTTCCCATCAACAGTCCCTACACCAGATAGCACTCCTTACGTTAATTACATAAACAATCAGCAATCATATTAAAATATGATCCCAGAATAACATTTTTGATATAGTTTACTACGGCAAATAAAAAATATGCAAAATCATAGAAATGAAGGGGAAAATCATAATACATCTGGTTATAACCAATGTTAATTTCGTTAACGAAAATAGTGATGAAAATATTACTCAATGACAATTTGTTTTAGTCAGTCAACAATGACAATGAAAAGACGAAAAAAAACTAGGTATGATGAAGACAAAAATGAGCAGATATGACTAAGACACTAACGAAAAACAATTAACTTGTTGAAAAGCGATCTTTTCTGTGATGCTGACAAGACTAACACAGAATTCCCTTGACAATAACCAAATTTAACAACAGAATATGACTGGCTGGAGCTTGGCTTCATGGAAAATATCTTGCCCTATAGCATTTGACATTGACTTCAGGCAGTTAGTTATTTTATAAAATGCTTTCAGTTGGTAAAAAGATATGGAAGCCCATTTCTGCCAAAACAAAAAGCTATCTCAGAATTCCGACTTAGCATCTCAGAGTTTCGAATTATGTACATTGTTTAGCTTTGCCTCTTGATGTAAAGAGACTGCACACTTCTGTATGCATAAGTAGCATAAGTAAAGTTATTATATAAACTGTGGCCGGTATTCAACAGTTTCCACGTGTCAAACTTGAAAGACAAACTTTGTGGACAATAATAGCCTTCACTTTGGTATACATGGTGCAAATTTTTATTAATTACCCGTTAATAAAGCATGATTGGGAATAAGTGTAATAGGCTGTCACAAAGACGGCCGGAGTGGGTGGCGTCAGACCAGAAGCAGGAAATAAACAGACAGAGAGGTGTGGTTTGGTGGAGCTGAGCGAATGGTTTCGCTCAGCATTTAATAAACAGCACAGAAAATAAAAGGTTTTAACACAAAACACGGGACACGGCACTATACGCCAAAATAAAAAGACAAACAAAACGTACTACACTTAAACAGACAGACGAACAAACACGGTGAGTGAAAACACTTCTAATTACTTTACTTTGCTTTATTTTCTCCTTCTCTCTCTCCCGTTCTCCACTCACCGAACACCCAACTCCGAGTGAAAGAAATGTGCATCTATATATACTGTTGTGCTGGGATTCAATTACTAATTAATTATTCACTTGAATCCCAGCACGTGAATTAATTCTGTGCAACCCCGTGCTCACATATTACATTTAACCAGCACGTGAAGTGATTTGTGCCCTCCTCGTGCCTAAATACAAATCTACATTTTAAATCACACGTGAAACACAGACCCGTTTATATCCCGTGTACCAATGACTATACACCGACATTTACACACACAACACGCAACACATAACACACAATTGCACACAGGGGTGGGGCACATTGCCACATAGGCCTACTTAAAGATGCATAGTTCACACACCCTAGTCTCTGTAAGTTGCCTTGGATAAAGGCGTCTGCTAAATAAACAAATAATAATAATATGATATTGCAATTAATACAGCACTTGACAATTTCAAGCATGACAGAGTTGTAATTGATAGGAAAACATTTTAAACTTCCACAAAGGGAAAACCATCAGCCACGGTCACTATGTTACCTGGGTGTGAAAAGATGAGCAATGGTTTCAATGTAATGATACGCAATACACACAACGCATCAGACTGCTTAAAAACCTGCATGGTTCTAACATGATCTTTCTAGAGAGAGTGGACAGAGCCATACACATGAAGAATAACTTCCCTCAGCACTACTGTTCCACATTTTTCCCCACCTCTTCAGCCTCAGGGGCAGGGATTAACATTTTCCACATTTGATTTGGCTTCAATAAATCTGGCTTTTAAAAAAAAAAACTTTACATACTTGGTGCATGTCTCTTTCTTCTGTGCTATTTAGTGTCTCAACTTGTGTTTTCACCACTACATTATGTGGTTGTTTGATTTTCCAGGATGCCTTCTGCAAAACAATGGAAATTCAATGGCAAAAACTTTGTTAAAGTAACGTTAAGGTTTGGTTGCAAAAGTCCAAAAGGTTAGGAAATTGCAAGTTAAGGTAGCCACACAACCTTAACTCTGCACCCTTATATGTATGTTTCTTGTCACTTGACATCACATATGACATCATCCATGACATCAGCAATGACATCACAAAGCACATGACAAATTCTCCCTGAAGACTGGCCATACGGACATAACACTGGGAAATCATAATCCTCGTGATTGGTAACATGTTTCGTAACACCATGGATACTGAAGCTGTATCTTCAGGTGAGTTTGTGTCCTCATTATATGCGAGGCACACATATTCAAGTCTGTTTACATCCTTTCGGATCGCAAAAGCTGTTTTTGTTAGTTGTCGGACACCCTCACGTCCAAGTCGTGCCAGATTAAGTTGAAGATCAAGCCAGACTTTACGCACCAATCCAACTGCGGCGTTGGGACAGTGCCTCAGTTTCCCGCAGACGCTTCAAATCCAGGCTGGTAATTCGGGGGGTGGTGTCTGGCCTTGTCTTTACCTGCTTTTCTAAAAGTTTTCATGACTGACAGGAATACGTTCTTGTTGGTTTTAAACTCGCTGTCAGCGGAGATGTTAAAACTAATACTGTTGACAATAACAAAAACCTTCTGTCATAAAAAAATGACCACAGATAAGCTTTTCTTCCTTGAGATCATTCAAACAGGAGTATACTGCTAAGAAAACACTAGCCCTGAAGATAACAATGCACAACCTTTACTTCAATCAAACAAGATCAACCTTAGCTCATGTTTTAATTTGCTTAGTCATGTGGACTTTGACAAGCAGAGAAAACAGCAATGTGACCACAGGTACTTTGCTATCTGATTTAGAAATAATTCTTTCCTGGAAGCAGAAGTGAATACATTCTATTTTTAGTGCAACAGGGCCTAAGGGCCTATATTCACAAAGCCTTAACTGCCAATATATATATATATATATATATATATATATATATATATATATATATATATAGTCACCTCCAGAATTATTGGCACCCTTGATAAAGATGAGCAAAAAAGGCTGTATAAAATAAACAACACAGGTAATGAGCTATATTTTATGCTCAGATATATGGGAAAACCATATTCTTTTATTCTAATACAATATCTCAGAGAAAAAGTTTTTTTTATTAACAAGTAATAACATTTTTTCTCAAAAAGATAGGTGTCAGAATTATTGGCACCCCTAAAGATTCTTATAAATAAAATCAAACAAAATTAAATCTGCATTAAGACTGAGATTAAGTTAAAGAAGTAGAATGTTAAGGAACTGTATTGTTGCCTTCCATGGCTTCCTGTCTCAGTGGGGTATAAAAATGAGGTAACACGCATATGAAATCCATTTGTCATCCATCACCATGGGGAAAGGCAAAGAACTCACAAATGAAAAGAGACAAATTATTATTATTTGTTTATTTAGCAGACACCTTTATCCAAGGCGACTTACAGAGACTAGGGTGTATGAACTATGCATCAGCTGCAGAGTCACTTACAACTACGTCTCACCCAAAAGACGGAGCACAAGGAGGTTAAGTGACTTGCTCAGGGTCACACAATGAGTCAGTGGCTGTGGTGGGATTTGAATCGGGGATCTCCTGATTACAAGCCCGTGTCTTTAACCACTGAACCACACAGCCTCCTACAAATGGTTGTTGACCTTCATAAATCAGGCAATGGGTACAAAACAATAGCTAAACAACTAAATATACCACTTACCACTATTAGGGCAATATTTAAGAAGTTCAAAACCACTGGAACAGTGGTAAACTTGCCTGGTAGAGGACCCAAGTGTATCTTGCCCCCACGCACAGTGAGGCAGATGGTGCTGGAGGCAAAGGGAAATCCAAGGGCCACTGCTGGAGAATTACAGAACTTGGTTGCATCTTGGGGTCACCAAGTCTCCAAATCTACAATTAGACGCCACCTCCATGCCAATAGGCTATTTGGAAGGATGGCCAGAAAAAAAGCCTTTATTGAGAGCAACCAACAAACGTAAGCACCTGGAGTTTGCTAAACGGCATTGGCACCGGGTGTTATGGTCAGATGAGACGAAAATAGAGCTCTTTGGCCACACACACCAGCGGTGGGTTTGGCATCGAAAGAAGGATGCGTGTGCAGAAAAGAACCTCATACCTACTGTAAAATATGGTGGTGGATCTTTGATGTTATGGGGCTGTTTTGCTTCCACTGGTTCTGGGGCCCTTGTTAAGGTTAACGGCATCATGAACTCTACCCAGTACCAGGACATTTTAGCCAAAAACCTGGTTGCCTCTGCAGGGAGGCTGAAACTTGGCTGCAAGTGGATCTTCCAGCAAGACAATGACCCCAAGCACACATCAAAATCCACAAAGAAATGGTTAATTGACCACAAAATCAACATTTTGCAATGGCCATCTCAGTCTCCGGACTTGAACCCCATTGAATTTCTGTGGTTTCAGTTGAAGAGGGCAGTCCATAAGCACAGACCGAAGGATATTAAGGATCTGGAAAGATTCTGTATGGAGGAATGGTCTAAGTTTCCTCCAAATGTGTTATCCAATCTCATTAAACATTATAGAAAAAGACTCAGTGCCGTTATCCTTGCAAGGGGAGGGTGCACAAAGTACTCAAAACAAGATGCCAATAATTGTGACACTTCATTTTTTTTGGAAATAAATTTATAATTTGAGAAATGTGTAATTTTGGTTGATTCCATTGAATCATTAATAAAGTCAAATGTATTCCACGTGTTGGAAAATTACAATATAGCTCAGTACTGGTATTATTTATTTTATACAGTCCCTTTTGCTCATCTTTATCAAGGGTTCCAATCATTTTGGAGGTTACTATATATATATATATATATATATATATATATATATATATATATATATATATATATATATATATATATATATATATATATATATATATATATATATATATATATATATATATATATATATATATATATATATATATATATATATATATATATATATATATATATATATATATATATATATATATATATATATATATATATATATAAAAAAAGCAGCAGTGTGGAGTAGTGGTTAGGGCTCTGGACTCTTGACCAGAGGGTTGTGGGTTCAATCCCCAGTAGGGGACACTGCTGTTGTACCCTTGAGCAAGGTACTTTACCTACTTTGCTCCAGTAAAAACCCAACTGTATAAATGGGTAATTGTATGTAAAAGGGCAGCCTTTATTATAATACTATGCTTTACAAACGCTGCAATATTTTATTACATGATTTAAGGCATTTTAGAAGCCACGCAGTGAGAGGCTCCGACCTGCAGCACTATACTCTTGTGTGTTTTTGTGGCTTGAATACAGTACATTTACTGACAATTAATGAGACCCTATTAGCTGGGAGTTGGGAGGTCAGGGGAGTACTGTACCAGCGAATCAGGAGTGTGTATTGTTTGCTTAGGGGCGGGACAAGAAGAGGAGAGAGAATGGTAGTTGAGTGTGATGCAGTTGTTTTTCTTAACGAAAAATATTACCTATGAATATCGGTTTGATTTCTGTTAAAACTAAAATACAGTATATCCTACTCGTTTTTTTTTTCTCTCACTGTAATTTACCTGCTTGTTTGTAATTTCTCTGTAAGAGAAACTGAAACTAAATCTTCTCATAGATAGTAAGCAAGTTTTATTTTATTATTTTTTTTTTTATATATAATTGTACAGGACTGAGTAAAATTCCAATTGAATAAAAAATAAAACAACTAACCCCCCTAGAAGAAGATGTATTCAGCCAACTTTCGGGTAGCGCTTAGAGTGACTGGCAAAGCTCTAAGTTACTCTGAGTTTAAGTTTTCACCATCCAAGCTGAGGACAGTTAAACAGACAGCCCTTGTTTTATCCCGATGTGTTGGCACTGAACTCTGCTGGGGAAAAAAAGATGTGAAGGACTGCTGTGCTGTAAGTAGTTCATCTTGGGTTGTCTGTCAGGACTATACCATAAAATAAAATTTGCTTACTAAGGTGTGTGTACATTAGTTTGTATTACATGGTGGATTGAGGCTGCTGTCTCTCCGGGGGTGTCACATGTACATAGCCAGAGTTGCGTGTTTCTTTCTTTACTTTTTGAGCAAGTGTAGAAAAAACACCTTTGCGTTTCTTTATTGACAGCAGCATTTATTCGAGGGCAGCGTCTATTAAAAAGCTGATATCTGAGTGAGGCGTTAATTTGAGGGCGGTGTTTATTCGAAGTAATACAGTATATATATATATATATATATATATATATATATATATATATATATATATATATACATACACACTCTCTCTCTATATATATGTGTGTGTGTGTACACCCTATGAATATTCATGATTGTTCATGGAGCAGTGTAGTTGAGGACAGACAAATCAGAATGTATTTCATTACAATATAATGGCTTGGTTTATAAATCAGTTTGGATTAGTCTACTGTAATGCAGTATATTTCCTGAATTTACATTTACTTCTGTTCTAAATCATTGGTTAGTGATTGCACTGCTATGTGCCTGTAGTAAACATCGGAACAGTCAAAGAATGACAGTTCTTAAGTACAATTAGAATAATAAAACTTTTAAGTTCCTGTTTTACTTATTTTGACACAATATTTCCCCTGATTAGTCAAAAGCTTGTCAAGCTCTGAATTACCTGTGACAGAAAGACAGTGATTCTTGGTGGTAAATCTCCCTCCCCACTTGTGAGGGCCCTTAGTAACGGGAACAGAGTACCCTGGACTGCTTGGCCTGACACTTCGTTCCTAGGGTTAAAAGGAAGTCGGTCATTTAGAAAGGGGGCGGAGCTTCGGTGCATTAACTCATCGACCCGGAAGGGAAATGATATGGCAGCCGCAGATAGGAGGAGCAGCTGCAGTCGTTTACCAAGGGGTCATGAGTGACGGTATAAGTACGGGACGAAGCAACATAATCTGTTCCTTCATTTTGGTTAATGAAAAGAACCTGGAAGGACCTGTGTTTTGTGTAACCGTATCGTGAGTGAGTGTTTGTTTGTTTGTCTCTAATTGTGCCTTGTTATTAGTAGACGGCTAACACGTTCCGGAGCTGTCGCCAAGGTCCAGCACAAACCCGGAACAGCACTGCACTTGTATCACAAATAACTGTATTTGCACCATGAGCACTAATTCACTCACTAACGGACTTGTTTATGTGTTTTGTGTGGGTGTATAAAGAAAGGCACTATTATTTCGGGACAAACCAGGGGATTACGATTTAAGTAATACACGCCGCTGTATTACTTAGCATCATTTATTGTTTACTGTTTGTTTTGCTGTCAGGCACTGGACATACAAACCCATTAAACAACTTTGCACCTGGATTTTAATTGTCTGTTCATTGATCATCTGCAACTGCACACTGTTAACAACTTTGCCACATACCCCTTGAGCAATTGATTTATATAATGGTGTAACTTTTGAAGTGTGATTAATACGCAACCTGACGCTATTGGCTCACACAAAGATCTCCCACCCATTTACTCAACTTTTCCTGAAGGTAGATTCCATTAATTTAATTTGTACAGTACATATTCAACAAACTATTGAAATATACATAGATATTCTCAAACTAAATATATCCAGTATCAAAACTGGAAATTAAAAAGTAACACGATTATTTAAAGAAGTGAAAAAGTTACAAGACAAAACTAAATGGCATTTTCCTTGTCTTGTGTAGTGAAGAGACCAATGTCGAACACTGTATTCTAAGTGTGGTCTCACCAGGATCACTTGCATATTCAATGTGGTGCCATTGCTGGTAATGTGTTCTACTCATGGTTCTGCTATGGGTTTCTTCTGTATAATACAGTGCTATTATTATGGCATGCCAAATGGTATTTTTCAACTTCCTAGTTTGATTCTGTGGAACTTAAACAATGACAAAGCCTCTCTGAAAACAGGGATCTGATGAATCAAAAGCACATCTTGGCTTCTCAAAATGGGTTTCACTGTGTAATAAACATTTGAATAATAAAACCATGAGGTAGTGGCTTGGTATTAGTTCCCTATGCAACTACACACAGAGGGAGCCTGTAGTACGTACTGGAGATTTTACTGTGCAAATAACTGGCATGGTAATGTATTCAAATGCAATGCACAATTTCCTAATTATTTCTTGTAAAGAAAAATCATTCATGATTATGAAGATTAATTGTTTAGATGAAACTGCTTCACCCAAACACATACTGTTCACTTTGTGATGAGAGACACATACCCTGGTCATAGAATAGCACTGCAATGGTGTCTGATGATCATCTTTGATAATATATATTTTTATGATTATATGTAGCATTCAAAAATTGCATGCAGAATATTTGAAATTCACCCTCTGATAGATTTCTAGCTGCATGAATGTGATGTTTTCATTGCAGAGAAAGGTTATGAAATACTCAGATGGGTCGTAAATGATCACTATCATACAATTTAATATGCAACAGGCTGTCAAACAAACAGGAGTCTGATTGAATGAACAAGGGCACATTTACCCAAGAACTTGTAAAAAAACAAAGAAACAGTCACAGTGAAATCTATCATCCTCTTTCTCAGAGAGGGAAGGACTGTATTGTATACTGATGCAATATTAACTGATTTTACCATTAATATATTACACTGGGGTAGAAACATCAAGGTTCTTTTTCCATATCATCCTTTGAAAGGGTTACTGTGGTACATCAAGGTAAAAGCATAGTGAATTGTAATAAAAAAATATTTCAAGCATGGCAAACCACAGGCAAGCCAGGTATATCACCGAATACAAATAGTGAAATATGTGGTTGTTAAAACACAGTAAATGCATTATAACTGTGGTAAACTTTCATATAATTGTTAAACTTAATATCATTGAGCATTTCTGGTTCAAACTGCAAAAGATGGTGTTTGCAAATCACGTAATAGAAATTAACCAGTGTCAATTCTGGTAAATCATCTTCTGCGTACATTACAGCAGTTATAAAAAAAACAAAAAACGGTGGCTCCTGAGTGGCGTGGCGCATCCGGTAAAGGCACTCCGTGTGGAGTGCAGGATGTGCCCTATAGCCTGGAGGTTGCCGGTTCAAGTCCAGGCTATTCCACAGCCGACCGTGGCCGGGGACACCAAGAGGGGCGGCGCACAATTGGCCGAGCGCCACTGCAGAGGACAGCGTGTGTTCGTCTTTGCCGCTCCCGAATCAGCACAGGGGTGGTAGCGGTGAGCTGAGCTTAAAATACAATTGGATATGCCAAATTGGGAGAAAAGTGGGGTAAAATTAATTGGCTACTAATTTATTTAGTTTAACAATGTTGTATGTAGCTTTACAGTTCTCTCGCTCAAACTGCACAAGAAGCTATCTCTAAAACAATAAGAGACACTCTCAAAGTATTACCTTAAAAGTCAGTCAGATATTGAGCAGGTGGAATTCATCTGTTGAGAACAGTGGCAAATGCAAATTGCAAAAGTTTGTAGATGATATGAGAATATGTCTAGAAACTAATATATCCAAAGGACACCAATTAATAATGTTAACCCTCCTGTCAGTAATACTGTTTAAGACTGATGCAACAGCATCTTCGGCCCCATTTCAACTGCACTGACAAGGCAAGGTTTATTTGATTTAGTAATGTCAAAAAATGATTCCATAAAACACTTTGTTTCACTTTACATGGGTTTTCATATTGTGTCCCTTAAACTGGAATGTATAAATTAAATCAATTATTTTCATCAAAACCTATTATGGAAAGTTTGAAAATCTAACTAAAAAAGGCAAATTTGCTGTGAGAAATAAAATTGTCAAGAAACAATGAGTTACTGTAAGGATTTTGTACTTGTTTTATAATGTTCTAATTATTTTATTCCTGATGTCACGGGTGATCCCGAACCAGTTATTATGTGTAGTAAGACATTGGATCCCTTTGCATGGAGAATTTCAGTGGCTAGAGTTCACGGTTCATCGATTGATTCAGATTCAGTTGTATTAAGTCTGGCCACTGATGATGCAGAGCAAAACAGATGTTGGGTGCCCGCTGATATGAAAAACAGTGAGTTTTGGCCTCCTACTGTGTTCTGGATAGATGTCATACCTCGTAAAGTATCTCTATGTGAACAAAATGAAATGTATGAAAGAAACATGTAGAGGTCAAGAATGATTGTGAAAGGTACAGAACTAACTCTGACTCATCAAATGGGAAAAAAATTATCTTGTTATGTGTGCATGCGACAGGTGCAGAGGTGAATCACCCCTGACAGGGCCCAAGCCATGTCTGGCCTGCAGTCACCTAGTCAAACACTGTTGAATCTTGTTTGAGTGTAAAGATGCTGAGGGAATATCTTTCTCTCACTTGAATGTACATCCAAGAGATGTAAAAAGGGTTGAATGCATGGATTGTGAATGCGGTCACCTTGTAGAATGGGCACATCTGGGCAAATTGGAATGTGAGGAAGGTGTCCCTATTAAGCGTGTACAAGTGTCTTGTAGGTATAAAGTCCGGACCATGGCAGCCCATACCTGTGATGCGAGATGCTGGATTAAAGGGCCTGTGGTGGTCTTTGCAGAACCCACTCGAGCTGAACCCGACACAGACTTTGAAACCTGCTGGGAACGTGCAGATCTACTGGACTTGAACGGGATAATTTAAAAATGACATGTAATGATAAAATGATATGTGATGTAACTCAAAGTAGTGCTTAATAATCTTTAGTCTGTAAGAAATATTGTGAAAATACTGTGTATGCTTTCTGTGTAAAACCATATAGTAGAAACCAGCACTGCCTGGTACACTAGCTGACTTCAAGGAGTCCCTTATCAAGATAGGCACGGCTCCAGAATTGAGTGCCAAGTCTCTGTTAAACACATTTCAGTTTGAATGTAAAATGTTGCTGTACTAAGCAGACGTGTGTTAATATGTTTGCTTTAAATAGTATAAACTGTTGTGATGAAAAAGGGCTAGGGGTTTCTTAAAAAAGAAAAGAGAAAACTATAAGGATCTAAGAGAGTCAGTACACTGCCTTTTAAATAATGAAAAGAAAATGGTTAGGGAGTCTTAGTTGTTAAAGAAAGTCTTAGTTGCTAAAGAATACTTAAATCTAGCCCTGAGCTGAAACTAATGCAGAAAATAAGATATTTGAAATAACAATGAAAAATAACTTTGAAAGCAAAAGATAGGTTTTCGAAAAGTAAACTCTATGTAACCTGTATTCCTGAACTTTTTATAAACCTGTCTTTGGAAAGATCATTGCTTGGTACAGAGAGGTATTCTTGGCACAAAAGCGGGGATCCTCTTATCAATAAACTTATGGTGCCAAGGCCAGAATTAATGAGAAAAAATACCTTCTCGTCTTAGAGGAAGGGGGGTTAGGGTAGAAATTGACTTATTCCAATGTGTATATCCTAATTAGATGCCATACCACACCCAATTGTTGCATGGGATTTGGCAGAATGCTTTATTTTGAACACGTAAACAAAAACAACATATTGTGCAGGTCAATGTAACATGTAACTACATGATGTGCCCCAGGGTAAATCAGCTGGAAAGAGAATAGTATCTCAGTGGTTTTAAATGGATATCTGGAGTTTCAGTTGCACATTAACTTTATCCCATATTTTAGTTTTAAAAATGTCTTTCCTAAAATCTTAAAGTAATTAGCTGTGGAAGTTCTGCACTGACAGAAGTACAAATATACATGGCTAGCTACATTATTAGAACCTGTACCTAATTTAGGTTAGGGCCACCGTTTGCCTTAATTACAGCCTTGACACACCATGAAATACACCATAATATGCAGGACGGTATCTCGAAGGATTCATTCATCAATATTTCGCTACAGAGAGGCAAGCAAAGAATCTTGATGATTAATGCCTTGTTCCATTTCATCCCAAACATGCTCAATTGGATCAAGATCCAGAGATTGTGGTGGCCATGGAAGATAGCTGAAGTCCCTGCCCTTCATGCCGAAGTCTTTAATGTAGTCACTGTGCATTGTATCACTGTCAAGGTGCACATGTAGCATTGCTGGGTGGACTTGATCCAAAGTAATGCTTGTGAACTATGGCATTCATTTAGAGTAATTACGGGACCCTGGGTTTACCAGAAGAACATGCAGCTCTCTCCAATTGGGTAGACAGGTCCTAAAAATGTAGCCAGGCAGCGTATGTAACAAAATCCCCTTGTCTGTCTATGTATGCAACCTGTCATCTGATCCACAAGTGAGATATACATAAGCTGGTGAATTTGAACTTATTTTGACTTGAAAAGGCCAGGTTATACTCCATCCTTCAATTGTTGTTAAAGAGCAAGGCGACCATCGCGGTCACGGCACGTGAAGTTTATAGTGTCACCCGACACTCGCGTCGCTGAGACTTCAAATCAACTGAACTTTAATTTGTCACTGACCTTATTTCTAGGTGATCGTGCTAAAATTGATGCTCTGTATAATTAATGGCTATCACTGTCTGTATGTACTAGCACATTATAAAGATCAGCAGAAAAAGAGAATATTTGGGTATCCATTGCTGAATAAATACAATCAAGTACCCTCACAGCAAATTAAAGGATTCATGATTGTGTCTCTTGACCGGTACATAATGTAATCATAATGTCATCACACTGTAATATCAATATATGTTTATATAATATTAAAACAACCACAGTGTAGAACTATAGGACAAAAATGTAATTATAAATGGAATATAACAAATAAACTAGCGTTAATCAAACAATTCATCTATCTAGCTTTCTAATGTAGCTACTGACCTACCTATTACATACAGTAAATGTATTGCAACGATAGAAATGCCCTATGTTTTCTCAGCTTGTCCACATAAAACTCAGGTGGAAAACCAGATCGGTTTTAAAAACACACTTTCATTCTAAAGACTCTTTGTTTGACACGTGTTGGTGCACAGTATACAGAGATTACAGTTAAATAAAAATAAAAACGATATACCCATTGGTAGTTATGAAATAGCAATAGACGATAAACCTTGTACAGCCTATGACAGCAGTGTTTTCTTCCCTAAAATGTGGTCAATAAATAACATAACGGAACTACATTGCAAGACAGCGGACAGCAATATAGACTCAACATGCGTTCATTACTAGACGGAACACCAGAGCTCAACAAATAAGAACCCCAGACCATCTTTTTGTAATCTGTGTGGAACACCACTTTACCCCTGTATTACAGTGCTTATTTCAACACATGCATATTTTATAACACCAGATGCCACAATAAATCTGCATACAGTGCAGGGATGGAAATAAGACATTTCATAGCTCCATAGCACAGATCGAATCATTTCAGGTTTTATAAGCTGCAGGCTTACCTGCGAGAAACCCATATGAGCATGTTTACAATGGCGTCTTCTGCTTCATAAAAGTAAAGCAGAAGTAAAAAAGAACTGAAGTACTTCATCTTCCACTTCTGCTCAAATGCTTCAAGTAAAGTGGAACTACAGCATAACTGTGCGTTTATAGTGCGCCGATGGACAATGGCAGTGTTGATCAGGTGATAACTGAGCGACAGTCCAACAATGCAGTTTATAGTAGGCGAAGTTAAATCACTTGTCCTTACTTTGGTCACAATCGGGTTATGAGAGATGACGCATTCAGACATGTACATTGTATTGTGACAACAGGGCTGTAGGCATCCATGAAAAATCACAGAGGCACTTGCCCATGCACACCCCCCCCACTTGAGTTTTTATAACGGAAGAAAACAAAAAGTGAGGACATTATTAATGTTTATTTAAATACAAAAAAGTTTAGTTAACAGGGTAGACAGGTTTTTCTGAAGATTTGATATCATTATAGAATTTTCAGTACCTTAGGTTCTAAATTTGTGGTTTTGTACAGTGCAAATAAAGTAGCATTTTCCAAATACTGAGAAGACAGCAGTGCTTGCATACATAAATGGTCTGATATTAATTAAAAATCACATTCAGTAATAAAAATGAGTTTAAGCAGGTTGACAAGACGGGGAGAGTTTAGCTGCATATGTTGTAAGAACATCATAGCCAATGTGTAGTTCAGAGGGTTGCAGCTCAAGCTTTTCGGCTGACCAGTCGATTTGGTAGTCTGTTTAGCTGTGACCTGATTTACTCATGAATATGCATTTTACTTATATGAGGAGTGGCAAACACTGTTGCAGCAGCAAAGGTCATTCAAAATGATCTAGACAGCATTCAGAACTGGGCAGACACATGGCAAATGACATTTAATAGAGAAAAGTGTAAAGTACTGCACGCAGGCAATAAAAATGTGCATTATAAATATCATATGGGAGATACTGAAATTGAAGAAGGAATCTATGAAAAAGACCTAGGAGTTTATGTTGACTCAGAAATGTCTTCATCTAGACAGTATGGGGAAGCTATAAAAAAAGGCCAACAGGATGCTCAGATATACTGTGAGAAGTGTTGAATTTAAATCAAGGGAAGTAATGTTAAAACTTTACAATGCATTAGTAAGACCTCACCTAGAATGTGTTCAGTTCTGGTCACCTCGTTACAAAATGGATATTGCTGCTCTAGAAAGAGTGCAAAGAAGAGCGACCAGAATTATCCTGGGTTTAAAAGGCATGTCATATGCAGACAGGCTAAAATAATTGAATCTATAGCATTCAAAATCCTAAAAGATGTAGACAATGTCAACCCAGGGGACTTTTTTGACCTGAAAAAAGAAACAAGGACCAGGGGTTACAAATGGAGATTATATAAAGGGGCATTCAGAACAGAAAATAGGAGGCACTTTTTTACACAGAGAATCGTGAGGGTCTGGAACCAACTCCCCAGTAATGTTGTTGAAGCTGACACCCTGGAATCCTTCAAGAAGCTGCTTGATGAGATTCTGGGATCAATAAGCTACTAACAACCAAACGAGCAAGATGGGCTGAATGGCCTTCTCTCATTTGTAAACTTTCTTATGTTCTGTTAATGTGATTGGCCAGCTGTGAGGTTCCTTGCAAACCGCAGCCCTATGGACTCCTCAACTCAACTACCAGTGCCAATCATGCACTAAAATAAACCTCTAAGTATCCCACTTGCTTCAAATGCCTAAAGTCAAATGCTTCTAAATACACTAGAACAGAGATTTAGGATTTCTGTTTTTTATTTCTGAGCGCTCCACCTGCCTTTAATTATGTAATTAGCGTCATTAAACATCTCAATTTAATTTAAAATCATGGAAAACTGATAGACAAAACAAGCTCAACTATTTTTCTACCTATACATTCCTAAAACCACAGTGATGATCGCTTTACCCTCGCTGCTTGGAGGTTGTAGCTGCAACACTGAACTTTCATAAAACAAAGACCTCATCCTGGTTAAACTCGTCAAATAAAATGAGTAATGATTGCAATGATTAATTATGTGTTTGCATTATAAGAGCACTACTTAAAATGCAGAGCAATTCATTTTATTCCACCGCCATCATGGTGCATGTTATTTGCTGGAGTAGAAAGTCCTAGTTAATCTGCTTGTTTCACTTTAAGAAAAATAGTTGGTCCTAAATAAAAAAATGACCTACTCTTGAACGAGAACAAGATCAATATCAGTGTTGCAAAACAGGTTTTCTGTACCTTCAGATATGGTCACACAATAATCAGGACACAATAGCTAAATGATATAAGCCATGCCTTATTACAGTACTTTGGAAAAGAGGCCCCATTGTGTAAGGGAGTCTCAATCTAGCTTGTCAGGAGTACCCTCTAGTGGTGGGAGATGGTATTTTAGTCTTTTTTAGAAATTGCCAGGAATTTAGCAGTTTTGGAGAACAAAACATTCACCACCTTTGATTTAAAAGGATCAAGATAACATTAAACATTCCAAAGCTGCATTTTCACAAGCACACCTATACCTCTAGAAAGTTCAAAAGATTGATTTCTAGTATAAGCACAAAGTGGCCAAGTGTCTTTATAATGTACCCTTTGAGGACATCATGTGCAGCCACAGTACTATCGATATGATGCACATAACTGCTGTTTACTTCATATGAATTAAATTAATTAAAAATAAAAACTGAAATAGCTTGGTTGGATAAGTGTCCACCCCCCTTGTAATAGCAATCCTAAATTAGCTCAGGGGTAACCAATCACCTTCAAAATCACACGCCAAGTTAAGTGGCCTCCACCTGTGTTAAATTGTAGTGATTCACATGATTTCAGGATAAATTCAGCAGTTGCTGTAGGTTCCCTCTGCTGGGTAGTGCATTTCAAAGCAAAGACTCAACCATGAGCACCATGGTGCTTTCAAAAGAACACCGGGACAAAGTTGTTGAAAGGCACAGACCAGGGGATGGGTATAAAAAAATATCAAAGGCCTTGAATATCCCTTGGAGCATGGTCAAGATGATTATTAAGAAGTGGAAGGTGTATGGCACCACCAAGATCCTGCCTAGATCAGGCCATCACTCCAAACTGGATGACCGAGCCAGAGGGAGACTGATCAGAGAGGCTACCAAGAGGCCAATGACAACTTTGCAAGAGCTACAGGCTTTTATGGCCAAGACTGCTCAAAGTGTGCATGTGACAACAATATCCCACACACTCCACAAATCTGGCCTGTATGGTAGGGTGGCAAGAAGGAAGCCATTACTCAAGAAAGTCCGCCTTGAATCCCGTTTGAAGTATGCAAAAAAACACTGTAGCCATGTGGCAAAAAGTTTTGTGGTCTGACGAAACTAAAATGGAACTTTTTGCCCTAAATGCAAAGCGTTATGTTTGGCGCAAACCCAGCACAGCGCATCACCCAAAGGACACCATCCCTACTGTGAAGCATGGTGGTGGCAGCATCATGTTATGGGGATGTTTCTCATCAGCAGGGACTGGGGCACTTGTCAGGATAGAAGGGAAAATGAATGGAGCAAAGTACAGAGAAGTCCTCGAGGAAAACCTTTCAGCATGACAACGACCCAAAGCACACAGCCAAAGCTACACTGGAGTGGCTAAGGAACAAAAAGGTAAATGTCCTTGAGTGGCCCAGTCAGATCCCCGACCTAAATCCAATCGAAAATTTGTGGCATGACTTGAAGATTGTTGTCCATCAACGCTCCCCAAGGAACTTGACAGAGATTGAACAGTTTTGTAAAGAAGAGTGGTCAAATATTGCCAAATCTAGGTGTGCAAAGCTGGTAGAGACCTATCCCAACAGACTCACAGCTGTATTGCTGCCAAAAGTGCTTCCACCAAGTATTAACTCAGGGGGTGGAGACTTGTCAAATTGTGATCGTTTTGTATTTTTAATATAATTCTTTTCTCAAGAAAAACTTATTTCCCCTTAATAGTGTGGAGTATGGTGTGTAGATAAGTGGGGAAAAATCCTTGTTTAAATGCATGAAACGCTGAGGCACTGAAAAAGGTTCAAGGGGGTGTAGACTTTCTATAGTCACTGTAAATCTCCCTCCTGACCTGCGAGGGTGCTAAGTAACGGGAACAGAGTACCCTGGATTGGTTGGCCGGACAATTCATTCTCAGGGTTAAAAGGAAGTCTGTCATCTAGAAAGGGGGCAGAGCATCAGTGTACTAACTCATCGACCCAGAAGGGAAACAGCATGGCAGCCGCGGATTGGAGGAGTGGCTGCAATTGTTTACCAAGGGGTCATGCGTGACGGTACAAATAGGGGACGGAGTGACGTAATCTGGTCCTTCGTTTATGGTTAAGGAACCACCCGGAATGACCCATATTGTGTTTATCGTACCGTGAGTGTTTTGTTTGTCACTAATTGTTACTATTTGTTATTAGTAGACGGCACACATGTTCCGGAGCTGTCGCCAGAGGCCAGCACTAAACTGGACATCACTGCACTTGTATCACGATAAACTGTATTTACACCACAAGCACTACAGCACTCACCCAGGGTGGTGACCGTATTTGTATATCGTGTGTGTACTTTGACTTATTATTTGGGACTGCAAACCCTTTATTTACAACAGTGCAATACACATTGTTATGTATTGCCTGGGATTTATTGTTTGGTCACCAGACCTGGATTACAAAATAAATCACTTTCTGATTGGATTGGTCGGTCTCTTCCTTGCGCACAGCATCACTCCTACACCTGTACCCTGCGAACCACTTAACCACACGGCATTACTACTTTTTTCAACCAGTTAGTATGTCCAGCTTTGTAGCAACATAAAATTATTTTCGTTTCAGATGCAGTTCTACTTAAGACAAAAGAGTTGACTTCACTGTGGAGGTGGCACCCCGTGTGTACAGAATGAGCCATCAGTCAATTCAGCACCAAACTTGATCTTATTACACTAATAAATTATCAAAGACAATCTGCCAATTGTTAACTACGCCGCTAAAACCAATTCATTTTTTAAAGGAATCTCAGGGTGGAACTATTCTGTCTCTGTTTATTCGCTTCTCTCTCTGCTTTACAACAACAACAAACACTCTCAATCATTGGTCTTTACAATAAATACAATCCAATATGTCTTTCTACATTGTTAAAATAATGAATGGATCTGGCTCTAATACAATTTTTCCTTATCTAACAAAGAACCGCTTAGGATCAAAAGTAATGTTCAATAATACTTGGATAGAGTTTACAAATTGTGGTTATTAAATTGCAAACCAATGAAAATCTGATATTGTAAGAGATAATGGAAACAATATGATTAAATGCCTGAGATTAACATGTATAAAAATACAGCGGTTTCATACAATCTGTAAAACACATTTCCTTATTTTTAAAAAGAGATCTTTTGTAGGAGACACTGTTGTGACCGATATTTTTAAACAGATCTATAGGACTGTAACGAATGGTACATTTTGGCGTTCATAGGTTCGAACCTTCGATGGCACTAACTTGCATAATTTACTGACGACGTCTTCATAGCTACTAGTTTATATTTGATTGAAAATTATATTAGGTTACAGGTAATCCATATAAATGGAATAATACATTCATGTTTTTTTTTTTTAAATACATTATATTGAACGTTAACAATGTTTTTATAATTTAAATAAAAATACACATTGCTTATGTACATGTAATTGATTCTGTTTGCAATATATACAATATGCTTTGTGACCCATAAAATAACTGCAGCTGACTTGGGCAAAACAACGCTTTATTTAATAGTCACCGTTTCAAGCAGGTTACCAGGTCACATTAGAAATAATAATAATAATAATAATAATAATAATAATAATAATAATAATATGAATTTGCACTTGTCAAGTGATACATCCAACAGTCGCTTGCACAGTTTGCATTCAATTTTATTTTCTTTTGGTCGTCTGGGCATTTAACAAAAAAAAAAATCCCAAACAGCAGAGGGTTTGAGACATTACTTCAATACAGCTTATGCTATACAACGCTTTGCTGAAGAAATTAAAAGTTCTACCTCTGGATAACACAAGCTGGAGCAGACGGTGCTGTTTTCTAAATTAAAATTATTAGTGTTAGCATGTATTTTGTATATTTCAAACATATTCTACCATATCACTTCTCTTGCACTGTCGTGTACATTGGGTATTCAGTAGATATTTTACTGAAGCAATACAACTGCTATAGGTAGCCTCCGCAGTGCTTTGGCATAATATACCCTGCTCCAATGCACGGCAGCGACACCAGAATGTCTCCCGTATAATGACTTGGTACAGTAGTGGATTTTAATGCAAGTTTTGTTTAATATGCATTATACAAATAAAATATCTTATTGTGCTTGGAAGTGACATTTAATGTGTGATTTATAGTATTCACACATTGTCAAACGGTTTCTGTTAACAGAAAAAGGAAAAAAAAAAAAACTTAGTTATGGATAGTTGGGGTATTATTGGAAGATGGGCATAATAGCAGCTCACTTGCTTCAATTCACTATGAATGCTAACAAGTTAAACTGTATCAATACTACAGTATGTAAAACAGGCAGACACACTATTGTACTAAAACTACAGTAATTCACTATTTATATACATGTATCTTCCAAATGTAGTCATGGATTTGTTTGTGTAAATCAGTATTGGGACAAATTTCAAGTAAACAAGCAAAAAAAATACACTTTTGTAAAACCCATGAATTTGAGTAAAAACAGAAAGGTCCTTTATATATTATACCTTGTGATGTTCAGTTATGTATTGTTAAAATAAGATGGTGCAGATATCAAACATTCAAAACTGTGAAAGCTATGATAAAAACAGTTGGATTTGCACAATGCAGCAAGTTCACGCTTTCAGCATAAATATGACCAGCACGTTAGTCATTCAGTCATATCAAGAATTAAGCAAGGCCATGGAGATGTAATGTTTAATTCATGTTTAAAATCAGACAAATGAGCTTACCTGAACCATGATTCACCACTGGACAGAGAAAGACAACTATATTTCCAAGTTGTTTAGATTTCATTATGCAAGTACCACCATTCTCAATGCCTTGTAATCAGATCTGAACCCGGGTGAGTTATCATCCACTGTGGCACCAAGTTCCTAACTTTACCTTAAAATAGGCATATAAATAAATGTTCAGAATTGTGTGAATACTACATACTTTAATTCTCAGGTTAAAATCTACTTTAACAGTGCAATATATCAATAGATATTACTCAGATTCAGTGATGTAAATCTTATGAACCCATAGCAAAAGTCAGTATTTACTGTAAAATGTAGTTACTTAAAATTGAAAGTAATGCATTCTGTAACTATATTCCCCTCAGTCAGTATATAGATAACAATGATGTGTGGTGTGTAACTATTACTAAAACCTGGAATAGTTCAAACTGCTATGCAATGGCAGTGGCTGAAACTACCTTAAGGGGAAACAATTAGTAATATATAAAGCCTAAAATCCTGTACTGAAAATAGCAATAACATTACAGTCTATGCTAGGGAAAGGGGTTCCAATTGTACACAATCACCAATCCAACATATCTTGGGTAAAACAGTTGTTAATCAGTTTTACCTATGAATTTATAACTTTTAAACTAAAAAAAATGTCATTACCTGTAAACACACTGATAAATATTATTCAGCTATCTCAACCAGCAAATGTACTTACACCATTATTTTTTTTTCAAATTATTTTTTAAATCATTTAAAAATGTTGACATTTACAAAATGCGTGTACGCGAGTTGACTAACAGATATTTTAATGTTTTTTTTTTTCAAATAATAATAAATTCATTTAACTGGTACAGCTTAATGCACAAATTGAAATGTAGACAGGAAACAAAACATTTAAGACATCTTTAAATTTGGTATGGTGATAATGAAAAAGAAATGTATAAAATAATTCCATCATATAGGTTTGAAAAGAAGTTTAAAAAATAAAGAATTCAACACATATTTAGTGTTTTATACATACTTGTTTGTAAACAATACCTGTCAATTGCATTAAAACACATATGGCAAAATAAAATTCATGGTAACAAACAAATTCAATGTGGAACTTAGACTGCACACTGCTTGGCATTAATGCTTTACAGAGCAAAATATCTTTTTTTACTTATCACTGTCTTCTTTCCACAGTTGTAAACACTGTTTAATAAAAGATGTAACGTGGTTATACAATGTTAATGCATACTATAGCATCTCAGCTACATACATGAATACATGTGTCCCTGGTTACGTTTAAACAGTGGATATGAGGTATATATAAGGTCAATTCTAATTTAAAACTTAGCATATTACTTGAGTGGTCAGTTATTGTTCCATATGATATTACAGCCTTGCAGTCTTTAAGCTTTTTAAGGGCTCAAATCGTGAATGGAGAGGGCTACATTAAAAAAAAAAAGGATAATTAATATACTATGGAAGACAAAGCATTTGATTTTCAAAGTTAATTTGTAGAAATAACACTTCTGTATCTGGCAAGAGATTTTTTTTCTTTTTTTTTTTTAAATGTTAACACAGGTTTAGGTCCAGCGATTTTTGCACTTGATGCCCAGACTGTCAGACTTAATATTTTTGGAACCAAAAAAATGTTCTTCTGCCATCCTGAAATGTTTTGTTATACTTCCAAATGATGTACCGGTTTCATTGACCCCGATTTCTTCTCTTTATTATATCCTATTCTGTGATTTCATTTGCACAAATCTGTCACAGTTTTGATCCATCCCATCTCACCAATTTCCCTGCAACAGTGTTGTGTTGACCCCCCTCCCCTCCCTCTCAGGGTAGGCTGGCATGCAAACATATGAGTTTCAGTCAACTGAATAAATCACCTCTGTGCATTACAGCAGGGCCAAAGGTCAGTTTTACCTTGTTTACATTTAAGTCAAGTGTGTTCCTTATGATTTAGGTGGAAATTAATTAAGATAGTGCTCGTCATATTCCTATGGAAACAAATTGGCCATCAGTGTGTGAAAGTCATCCATTGGAAATTCTACCTAAAATTTCAGCAGTTACAGCTTACCCAAAATTCTCATTACACTACTATTGCTACAACTAACTATGGCTATAGAAGAAAAAAAAAAATCCAACAATTCTACATCAAAAGGGTAAGCTATTACTGTTAAACACCACTTGGGGGAATTTGTATTCTCAAAAAACATACAAAAAAAACCCAAAAATAAACACACACAACAAAAAAAAAAAAAAAAAAAGGATTTTACAGTTGGGAAAATTACTAGTACTGTAATAGGCCAATTAGCCATTTTTTCCCCCAAAATCCCATCCATTATATATATATATATATATATATATATATATATATATATATATATATATATATATATATATAGGCCCAGCTTTGACACCATTTTGCAAGACAAACTTTAATGACCAAGAGCTATTAATTAATATAGGTGGCCCTTATAAAGTAACTGGGTGTCTAACTTGAACCACAATAGACAAAATAAGTAACTGAAGAGTGATCAGTATACTTGAATGGGCAGTAGTTACAGTATTTTTATTGAATAAAAAAGCTCCTTTTACATAGTCACAAACTTGCACCTCTGTGTGCGCATGCTGTATGTCCCAAAGAATATCCCTCATTACATTTGTCTTTATTTCCTGAGTAATACTTAATATCCTTGTAACAGTTTTTTTTTGCTATTTTAAATCTGGGCTATTCCCTGTCACTTTTTTTTTTTTTTTTTTTACAATTGTAAAGTTGATTGCTAAAACACATAGGTTCATTAAAAAATTAAGCCAGTATTCAGCTAGCCTATTTTGCTTAAAATTAATTATACGATCTGAACTAACATTATTACACTAATAATGACTGAATATGAAAAAAATAATGCATTGGAAGGACGTCACATATACCATTCCTGGTAAGACTTTGTAGAAACATTATAATGGCAGTGTAATTAAAAATAATCATAAATCAAAAACCTCCAACTAGGTCACTCCTAGGACCTTACCTGTAACTTTGGCTTGTTGTGGTCTTTGCTCTTGTACTAACTGGCTCATTAACATCAGACAACAAACTAGTGTACCCTGAGAATTCTGTCACTGAAGTCCTTATTCTATGGTCAACTTCTCCACTAGAGTTACTGTTAAAGGCTGACGGCACTCTGCTACCTGACTTGAACTGAGAACCAAAAGCCTGAGCAAAGTTCTCAATCTGATACGGCGCTCGCAGGTCTACGCTTTTGGAGGACTCAACGTGGGTAGACAGCTCCTGAGAAGATATCTGGTAGCTGGACGGAGTGTTTTTTGATTGATCTTTCTGGACACTCGGCTCCTGAGGCGTGATCGGGTAGTTCGATGAGGGTTCAAGGTTCTTCTGCTGCTGTTCGATCTGGTCTGTGAGCTCCTGTGAAGGGGTCAGCTGTTGATGGGTCGTCTCCATGCTGCTCAAGTGGAAGCTGGGCTGGGAAGATCCAACCAGCATTCCAAAATGGGACTTTGGCAATGGGGCAGGTAATACTGAGGTAACGGATTGGCTGAAGCCGCATTCGAGAGGGGGTGTAGTGTACACGTTCTTGTCAGAAAACAAGGTATTGCTGGGGTGGGTGGATGACAGATTGGTGAAAGGTCCTCCAGACCCTAAAGGGAAGGTACTGCTGTGGCTTGTTCGTTCTAAAGCTTGGAGGAGGAATTTAGAATATTCGTGCATGATGACGGCTTTGTCTCCCGACGAGGACGGGGAATCTGAGCACACATTCTCCTCCTGGCCAATCTCAGGGTTGTTCCCAGAGGAGTGCATATCCACGTGCTGATCAGTTATATCAAAAGGAACCTCATGCTGGCCATCAGATTTTTGGGAATAGTGGTCAAGAAGACTTTGCAACACTTCATCGGGTATTCCAGACTTGTCATGGCAAGGTTTTATGTCAACATTCATGGGAGAGGTGTCAAGAAGATTGAGAGAGGCTTCATTGTCCATAACACTGGTCACAACACCTTGAATAACTGTCTGCTGAGAGGCCATGTGCCCTACATTTACACCATAGTCCCCGCTATTATTTGCAGCCTGTAGGTACCTCCGTTTCTTTAAAAACTGCATGGCATCATCATAGTTGCTGCTGGTCTGGCCTTGTTTGGAAGCAGAACTTTGAAGGAGGCCCATTCCGTCTAGCCCTGTGCTGTTGTCCAAGTCTAAAGAGCCCTGCTTTTCAGACAGCACCTTCTGACCTAATAGGTCAGCTTCA